>NC_133773.1:60837856-60968157 GCF_003597395.2 Chelonoidis abingdonii
TGCTCCATGCTGGGGCTCGTTTGGGGCGTGGAGGCATGGTCACTAGTTGATTGATTGATTGCACTCCACGCCTGGCTGAGCAAACAGGAAGGGGATTTTTAAAATTCCCGGGGCATTTAAAGGGCGGGTTATCTGAGCCCAGGGCAGTGGAGTGCGAAACGATGACCAGAGAGGCTGAAAAGGTATGCTGGGATACCTCCTAATACCCTGGAGGCCAATTACAGCGCTGGTGAGTGTCCACACCTGATGACCAGCGCTGCATCACCAGCGCTGGATTCGCTACACCCGTAGCAGACCAGGTGTACAGCCAGCGCTGCAGACAGGGAGTTTCAGCGCTGGCTGAGCTTTGTAAGTGTGGACACCGTGTAAGTTGCAGCGCTGTAACCCCCTCACCAGCGCTGCAACTTGCAAGTGTAGCCAAGGCCTTAGTTTCTTCAGAGCTGAAATATTTTGGTCTAATTTTGGTTATTGGGTTTAGTGTGTGGGTGCTGGATGGTTTTGGAAATACAGAAGGTAGATCTGGGTTTCTTTTCTGGCCTTAAACTCTGACTCAGCGTGAGGTGTGGTGTGTGTTTTTTGTTGCTCCATTTTCAAGGTGGGGAGGGATGATGATGTGTTCTTTAAAAGTGGTTTAAGATACATGGCTCTTGCTGTAAGTTTCTTGCCTTTCCCTTTCTCTTCTCTGCATCTTTCCCTTCAGCATCAGAACTGTTGTTTTTTCACTGCAATCAATTTAGCTGTCTAATGTTTTGTTTTTCAGAGAACACTCTGCTGTTAATGAATGTGATCATTTACATAGTGTCATTGTAGTATTGGCATGCTAAATAATTTAGTGGGTTGTGGCAGGTAGATAGCTCTGAAGTGTCTGTGTTACTATGGTAATACATTTGCTTAATGCAAATATTAGTCATTCTGACCATGTGCATCTCTGGGCTTGTGACATTATTTATTGGTCTTAATTTTGGGGAGGGAGGGGGGGGGGAATCTGCTTCGTAACAATTTTATTTTCAATGCTAGTAGCCTTGTCCAGTAGTTACATTTACTTACTGTTCATAGAACAAGCAGTCGACCTGCACTTAAAGAGCAGTTTTTCTCATTTTCCTCCTCACTCATAACCTTGCTGACTACCACATACGCTAATCATTCTTCTCTCACACCAGTCTGTGTTGGCGAGAGAGGATTTGTTTTGGAAATAATTATAGTTTAGAATCATATCTTTTTTTCTTACCTTCACTTCCTGGCTGAGATGATTTCTGTAGTGATGTAATGAACAGAGCAGAACACTTAAAAAAACAAAAATGTAATCTAGCACAGTCACGAGCAGGGCCACATTGAGGATATGAGGGGCCTAAGGCTAATGGGAGGAAAGGGCCTAAACATGAATTACATATTGCAAACAAAATTATGAAAGTCATCAAACATTTCTCTATATACATATTTACATATTTATTTATGTAAAACTAACAAGTTTATTCTACTTTCACTACGCTCAGTTCTTCATATTTCTGAGTAAGAGGTAGCACGAGGGATGCTACGCTGTCCTTCTCTTAGGCCTCCTTCCTCCTAGGCAGTGGAGTGCTCCTCTGTATGAGGATGAACACTGCAGCATTCCCCATCCTGCTCACCTGTTTGAACCTTGTGCCTCTACCCTTAGCTCTCCACACAGTTGGGAGCCAAGCCCTGCTGGTGTTTTCCCACCAAGCTATGGACTCTGCATCACATACCCTGTCTCACTGTGACTGCTGTCTGAGAGGCAGCCAAAATTTATTATATTAAAGAAAACCACCCTGGTGTAAGATCCACTGAAGCAGAGGAAGTAGTAGTGGTATTATTTCTTGGATGATACCCAGTTTGTGTAGTTAATCTCCAGTAATTCACCACATCAGGCCATTCTGTCTTCAAGCTCTTCCACAATTAGGATTACAGATGCTCTCCAGGTTACGCAAGACCCGATTTACGCAAATCTGCACTTATGGAAAAAGTTCTGTAAGCCAGAAATAGGAGTGGTGTTCTTATTTTGCGTAATGGTCAGGTATATGTTTCCGGCTTATGCAAAATTCGAATTACGCAAGGCGTTCCGGAACAATTGTGTAAGTCGTGGAGCATCTGTATAGGACTGGAAGGGACCTCAAACGGTCATCTAATCCAGTCCCCTGCACCCATGGCAGGACTAAGTATTATCTATTCTAGAATGTGTGATCAGCAGCTCTGACATGAGTAGCGGTGGCTAGGCTGTGGGTCCCGAGCCGCATGAGGCTCTTCATAAGTTTAATGTGTGTCTCTTTGCATAGGCACTGACTCCAGGGCTGGAGCTATAGATGCTAATTTTCCAATCTGCTGGGGAGTGCTCAGTGCTTAGCACCCCCCTCCACCCCTTCCCCTGAGCCTGCCACACCCTCACTCTCTCCCCATCCTCACCAGAGCCTCCTGTGCACCTCCTAACATCTGATTGCGGCAGGCAGGAGGTGTGGGGAAGGAGCAGGAGGCACTGATTGGTGGGGCTGCTGGTGGGCAGGAGGCGCTGCAGGTTGGAGTGGGGGGAGCTGATGCGGGCCTGATGACCTATTAGTGTGGCTCTTTGGTAATGCACATAGGTAAATTCTGGCTCAGGTTGGCTGCCCCGGGCATGAGGTTTTTAAAGCATGAGTTCTGTGTGCACCAACCCCCTATGGTTTGCATTTGTTTGTTTTAAGCTTTCTGTAAGAAAAATGCAACTGCTTGAAGTGACTCAGATCTTTAGATGGTTGCCCAGTCATAATATTTAGCACTTCAGTACTATGTTAGCTCTTCAAAATCACTGTACAAACATTAAACTTAACATTTTCTTTATCCTCTTCAGATTATCTTTAATCTTTTGAATGACTAGGAGTTGACAAAACAGACCTATTCCTTGTTGTGTTCTCGGCACCCGCTCCCCTGAACAAAAATACTTCATTGAAAATCAGCATCTTTAAAGAACCATTAAGGATCTTTCAAAAGAAAAGGCCAACGAAGGCTGCTGTAGTGACACCTTTTTTACATCAGGTCTGGTGTTTGTTTAAGGCTGGTATAGAATGAAGGGAGAGTTTCCTGTTTTGTTTGCGTGTGTAAATCAAGTAGACCTTGCTTATTTTTTTCCCTTAAAGTGCTCAGAGTTTAGGAGAGGAAAGTGAATGAGAGTCTGCTTATATGAAATGTGAAAAAGCAGAAGGGACCAAAATTTATTCTTGTGCAAAAATCTGTTCTCCCTGAAGTCAATAAGGCTACACTGCTGTAACTGTCAGCAGGAATTGGCCTGTGTTCTCACTCCCTTCTTGAAGCATATTTCAGGCTTACCCAACATTTTCCACTTGGGAAAGAAATTAGTTTGAGTTGGGGCAGAAAAATGAGGACTAACTTTTTAGGTTTATTTAGCTTTGTTTTTGGAATGAAACTAAAAAGAAATCAAATGTGAGGTACTTTTTCTGATGGATTGAACTGCTAGAGAACCAGCAAATGGGCAGAACCTGCCTTTAGCCTATTCAGCCTGTCTTTCTATCATTGCCTGCTATGAAATGGATTTAAAATCGTTGAGGGAGAGGGGACGGAGAAACCTGCAACATTGTGTGTTGAGCTTCTTCCCATGCTTTTGCAACCCCTTCAAAGTACAAAGATGCATTGGCCTGTGGAGCTAGGCTGAGCATAAGGAAATAATTTGGTTGCCTGTGCATCCCAGTACAGAAAAATAAATCAAAGAAAAATATTGGATTTTTAGCATTGTTCAATACAGTATTGAACACAGTGCATCATAAATCTGAAGCCCCTCGTTGGAAGGTACTGTAAAAGTTAAAGTACTGGTGTCCAGTAGTTTTTCCTACAGATGGGTGGGCAATCGTTCTGGCTGAAGCTGAATAGTGTGTGTGTGCAGATTCTGTGCAAGCTTCCCACCCTCCTGCAATGAGGGGGGGATGAGGGTGCAGGAGGGTTGGGATGGGGAGGGGTGCAACGATGGGGGGATGGTAGTGGGGGGGGTTGGGACAGGGAGGGATGCAATGATGGGAGCTTGGGACAGGGAGGTCTGTTGTGACCAGGGAGATGAGGGTTGTGATGGGGACGATGGAGGTGTGGGGGGGTTGGGATGGGGAAGGGTGCAGTGATGGGGAGGGGATGAGGGTGCAGCCAGGTTGGGATGCAATGATTAGGATTGGGAATGCTGGGGAGGTTGGGACGGGGAGAGATGCAGTGATGGGGGGGATGAAGGTGTGGCAGGGTTGGGATGCAATGATGGGGGGGAGCGGTTGGGATGGGGAGGGAAGTAATGATGGGGGTGCAGTCCCACTCCCAGCACTCGGAGATGGGGATACACATACCTCAAACCCTGAGTGCTGGCAATGGGGGCAAGAGACAGACTGTGGTTTGCTTTGGGGCATGCGCCGCAGCTCGAGCCCAGCCATATGAGGAGTGTGAGGAGAAGAGGGCCAGGCAGCAGCGGGAGAAGTGCGTGCCACCTGACCCCTCAACCGTGGCTTGCTGAGCGCTTACAAGTGGTGCTAGTTCCTCCGCTGCCCTGATTCAGCCAATGGGAGCGGTGCCAGGGGGCGAGGCAGCACACGGACACCCCTTTCCCAGTTCCCTTCCCTCCCCTCCCCTGCAGTCCCTAAGGCTAGGAGTCAGACATGGCGGCTTTTTCCGGACCTGGGAGCCACGCAGGCCATGGCACAGCACTATCAGGGAGCCTGCCAGCCCTGCTGTGGCGCCGCAAGCTGGACATTCAAGGGCCCGGTCAGCGGTGCTGACCAAAGCATCGGGATTCCTTTTCGACCAGTTGTTCGGTCCAAAATCGGACACCTGGTTACCCTAAGGAGTGCTGCAGCAGGGCTGCATGAGCAAGCTCACTCCCCCCTCCCACCAGCTGCGCTCCTTGCCTGACCAGTAGGCCTAAAAACAGGAGGGCCTAAGGCTCTAGCCTTATTAGGCTGATGGTTAATCCGGCCCTCGTCACAATAATGAAATGTATGATTTGATTCCTTACCTCACCAACTCAAGCTGGTTTTTCAAAGGAGGTGCCTGAGGGGATCAAGTTCTTGAGGCTCTTGAAACTTGTCTTTGGTCAGGGACTGAAGGCAGGTCTGAAAAAAATAAAATGTTATCTTAAATCAGACTGTTATTAAAAATTAAACACCCAGGTGAACTCTCTGCAAAGAGGTATTACAGAGATGAAGGGTGGCCAGACAGTGCCACACACATCTTAAAGTTCCTGGGTGCCATTGACTTCAAAGGTTAATCATGAAAGTGGCCTCCAGCTCCTTTGCAAATGTCAGCAAATGTGGAAAATTCCTTTAGCAGATGAGAGAGAAAATATTATTTTAGTTACTGGCATAGGTAATATAGATAGCTGGCAGTTACCATATTTTAAAAACATTCAGGTAGAAGCACTTCATAAACCTTCAGATTTAGTTCAATGCTGTATTTATTAGAGAGGTTCAGACATTTACATAAAGGACAGACTTTTAACAGAGAGACTGTCTTGGACACAATCTGCCCTCCTATTCCTAATCGTATGGAATGACCATGTTCTTTCCTGTTGATGATCGAATAACTACATCAGTGGCAACATGGGAAAAGTAACACGCACACACCCCTCTTAAAGTGATATAACAGCTGAAAATCAGTAGTCAGCATAATGTGACAGCCAGAAGTGGTCTGCAAATCACTAGTAATTGCTTTTCAGACTACAATGCGATAATAACAATAAACCTTCAGTTTCCATCATGTTTTTTGCACCACTTGCAAACCTTTGTTTGTTAATCTAGCAGTCTATCAGTTCTTGTATTAAATAGTTTCTTTGTTTCTTTGAGCTGTCACTGATACTTGCCAAGGAAGCAATAAAACATTTAATAAAAAAGAATAACTGGGCCAAATCCTGAAGGTGTTGAGCTGTAACTCTCACAGATGCAAGGCTTAGCAGGGATGTGATCTTGTGAGGTGCAGTAAACTAAGTCCATGGAATTTGAGTGCTCAGCAACTACTAGGGTTTGGCCCATTAATTATCAGGAAAGAAATAATAAAAGCATTAATAGAGAAACATAGACATAGCGTTTTTTGGATTGCATAGTAGCATCCACAATCAATGGTTAGAGTCTCTGATTTTTTTTTTTTTCTCTCCTGTCTGTACAGTGATGGAACATACAGTTAGTGTCTGGATGTAAGGTAAATGCTGTTACTGGACAGGAATACAAAATAAGAATCTTCAGCAGCAATGCTGTGGAACTGAAGCTCACAAATACATATCTGTAATTTAAGTAAACCTGGGGAGATTAATAATTTAGCAGTTAAGTTGAAACTCTCCCTGACTCAGAGGCATGTGGGAATACTTTGCTATTTTTTAAATATACTTTGAGTTTATAGATATGGGGAAGCAGGGAAGAATTTGGATGCTGAATGTACCTTGAATCGTAGAATAATTTATAGAATAATTGCAGCAACTTTTCCCATGATTCTTTTTAGTAAACAAAATGTTATTTATAAAATAGTTTCTACAGAGCTGCATCCGCTCTCATT
Source organism: Chelonoidis abingdonii (assembly GCF_003597395.2). Classification (NCBI taxonomy): domain Eukaryota; kingdom Metazoa; phylum Chordata; order Testudines; family Testudinidae; genus Chelonoidis; species Chelonoidis abingdonii. The sequence continues at coordinate 60,844,376 of NC_133773.1, forward strand.
TAATTTATTGAAAGAAAAAGACATTAAGGCTCTATTTTCTCCAGTGTGGGAATCACCTGTGTGGAAAGGTGAAAACTTAGATTGTGTCCTTTTGAATTTGTGCACTGAGGGGATACAATGGGCAAAATATGTTCCCTGAGGAAGAGGTCATGGGTTCTGTACTCCCAAAACTCCATTAATATTTCGAAGCTCTACATGACTTGAAGGGATCCATTGGTGTTGAGAGACTTTTGCAAAAAAAAAAAAAAAATAGCAGGGCAAAGAGATCTGTTTTATTCCCACATCCTACAAGATTGGTTTTGTCACTGTGGGGATCCTACAAGAAAGCTGCTAGGGGCTCCTCTGACTGCAAACTTCCACTCTCCTTTCAGTATTGTGTAGAGAGCTTGCAGTAATTTACACTGCCGTGCCCGGTGGTTGAGAAAATATGGTGGAGGTTGGCTGGTCTCATGGAGCCTGTACCACACACAGCTCCTGTGGAGAAGTTTTCAGAGGGTCCTGAGGAAGCAGGAGCTGTCACAAAGGTGTCACTCACACCCAACCTCACTGGAGAACTGCAAGTGCAGGCTTGCCTCTGCTCATGGGACTGCTGAAGTATGTGGGGGCTTTATTTCATACATACTTTTCTGAGATTCACTGAATTCTTTTGTTGGTACTATGGACATGTTTTAAACCTGGACTGAAGGAAATAGAATGGATTGTATTATAAGCTTCATGTTAAAACAGGTGATAAATTGAAAAAGAACAAAAGTGCATTTCAAAAAGCATAATGCTTCACATAACTTTCTCAATCAGTTATTTTTATTGTAATTTTCTAAATGCTTTTTTTCTCCTTTTTTTGCACAGTGGAAAATTATTTTTGATCTGCTTTCTTTTTTCCATGCCTCTAATGGAAATTTGATTTATAGTGGCATATTACAAATAAAAAATGATGGGTTTTGTTTTTTTTTCCCGTGTGTGTTGCTTTTGAAAGGCAAATGGTGGCTGCTATGTAATACTTGTCTGTTACTTTAATCAAATGATTGAGGACTGGACTATGTCTGGCTGCTGTGCAGATGAGCAGGAAGGAGAAGCGCATAGAAGGCCATCTTTTGCTCTTGTCCATAATCAGAGTTCCTTCACTCCCTGAATTCAGGGATTGTGGTGCTTCCCCCTGTCCTCCCAGGATATATGTATACTGCAATTAAAAAAAGCATAGCTGGCCTGTGCCATTTGACTCAGGCGCGCAGGGCTCAGGCTAAGGGGGCTGTTTAATTGGGTGTAGACGTTCAGGCTTGGGCTGCAGTCCCAGCTCTGGGACCCTCGCACCTTGCAGGGTCCTAGAGCCTGATCTGCAGCCTGAGCCCAAATGTCTATTCTGCAATCAAACAACCCCTTGGCCCGAGCTTCGTGAGCCTGAGTCAGCTGGCACAGGCCAGCTGCAGGTTTTTAATTCTAGTGTACACGTACCCCCAGTGTCCCAAAGAGGACAGACAGGTCATGGTCTTACATTCCCTGAGCCCGACCCATAGATCTTTGTGTGCATGCTGTACCTTCATAAGGAATGTGGCAGTGCTAATGCTCTTCTTTTGGGGCTGGGGCGCTCCAAGAGGAATTGTGCCTCTTAGATGCAATCTCTCCAGGAGTTCCTCTTGGACTGGTGTAGCCTGGTACAGCTCCCAGTGCTCACTGTGGCTTAAAGCTACAATTGATCCTTTAGTATTTAGAACTTAATTATAGTATCTCTTGCCTGTCTTCCATCACTGGCTCAATACTGATATACTGTACAAATCGAAATTGGGCCATGACTTTTTGTCCCATTATTATTGTTGTACTTACATGGACACTTTCAACCTATTCAAGCGCTCAGATACATGTTGATGGATGTAGTATAAGAAACTGCATAGAATACTGTAGGCTCTAAAATATACTTTCAGTATCCCTGGAAGATATTTTACGTAAAGATTTAAAGTGTGTGTGTGTGTTTAAGTTTAAATAAACTTGGAGTCCAAGTTTGTCCTGTTTGCCAAATACCCAAACACTTGCTTTTAAAGACATTAAAAATCTATACTACATATATAAATATAATGTGGACCCAAACATGTTTTCTGTATCGTTTTTTTTCTTCTTCACTAACATGCTTCTAAATTTAATCCTTATCACGGGAATAAAATGTGCAGACAAAATCTCAGGAAGAGCATGGCCACAGATAAATGGTAACAAAGCAGTACTAACGGCCTTAGTTTCAAATTTGTGCTTATCTATTTAAAGTGATTCAGTAGGCTACATATTAGTTATATTTTTTTCTGAAGCTTTGTTAACACATGAATTTTGTGCTTTTGAGGAGGACAGGGAAAAGACTTCATGCTGGGTTTTTTGTTTGTTTGTTTGTTTTTCACAGTGTTTTCCTCCTTCCAGTATGATTATACTGTTTATCCCCAAACGGCGAGCACTTAACTTCAAAGTAACAATAATGCTAACGGACGTGATTCTACTATACCATTCCCTTGTTATAGTTTAATGCCATTCTTGAGAACTAAGCTTTTCAAGTGTTAATATTCAAACCAAGGTGTTGGCTTTACCAGTGAACTTTACCAATGCAGTAAAGTGTAAATTTTTATTTATCTCATTAATCTTTAAAGGGATCATGCTTTGTAAATAGTAGACATAGCTGCTAATTATATCCTCTGCTGTACTAAGCAGAATAGCATGGTAATAGTAATCATATGTTTTATAAAAACCTCCCTCTGATCCTCCAAAGAATTCAGTGCCTATTTTTGTTTCTGCATTTGTCTGAAAGTTCCATGTGCCCTTGTTTTTAATGTTTGTTTGTAAAATAGGGAAGATGTATGATTATCAATGTAACTGGAGTCAGAGGGCAAGTGTTCCTGGAGAGGCTGTTATGGATGCGATATTAGGGGAACAGGGAATAAGTGCAGTTAAGCTGGAAGCAACTCATCAGTGCACAGGGTTTAATAAAGTCCCACTTGTGCAACTTAACCTGTACTCAGTTCGCTTTTTGCTGATGAGACACTTCCAGACCTCATAGAGCATCTGCATGCAACATATATTGATATACAGCTCCCAGCTTCTACTAGGCAGAATAATTTTAGACCTAGAGATCTTGAAAACAAGGAGTTCTAGTCTTCCTGCAATTTTTGTTTTCTGCAACAGTGCCAAACACACATGCTTTAAAATTTTTGTCTCCGTTGTCTATGGGACTCCCCTTTTTTTGCTGCATGTCCTGCAGCTATAAAATTCTGATGCTGCACCCTGATCCAGTCCATGGCTTGTACAGCTCTATTCCCCAGGCAGGGTCTGTGGTGCTTACCATCCATCACTACAAAATTTCAGTTCGTACCATCTTTCACTTTTTGGGTTAGTTACTATGAAGTCACATTTTTGTACAGGCCTTGTTATGCTGTCACTGTACATTATCTGAGTGTGCCTGCTTTGTAAAATGGGTGGGTTCAAGTCCACCTGAATCACATTGCAGGAGGCCCTGCTACACAGCTGAAATTGCACACGACATTTCTCTGTTAATGTTAATCCATCTCCCTCTTGTACAAGTGTGACTGAATCTTTTTGGGACCTTCCCCTGCTCGCGCTCGCGCTCTCTCTCTCACACACACCCACATCCACACCCCTAAAATGGTTCAACTTGCCACATTTCTGGCAGTGCTGTCCTGGGGCAGGGCACTTCTTTACCCGCTCATGCTGTCTCTCACAGTAAATGCATCTCATTGTGGATATGGAACCATGGTCACCTACTCTTCTTTGCTATTTTCACCATACTACTTCTGGAGGTGTTGTGCTGCCTTGGGCTTTCATCTTTTCTGTTGAGGCTTCTGCTGCAAGCCCCATGTCTAAGCATCTGCAGTATTTTTACGAGGAATTGAAATTAGGGGCAGTGTTCACATTTGCAGGAGGGTGAGGCGGGCAGTATGGCACCACAGTAAAAACTGAAAAATGTTTCATGGCCATTTTATTAGATTTAACTTCATGTTTTAAAATGGTCACACAAATTAAAGTTGGCTATTCAGACGTTGCATGAGGTACTACATCTGTCAATGAACTTCTTGAATACAGTGCGTTCATCTTTGGTGGCTTCTGGTGTGTCCAGTACGTCCAATTGTTCAATTGATATGCTCTTTAGTTCATTCACATGATCAGGCAGAAGTCAACTTCTTTCAGAACACAAAATTCTGCAAAAAAAAAAAAAAACCAACCTGCTCAATTGTAGCTGTTGTAAGTGGGAGTAGTAAGAGATGAGTTCCTACTACTTTCATCCCAGGAGACATAGCACAAAGATCGGGTCGAGCCACTAGTGCTGATTTAAAAAAAAGAAGTTGAAGTTGAATCTTCATTCGTTGAATGACATTCCACTCTGTATTCAAATTCTCTATTTTGTCCTGATCACATGGCAGCCCTGTTTCTAGTAGTGTCTCACTCCACTCAAGTATCAGTGTTTTATAAGACAGGCATCTGTAAAAGCTACATAGAGATTGAGTAGAATCCAGAAGTCACTGTTGTAGATTTGTTAGACTCCAATCTGTGTCCTTTTTCAGCTCTCTTAACAAACACTTCTTGTCCTCTTTACTTAAAGATTCAATATAACTTTTGGACTGAAGTCTTTGCTTCTTCCAGTACATTTTCAAAGAATTTTCTGTGACTGATCCAAGTGTAGCTTCTATTGCTACACAAAGATATACTACTGTTTTAGCAGATGCCTGGATGGCGGTGTTTAATGACCCAAGTAGTTTCAAAAGTAGACTTACAAGAGAGAGAGTTCAGAGTCTTCTCTGAATATAGTAGCAAAAGTAATTCACCAGCCTCACTACTTAGATCCATCCCATCTTGGTAGATCAAAGTCAGTAATAACCATTGCACTAATTTTAAGACAGTGGCCAGCCGTTGCTCATGAGAAAGCCAGTGAGTTTTTCCAGGTTAGACTAATTTCATCTTTAATCGCAGAGTGTTTTCTAGTTTTTCCCAAGATGTTCAGTCTTTCTGAGAGTATATTGAAAATATTAAATTTATGGCTTTTTGAAATGTCTTTGGATGATTCTGTAGCTTGTACTAGTGTAGTTGATTAGATCATAGAATCGTAGGGCTGGAAGGGACCTTGAGAGGGCTTCTAGTCCAGTCCCCTGCACTCAAGGCAGGAATAAGTATTAGCTGGACCATCCTTGACAGGTGTTGTCTAACTTGCTCTTAAACTCCAATGATGATGATTCCGCAACCTCCCTGGGCAATTTATTCCAATGCTTAACCACCCTGACAGTTAGGAAGCTTTTCCTAATGTCCAACGTTAACCTCCCTTGCTGCAATTTAAGCCCATTTGAGGATAGGACAAGCAGCAGAGGTTAAGGAGAACATTTTTTTTCTCTCTCCTCCTTGTAACAACCTTTTAAGTACTTGAACACTGTTGTCCCATCTGCCCCCTGAGTCTTGTCGTCTTCTCTTCAGACTAAAGAAACCCAATTATTTGATTCTTCCCAGATTGCTTATGTTTTCTAGACCTTTAATGATTTTTGTTGCTCTCCTCTGGACTTTCTCCAGTTTGTCCATATCTTCCATGAAATTGGCACCCAGAATGGGACACAGAACTCCAGTTGAGGCCATATAAGTGCAGAGTAGAGCAGAAAAATTACTTCTTACTTGCTTACAATATACCTGCTAATACATCCCAGAATGATGTTTTGCTTTTTTGCAACAGTATTGCACTGTTGACTCATACTTAGCTTGTGATCTATCATGATCCCCAGATCTTTCTGCAGTACTCCTTCCTACGCAGTCATTTCCCATTTTGTATGTGTGCAATTGATCGTTCCTTCCTAAAAGGATTACTTTTTGCATTTGTCCTTATGGAATTTCATCTATTTACTTCAGACCGTTTCTCCAGTTTGTCCAGGTCATTTTGAATTTTAATCCTATCTTCCAAAGCACCTGCAACCCCTCCCAGCTTGGTATTGTCCACAAACTTTATAAGTTTATTTATAAACTTCATGCCATTATCTAAATCATTGATGAAGATATTGAACAGAATTAGACCCAGAATTGATCCTGGCGGGACCTCATTCAATATGGCCTTTCAGCTTGACTGTGAACCACTGTTAATTATTCTCTGCGACTGGTTTTCCAACCAGTTATGCGCCCACCTTATAAGAGCTCTAATTTGTTTGTTTGAGTAGGTCATGCGAGACCGTATCAAAAGCCTTACTAAAATCAAGACATACCACTTGCACTGCTTCCTCACAAGGCTTGTTCATAGATTTTAAGGTCAGAAGGGACCATTATGATCTTCTAGTCTGACGTCCTGCACAATGCAGGCCACAGAATCTCACCCACTCACTCCTATAACAAACCCCTGACCTATGTCTGAGCTACTGAAGTCCTCAACTTGTGGTTTAAAGACTTCAAGGTGCAGAGAATACTCCAGCAAGTGACCTGTACCCCATGCTGCAGAGGAAGATGAAAACCCCCCAGGGCCTCTGCCAATCTGCCCTGGTGGAAAATTTCCTTCCCAACCCCAAATATGACGATCAGCTAAACCCTGAGCATGTGGGCAAGACTCACCAGCCAGACACCCAGGAAAGACTTCTCTGAGGTAACTCAGATCCCACCCCATCTAACATCCCATCACAGGCCATTGGGCATATTTACCACTAATAGTCAAAGAGCTTAATTTTGGCAATTAATTGATATCTCATCATACCATCCCTTCCATAAACTTATCAAGCTTAGTCTTGAAGCCAGATATGTCTTGTGCCTCCACTGCTCCCCTTGGAAGACTGTTCCAGAACTTCACTCATCTGATGGTTAGAGACCTTCATCTAATTTCAAGTCTAAACTTCCTGATGGCCAGTTTATATCCATTTGTTGTTGTGTCCACATTGGTACTGAGCTTAAATAATTCCTCTCCCTCCCTGGTATTTATCTCTCTGATATGTTTATAGAGAATAATCATATCTCCCCATAGCCTTCTTTTGGTTAGGCTAAACAAGCCAAGCTCTTTCAGTGCCCTTTCATAAGACACAGGTTTTCCATCCTCGATCACCCTAGCAGCCCTTCTCTGTACCTGTTCCAGTTTGAATTCATTCTTCTTAAACATGGAGACCCGAAGTGCACACACCTATTCCAGATGAGATCTCACACCAGTGCCTTATATAACGGTACTAACACCCCTTATCTCTACGGCAATACCTCATCGATGTCATCACAGGACCCGCATTAGCTTTTTTCACAGTCATATCACATGGCGGCTCATAATCATCCTGTGATCAACCAATACTCTGAGCCTTCTCCCTCCTCTGTACTTCCAAGTGATGCGTCCCAGTTTTATAACAAAATTGTTGTTATTAATCCCTAAATACATGACCTGCACTTTTCACTATTAAATTCATCCTGTTACTATTACCCCAGTTTACAAGGTCATCCTATATTCTATAGGATATCCCGGTCCCTCGTGTATTGGAAATACCTCCCAGCTTCGGTCATCCACAAACTTCATTAGCACATTCCCACTTTTTGTGTCCAAGGACAATAAAAAAGATTGGTCCAAACCGATCCCTGAAGAACTTCCACTAGTAACCTTCTCTCCAGCCGACAATTCACCTTCAGTACGACCCAATTGAGAGTCTCTCGTTAACCAGTCTCTATCCACCTTCAATTTCATATTGATCCCTATCTTTCATTTAAGCGTAATAAGTAACTACCATGTGAACTGTATAAATGCCTTACGAATCGAGGTAGATTAGATCCACTGCTTTCCTTTGCTAAAAAAATTGTTACTTTCCAAAGAAGAGAGGTTGGTTGGCACGATACCTTTTGTAAAACCCATGTTGAATTCGTCCCAGTTACCGTTGACTTAAGGTCCTTAACTACTTTTCTCCTTCAAATTTTTTCCAAGACCTTACATACTACAGATGGTCAAACTAACCAGGCTGTAATTACCGGATCACTTTTTTTCCTTCTTAAAAATAGAACTGATGTTAGCAATTCTCCCAGTCAATTGACGGTACACCACCCTGAAGTTTACAGTATTCATTAAAATTCTTGCTAATGTCTTCTTATTCATGTCCAGTTCCATTAAATCTTGGATGAAGATATCTGGGCCCCCTGATTTAGTCCCATAAAGCTGTTCGAAGTTTGGCTCTACCTTGGTGTGGAATATCTACCTCCATATCCTCAGTGCCCATTTGTCATCCTACCATTATCCCTAAGCTCCTCATTAATCTCATTAAAGACTGAGGCAAAGTATTTGTTTAGATATTGGGCTATGCCTAAATTATCCTTAACCTCCACTCCATCCTCAGTGTTTAGCAGTCCCACTTCTTCTTTCTTTGTTTTCTTCTTATTTATATGGCTATAGAACACTTCACTTTACTATTGGTTTTAATTCCCTTTGCAAGGTCCAACTCTACATGACTCTTGGACTTTCTCACTTTATCTCTACATGTTCTGACCTCAATAAGGTAGCTTTCCTTGCTAATCCCTCCCATCTTCCACTCCTTGTAGGCTTTCTGCTTTTTCTTAATCACCTCTTTGAGATGCCTGCTCATCCAGCTTGGTCTATAACTCCTGCCTATGAGTCAACCCCCCCGCCCTTTCTTGGGATGCAGGCTTCTGATAAAAGAACAGGAGTACTTGTGGCACCTTAAAGACTAACAAATTTATTTGAGCATAAGCTTTCGTGGGCTACAGCCCACTTAATTGGATGCATGTGGTGGAAAATACAGTAGAAAGATATATATGCACACACAGAACATGAAACAATGGGTGTTACCATAAACACTCTAACGAGAGTGATCAGTTAAGGTGAGCTATTACCAACAGGAGAGGGGAGAACTTTTTGTAGTGGTAATCAAAACGGTCCATTTGCAGCAGTTGACAAGAAGGTGTGTGTGTGTGTGTGTGTGTGTGTGTGTGTGAGAGAGAGAGAAATAAACGGGAAAAATATTTATTCCTCTCCCCCCACCCCCCACACACACACGCTGTTCCTCACACCTTCTTGTCAACTGCTGCAAATGGACTTTTGCTTACCACTACAAAAAGTTTTCTTCTCTCCTGTTGGTAATAGCTCACCTTAACTGACCACTCTCGCTAGAGTGTGTATGGTAACACACATTGTTTCATGTTCTCTGTGTGTGTGGTATCTATATCTATATATCTTCTTACTGTATTTTCCACCGCATGCATCCGATGAAGTGGGCTGTAGCCAACAAAAGCTTATGCTCAAATAAATTTGTTAGTCTCTAAGGTGCCACAAGTACGCCTGTTCTTTTTGCAGATACAGACTATCACGGTTGCTACTCTGAAGCTTCTGATTAGTTTCTGCAACCTTGACTTGAAAAAAATTCAGGCCTCCTCCGCCTGTTACCCTGTCAAAGAAGGCTATTAGGTTGGTTTGACATGATTTGTTTTTGCTAAAAACATGCAGACTGTTACTTATCACCTTAATATCTTCTAGGTGTTTGCAAATTGATTGCTTAATTATTTGCACCATTATCTTTCTGGGTACTGAAGTTAAGATGGTCTCTGCAGTGTGTATAGGAGAGATTAGTGTTACACTTTTCTCTGAGCAAAGCTTGTACTACTGTTTTCTAGAGAATTTTGCTGCTCCATCAAATGCACAAGCAGCCATCTGTTTGGAGTCAATTTACAAGCATTTAACTCTTCTAAGTTGTGGGTTGTCACAGATGCAGCCAATGTGTCTTCTATAAGCAGATCATATAGAAATGCCTCTACTGGCCTACCACTGACATGAAGATAATGCACACAGTGACTTAATACTTGACACCCATTTGCATTGGTGCTTTCATCAGCCATGTATGCACATCTTTTGAGTACGGTGAGAGAGTTCTTCACTTTTTCAACTGCTGAGTCTTTCAGTGTTGCACCACATGCTTTTAACCAGTTGAGTTTCTTGCAGAAAGTTAGCGAGCATTTGCTGGTCTTGTTAACCTTGAAGTTGGACGCTGGTTCCAAATAAGTAACAATGCATTTAACATTAGCCTCCAGTCTGTAGCATGTGGTATCTCTTGCTTAAATAGAAAGTATTATGTGGCAGCCAAGTTTGTTCGCATGAATTGTGATGTCTCTCCAGCGTTCTTGTCAGCCTCATTAAATACTTCTAAAATTGGCTTTGACAGTGACTGACTTGTAAGGCTTTCTACCTGTCAATGCAGTCCAGAGGCTTGGTGTTTTGCTAGCTGCTGATCAGTCTGGCAAACAAGGCTCCTGCAGTTTTACCAGTGTAATCTTTCCTTCTTCATAAGCTTTTTTGCAAGACGTGCACCAGTAGCTGCTTTTGTAACTTCAGTAAATGGGAAAAGTTTGACCGATATACATTGGGAACTGCCTTTAGGTTGTGGAGACACTGTTTCTTCAGTAGGTAGCTTTATTTGTGCTTCAGGCTGTTCGGATGTAGATATACCACTTGAACCTTCAAATGATTTGTTGGTATATTCTTGGTTCTTGGTATGTTATTCATCTTGGTTGGTTTGACTACTCGGGAGGTGGTGGGGGAATTTTAGGGGAGGGAAATCGGAGCATCTGTCTAATATGAGCTCACTTTCCCAGAGCAGCTGCTCCCACAGGTATTGATCCCAAGGACCACAGACTATTCTGTCCTGAAACAGGGAGTTTGTGAGGTGACATCCCCAAAATTGCATGTAGCAGCCAGACAGTGTAAGGCAGTAACATAGGGGTCTATCTCCTCCCCTTTGGATTGGTCTCTAGTGGAAAACCTGTGTCGCTCTACAGTTTGGTTCTGCTTTGGGGAGCAGTAGTTTCTAGGACTCCTAGGTTGCTGTGAGGCTTGAGGCAGTGGTGCGCTTGAGAGTGCTACAGATATCTCTGCCTTGTTCCCCAGTGTTGGGTCCATGGGTCTCAAACCCCATGTCCATAGGGCTCTTAAGAGCCAGTAAATTCTGACCTGCCACCCAGTGACCAGAACTAAAAGCTGAACTCTGACAGAGGACTCCAGGGCTGGGATCAGATTGGTGGAACTCTGAGCATCCTGACTAGTTTCCTTCTTGTATTTAAAGTGAGCATAGAAAAAGGAAGTTGTCCATGTAACTGGGTTTCCCTTGCTTAGAACTGCTTCCCGTGCAATATCTACTCCTGCTGCCTGACTGTGGTGATTATCCTGCTTCCTGACTCCTGCTTTGCCTTCTGGCCTGTCTCAAACTCTGATCTCGTGGTATCTAACCTGGCCTGATTCCCAATGCCCAGTCTGACCACTATGTCAGTTCACCTATGTCCTGGTCGTGACACCCAGTAAAGTAAAACAATAGTTTGATTTTCCTGCTGTTGTCATCCTCCTGCATGGCCAGGTCTGTGTACTGCTTGAATTCCTCTGTTCATTGTGTCCATCACTGGGCTACATTTGTGCCTGCAAAATCCAAGGCTCCAGGAGGCTTCGAACCAAATTCCTTTGCTCATGTTGCCAGCTGCTGCATTGCAGAAGACTCACAGCTCTTATGCTGCCACTGTGTTTCATTAGCAAAGACTGGAACTGAATGTAGGTTAAGTTGAACAAGTGTAACTTTATTAAACCCTGTGGACTGCTCCCTCCATGTGGTGAAGTAGTTTCCAGCTTAACTAAACCCATTCTCTTTTTCCGCTGGTGTCTTGTCCATGAAAGCCCCTCTAGGGAAAATGGGTCCTCTGACTCTGTTTCACTGATCACGATACAGGGAGCATGCATAGTGCAATTAAAACATTAAGAATTCTGAGGAGCAAATAACTTCAGTATCTTAAGAAGGCTTTTCCTATCATGTATTAATTCATCACCAATTTATCAGTTTTAGTATGGATTTAGTAATAACTGCATTTATTTTTCATTAGTTTTCAAAGAGAAAACACTTGGTATTATGGGAACTTTTCCAGAAGGAAAATGAATTGCCTTCCCAACCATTCAGTGATTATCTGGTGCTGAGAGAGTAACCAGGAGTTAATCTTAACAAAATAAGTGTGTTTGAGAAGACTGGGTAATCCTAGGTGCTGACTGGTGTTATTTATTTAGAAACACTTCTATAGTGTTTATCAGTTTAATATGACAGTGGGTTCTGATAAATGTATTATTGTGTGTATGGAAGGCAGGATGGAGTAGAAAAAGTATATGACCGGGGAAGAGAGGCATATAACAATGGGTAATAGAAAGATTGTACTTTTAGCATTAATAGAGGGGTAGTTGGAAAACTTGTACTGTAGTTTACTAAATGGCATATCATGTTCCATAACTCATCTGTCAAAATATAAAAGTTGATTAACACTTTGCCTTTCATTGATAACTGATACTGCTGTAGTTTCCAGGTCTTCATAATTTCCTGGCCATTTTTTCCTTTTGAAAGAGCATAGGACTGAACTTGCAATTTGTGGGTATAATTCTGGATCATTATTTGAGGATTCTGTTTGCAGTCCTGGACTACCACTAATTTCAGTCCTTGTTGAGACTTTTGACATTGTGTATTTGTTCAACTAACTATTTCAATACTCCTCTCTTAAACTTGCATAGCAAGACAATAAACATGTTATATCATTCCAGATTTTCCACCAAGTTACCAAGAAACCCTACAGGAGAATTGCCAGACTTAAATAAAAATAGTGTTCAATTTCAGGGAAAAAAAAATAATTTTACAATTTTGCTTATTTTTAAAACTGTATGGTTGTATTGTGGTTTCTGTGTCACAACCTAAGGGGGAAAGATTGTAGCAGAGCTGGGAAGCAGCAGAGGCATCCTTCTTAATTCCTTCTAAGAGGCATCGTTCTTAATTCAGCACAAATTCTTTTTGAGGCCTGCATGCTGGAGTGAGAGCAAACTTTTACAGGTTTCAGCTTTGCTTTCCCTTGCCAATGAATTCTCTGTGGTAGAGGAGGAGTGGGGTCTATGATCTGGCCTCTTGCTACCACCAGTGGGAAGCCTAGTGCCATGGCTGGGGATAGTTTAACACAGCTCCTGTGTTCCTTTACTAGACTTACAATATTGTCAACCCAAAGGGTTAAAAAAAGTGAATAAAAACAATAATTTTTGGTTGTCTTTTGATATTTTTTTTTTCTTTGCCCTCTCATTTAGGGAGTTTTTTGTGGGGTTCTCTTGTTCAGAACTGAGCCATTTAAATACACACACAAATGCAAGCCTCCCTGTTCTTTCCGTTACTTACCCTCCTCTATCCTTAGGGCAGTGGTGGGCAACCTGCAGCCTGTGGGCTTCACATGGTTCATCAGGGTAATCCGCTGGCGGGCCCCGAGACAGTGTTTACCTTGACCATCCACAGGTATGGCCGCCCACAGCTCCCATTGGCCGCGGTTCGCTGTTCCCGGCCAAGGGGAGCTGCGGGAAGCCGTGGTCAACGTGCCCCTGCCAGCGCTGCTTCCCGCAGCTCCCAGTGGCCAGGAACGGCAAACTGCGGCCACTGGGAGCTGCAGGGAGTTGTGCCTGCAGATGGTCAATGTAAACACTGTCTTGGGGCCTGCCAGTGGATTACCCTGATGAGCCACAGGTTGCTCATCACTGCTCTAGGGTATGGGAGTTGCCATTCTATTCTTTTCTCTAACTAGACAGGAAAGGCAGCTGCTCCACTCGTGTTGTCTCTCTCAACTTCAAAGGAAAGATTGCAATCAAATAATAAATTTGATGCAATAAACCAGACAGTGGTTACCCTGAAAGTTTTGTTCACTTTCGAAACAAATTTATAAAGAAAAATGCCTTTTGAAAAGAGGTGAACAAGATCCCAGACTTGTTACTCATTGTTACGGTAATAGATTGATGGTTTTTCTTTTTCACTCCTCATTTTGAAGACAAGGATTGTAAAGAAAATATCCGTTTGAATTGCTGCAACATTTTAACTGTTCCCTAATTTGATTATCTGGCTCTTCCTTTTCTCCCTAGTTACACAGTTGGCAATGTCTATGATGGAGGTGCTCTGGCTCCCAGCCAAAGGGCTTAATATTGCTTTTCTGAGACTATATATTCATGTGCCCTGTTCTCAAGGCAAAGATAGTCACAAGACCAGAAGATGGCATGACATTCATCAATTTCTAGGATACTGACTAACAAGATTGAGAAATGTACAAACATTACCTGTTCTTGTAACCATCTTAATAGTGCAGTCTTGCGTGACAAGATCAGAGATGGAGAATTCATTTGTGCTCACAAGCATGAACAGCTCCACACTGTTCTCGCATGACAAAGTATTTGCACTCTTGGGAAGGTTGGTGCAGTTTAGAAAAACAACGTATTTTCTATGAAGGGTGTAAAATGCACTAAAAGTAAGTGGAACCAGATTTTGTAATGCAATCTGTTTAGTTTTTCTGCATGGAGCTTTATGGAAAATATTAGATATTTCAAAGGTAAAAACACTTGCTGGCTGCCAGTAAAGTAAATTGGAATTGTAGGGCAACAATTTTTCTCTTTAGAATGGACTCTGTCCTTCCTAACCAGTATTCTTTAGCCATCCTCCCTACATAAAATGTTTGGTTAAGTGATCAGCCTACAATGGCAAAATTGGAAAAAAAATACATTTTTTAAATTGGACAAACATTAGAAAAATGTACAATATGGTCACACAATAACAATCTGTGTTCTTCAACTTTAATTGTGTATGATTTTCCTTTTTTAGCTTATTTTTGAAGAGACATGTACTTGTATTTCACAGAAATTGCCTTGAAGAGCCCCTGGCCCCCTTCCATGCTCATATGTCCTGGAGAAAAAACTGCACTTTGGCTTTGTCTGTTGATGAGTCTGCATTGTGTAAGTGTGTGTGTGTTCAACAGTGTACTTTTTGACTTGGTGTACTGTTTATACTAGTTTATATAAAATAAATAAAAATCAAAATATACCAAAGACCATCATGCAATAGATTTTCCTTTTTTCCAATATTCCTTTTTTAAAACAGGGTATCATCTTGAAGGTCTCAGAGTTATTTTCAATTAGAGAATGAGTCTCTTAATAATAAAATGCACCTAAATGGATAACACGTCTCAGAAGAGACGGGCAGACTTTCAAAAGTAAAAAATGGTTGCTAGGCATCTTTCTGCCGTGTGTGCCTTTGAAAATCTCCCCCTGAACCTCTGAAAATATTTGACCCTTTTTATCTTGAATGTATGTTGCCTATAGGATTTAGTAGTTTATTTACAAGTTGTACTGTCTCAGGGAATATATTTGCATTCTTGGGTAGGTCAGTGCAGTTTAGAAAAAGAGCCTATCTTCTACCAAGTATATGGTAATATATCTGCCTTCAACCTTCTACAGCGGGTGTCCTACGAACTGTATCACTGACTATACAGCTCTACCTGATTCATTCCCTAAATCCTGTGCATGGAATGAGGGTCCTGTAGGGAAAAGTCTCAAATATTATGATCATATGCTATCCCATAATACGTATGCACAAGGGGGATAAATTAAAGTGCACTGGCTATCTTTATATTTATTTCCAAACATTTGATTACTTGACTTTGCAACATAAATAAAATAAAAAGTTCTGGAATAAAACCATTTTTTCTCAAAAAATTAATTTAGTTTTATTGTATGTAGGCACCTTTTTTGAAAGGTAAAAACAAATTCCATTATCTGGAACTGCACCCTCCTCTCCTACCCCCATCATGCATCATTGGTAGAATGTGAACTCTGAACCTCTAGCACTGCTTGAGCTGCAGGATTAACTACATTAGCTGGCAGAAGGAGAAAGCTGCTAGTGGGTTTGGGAATAGATTGCTGAGACTGAGTGCTTGGTCTGCAGTGGGAGTAGTTTGTGGGTGATCCCAGTCCAGATCTCTCTCTCCCCTTCCCAGGGAATCTGTCTGCTTCGTGTGTTCCCAGTGCAGTTTGTGCTACACTTCAGTTATAGCATTGGCCTGACTTTAGACTAGAAAGTTCATGTTCAGTTGGTTGTTTTGCCATGCTCATAGGCGGCAGGTTATATATATTTGGGGTGCCCGAGCACTGGGAATATTCAGGGCCGGGTGCCCTGCTCCAGCAATATTTGGAGCTGGGTCTCTCCCTCGGCCCTGCCTGGATTGGGACCTGGCCCCTGTTGGTCTCCCCCCCACGCTGCCGCGTCTCTGCCTGGAGCGGGTCCCGGCCTTCGTCTGCCACCCTTCCCCCTGCGTGTCCCTGCCCGCTCGTGCTGCCCGAGCGGAACAACGGCTCCTGGCAGAACTGCTGTCTGCTGCCCCTGGGTCCTAATGCCTGCCATCTGCTAATGGCAGGGCAGGCTACCCTTACCCTGTCCTTTGGCCCTAGCCCTGAGCCTTTCCAACGCTCCAAACCCCTCATCCCCAGCAACAGCCCTCATCCCCCCCCCCCCCTAATCCCATCCCAGAGCCCATGGCCCCCCCCCCCGCAGCATGA
This sequence comes from Chelonoidis abingdonii, assembly GCF_003597395.2. NCBI lineage: Eukaryota > Metazoa > Chordata > Testudines > Testudinidae > Chelonoidis > Chelonoidis abingdonii. Next base: position 60,860,712 of record NC_133773.1, read on the forward strand.
ACCCCTCATCCTCAGCCCCAACCCTCATCCCTCCACACCCTGATCCTCTGCCCCAGCTCTGAGCCCCCCTGCAGCATGAACCCCATAAACCCAGCCACAGCCCTCATCTCTCCACACCCTAATCCTCTGCCCCAGCCCTGAGCCCCCCCCGCATCATGAACCCCTCATCCTCAGCCCCACAGCCCAACCCTCTTCCCTAGCCCTTAGTCCCCCCATATCGTGAAACGCTCATCCTCAGCCCCACAACCTTCACCCCAGCACTCCCTCCTATCCCCAAACTCCCTCCCAGAGTGTGCACCATCTCCCCCTTCCTACACCCCCAGCCCAGAGCCTGCACTCAAACTCCGTCCCAAAGCCTGCACCTCTCACCCCCTTCTGCACATCCACCCCCTGCCCCAGCCCGGAGCCTGCACCCAGCACCGAAACTCCCTCCCAGAGCCTGCATTCCTCACCCCTTTCTACACCCCCACCCCTAGCCCAGAGCCTGCACTCCTTACCCCCTCCTGCACACCCGCCCCCTGCCCCAGCCTGGAGCCTGCACCCAGCACCCAAACTCCATCCCAAAGCCTGCACCCTAATCCCCAGCCCAGGACCTGCACCCTAGACCTCCCCCCGGAAACCCCGCCCAGAGCCTTAGACAAGTGAGGGTGGAGTTGGGGGGCGGGTTCTGGGCACCACCAAAATTTCTACAAACTTGCCACCCATGACCGTGCTGCCAAACTTTTGCTGCCACCTCAAGTGACAGAAAGGAAAAAGTGACTTTTCAAAAGTTTTGATCTCTGCCAATCTTAAACAGAATTCAGGGCAAAGAAAAGGCACTTCACTGGCCCCGAGACTTTCTCCTTTCTGAATTTCAAGGGCCTGCTGCAAACCAGAGGAAGTGGTAGAACTTAAAAAAACAAACAAACAAACAAAAAAAAACTTACAGGAATATTTTTATAATAGAAAGTATCAAGTAACCTAAATACAGGGGTTGCTACCAGCTCCCCCAGTAATAATGTGTTTGATGCAGAATGTAAAATGTGCACATTTTAACAGACCTCTATACCTAGTACTTTTGCTGAACTTTTTGTGACTCACTTCTTCTATTCTGCAATGTTAAATGTGCTAAATGTGACTTGGTTTTCAGCCATGCCATGTCAGAGTTAACACTACCAGATGTATCCATCTTCCGTAGTGCATTATTATGAACATAACTGAAAGAAATAAGCTTTTTCTAGTTGAGAATTCAAGGCAGAGACCATTCATTAAATTCATGTCCTTTCATATCCTTTAGGATATCAAATATAATAATCTTGAATTGTTGGATAAATATGTTGGGATGCTTACAGAAGTTTCTGTTACCAGATTTACCTTTTACTTTGGGGTATGCTCATTTATTAGGGTTACTCTTGGGGAGCGGGGAGGTGTTCTGTAATTCTATCAATATACTGCCTGTCTCACTTGTGTTTTCATATGGAGCTCTACTTCTCCCTTCTTATCCCCTCCCAATGGAGCTATCCTGCAGGACCTAGTTTCCCCAAGGCTGGGTTCTTCCAGCCCCAGAACTATAAACACACCCACACCTACACCCACTCCTGAGTGGACCAGGTCAATCAGCACTTTCAAGCTGACCCTTATATGCCTCTGGACTCAGTGGGCTGAGCCAAGCAGCACTTTCAAGCTGCCACCCTTATATGCCACAGGTTCAGCACATCCCTATCCCCACTTTTGTGTCACAATTGTATTGGTAGTAACCCACTTGATGAGCAAACCCCACAGTATTTTTGGGCATTACAGGGATCTTTAGCTTGGGTAAGAGAAGCGTTGCTTCAGAGTAAATGGGGAAGCTAAAAACACAAGAGTAACGTTCAGAGAGAGAGAGGGAAGCAACCGGCTTAATCGTAAAAGTTATTTATTGAATAATAGTGATAACTACACAAGGAGAGCCTAAACCACCCTAATAGTTGCATTACTAAAGGTTACAAAAGTCATATATAGAGAACTATACCTGATCAAACAAGTCGGGTTAGAAAGTTATACCTAAGGTAGAAAAGAAAACAGAGAGAGAGAGCTGGTATCTCACCCATTCGCTGAAGCTTGAAGTGGTCAGGGTTCCCAGGTGATGGTGGTAGCTTAGGGTCCTGAGTGCTGGGGACAGTCAGAGCCCCCAGCATGATCAGGCAAGAAAAGATGAAATTCCAGTGGAACTGATGCAGAGTTTGGGTCCATGCATCAGAACACTTACTTGAACATAGGTAGGGGTTTTTGTAGAGAAACAGTGGTTCAAGGGCGAGCACTAAATTTATTTATGGGTAAACTGATGACTCAAGGGTTTTCTTTAGACTAGACAATAGGAGCTGATCACTCTTGGCTATGGGTGGTGTTCCTTCCAGGGAGCTCATAATGCAATTAGGCTGCCTTCGTATTCTGGATATCAATCAAGGATTTATTACTAGAATTGGTTGGATAACTGCTGAGCTGGGTGTGTGCAGGGGTAGGTTCATTAACATCTGGAACCGAGATCCCCATGATGCAGTGCTTCCCTGCTTTTCTGGTCCCAGAGTTCAGTGCGGTTCTCTGTTCTCCATTCTGTATGCTAATGGAGATGCTGCGCTGTCCCATCTTTGATGCAGATGAGGTTAGGGGAGTTGCCTTTGTTCTTGTCACCCTCGTCAGGAGGGGTATGGGTGAGTCTCCCACCGCCCTTCACTTTTCTCTGCAAGTCTTTTCTCTGATCAGTTTTGGTTTCAGCAGAGGCTGGGGCGGGGGTGTCCTTTCATGAGTCAGCCAGGCTGGATGCTGTACCCTGGTTCCCCAAGAACACAGAGCTGACTGATATCGTATCTCCCTAAAAGAAATAACCTTCAGTAGCTGCAGGATGAAAAGAGGTAAATAACAGTAGATTTTCACATTGATTTAAACCATCTAGCCAATAACTATAATGCATTTGTTGTAAATATAATATTGGCAAATGTGCATGGATTTCCTTAGCTAAGCTATAATTACTTTAAAGAAAAACACCCTATACATTTTCTGTAAAGTATGTAACATATTGCTAAAGTACAATGGTTAAATTCCTTTTTTGTAGAAACTTGGTAAGCCAAAGGAGATGCTGAGGGGAAAAATGAATTTGCTTTTGTAAATTTATATCAAATTTAGGATAGTCAAAAAAAGAAGCTTTGCTTGATATGATGCTCATTATAGCGATTGGGCTTGAGAGGTCAACTTTTATTATTTTTAATTTTAAGCCTGTTTGGAGATTTTGCTCTTACAACATATTTAGTCTTTTTCTGAGGCCAGGTCTACAAGACCAGACCTATATCAGTAGAGACCTGCATGGAAACAAATTTTTATCCACGACTAGAAATCTGTCTCCATAGAACTGCAGGGGCGAAAGGAGCAGAACATGGGGCCACCGCTCCCAGCAGCCAGTGCCCCACGCCAGCAGCTCCTCCGGCGCAGGTGTACCACCTCCAGCCCCGCCCACTGGGATGGACACCAGGCTCACCGGCAGCTGTCCCTGGTTGTGCTCTTGTTTTCAAGCCGCGCGCATGCCCCTGGACAGGAGACGCAGACAGCTGCATGGAAGGGACGGGGGCAGAGCTGCAGGCGGTAAAGCCGCCCCGGAGGAGCAGTGGCCCCATGTTCTGCTCCTTTCGCCCCTGCAGTTCTGCGGATACCGATTTATATCCGCACAGATCCACATCTGTGGATGTAAATTTGTATCTGTGCAGGGCCCTATATATCAGTATAACTACGACACTCATGGGTATCCACACCTCTATTGACCTAACCTCAGGCATAGACAGGAGACCTTCTCTCATCGACATAGCTACTGCCTCTCTCCCAGTGGCATAGTAGCTGTAGCACTGTACATGAAGACATCTTGTAGAAGGCAAGGGGTAGCCGTGTTAGTCTGGAGCTGTAAAAAGCAACAAAGAGTCCTGTGTCACCTTAAAGACTAACAGATGTATTGGAGCATAAGCTTTTGTGGGTGAATACCCACTTCGTCAGGTGCATGTAATGGAAATTTCCAGAGGCAGGTATAAATATGCAGGCAAGAATCAGTCTGGAGATAACGAGGTTAGTTCAATCAGGGAGGGTGAGGCCCTCTTCTAGCAGTTGAGGTGTGAACACCAAGGGAGGAGAAACTACTTTTGTAGTTGGCTAACCATTCACAGTCTTTGTTTAATCCTGATCTGGTGGTGTCAAATTTGTAAATGAACTGCAGTTTCTCTTTGAAGTCTGGTCCTGAAGTTTTTTTTGCTGTAGGATGGCTACCTTTACATCTGCTATTGTGTGTCCAGGAAGGTTGAAGTGTTCTCCTACAGGTTTTTGTATATTGCCATTCCTAATATCTGACTTGTGTCAATTTATTCTTTTACGTAGGGGCTGTCCAGTTTGGCCGATGTACATAGCAGAGGGGCATTGCTGGCACATGATGGCGTATATAACATTGGTGGACATGCAGGTGAATGAACCAGTGATGTTGTAGCTCTTCTGGTTAGGTCCTGTGATGGTGTTTGCTGGTGTAGATATGTGGGCAGAGCTGGCATCGAGGTTTGTTGCATGGATTGGTTCCTGACTTAGGGTTGTTATGGTGCGATATGTGGTTGCTGGTGAGAATATGCTTAAGGTTGGCAGGTTGTTTGTGGGCAAGGACTGGCCTGCCTCCTGAGGTCTGTGAAAGTGAGAGATCATTGTCCAGGATGGGTTGTAGATCACTGATGATTTGTTGGAGAGGTTTAAGATGAGGACTGTAGGTGATGGCCAGTGGAGTTCTGTTGGTAAAATAGTTGGTAAAAAGTTAAAATAGTAGGTAACTTGAACTTAATCAATCTTTTCAATAAGGGCGGCAACTCTTTTCCACTGCCTCACGCTCATTTTAGTATTGAGAATAGGGCTGAGTGGGTGTGTATGTGTGAGAGTCGGTGGGGATCGTATCTAAGAGGTAAAGTTCTTCTGTAGATATAGATGTGAGAGCAGGCATTGTATTTTTAATACAGCAGCTGGAGTACAAGGGTCATTTTTCAAATGTGGCATATAACTTCAATGTGTTATTCAGAGGTATAGGGTTAAGTACATGCATAACTAGTTGCAAGATTGGGACCCAAATGTAAACATTGATAATTTTTCAGTGCACTTTTGTTGTGGATTGACTGACTATGCAAAAATCTCTGTAGACTGCCATAAAAATGTATTGGGGATCTTATGTTTCAAATCAGCTCAAGTGATTTTTTATTTTTGGTCTGGTTTTGAGGATTGTCCATTCATCCATTATTGGTATGGATGCAAGTATATTGAATAACTGCTTAATTTTGTTTCCATTAATGTCCATAGACAGTAGAGACTAGAAACTGTTACTCCATGCATCTTTCTGTTGTCCTGAAGAGTTTGTAAATGCACCAAGCATAGGAGCTTCTACTGCTTCCCATGGGAGATTATTCCACAGGTTCATATATTTCCATGTCAAGAAGTTTTTCTTACTATACGACTTAAATATTCCTTTTAATTTCATCACATGACTTCTGGTTATATATCCCCTCTTACTATTCTAAATAACTTCAGTGGAGTTTTCTTCTTCAGTCCCGTGACTTAAATGAATTGTGCCTGCTGACATCACTGGAATTCTGCTCCAAGTGTGTAGGACTTAGCATCTCATACCAATGTCAGAATTATTGTAAAAAGTAACATCAATTTTCTAAGGCAGTGGTCCTCAACCTGTTTATCATTCAGCCCACAATGTGTTACATGGGCCGCAGGCTGAGAACTGTAGCGCCCCCACAATTCCCTATGCCTAGCGCCCCTGCCCAGAGCAGAGCCAGAAGCTGAGGACTGGGCCGGGCACCCAGGACCCAGACCCCCACATGGGACCTGGTAGCTGAACTCTGGACCGCGCTGGGCGGGTCCAGGCAGCTGGAGCCTGGGATGCTGTTGTGTGGGGCTGGGTGGCAGCTGGAGACCAACTTCGAGACCCTCCGCCTGGGGCCAAACAGCCATACCCCAGGACCCAGCAACCGGACCTAATCACAGGAGCAGAGCTCCACATTAAATTGGGGGGTGCTGCAACACTCCAGAAAAACTCTAGATCCCAGAGCACCCCCCCCCCCAACCTACCCACTGTCCTGCCCTATGCCTCCTTCTGGCACTAACCAGCCCCTGCTGGCAGTAGCGCTCATGGAGGCTGCAAGATGTCATCTTCCTCTCTTCCCCATCTCCTGCCAGACCAGCATGGCAAATTTTGAAATTTTTTTAGCACACAGCTGTGCCGCTGCTCTAATGGTTTAAGTGGATCATTTTGATGTCTTTCTCTTATACCACCAGAACCCAGTATGTTGAGCAGTTTCTGTTTAATGTCTGGTGACTGTTTCTTCCCCGCTCCCCCCCCCCCTTTTTTTTTTTTTTTTGAATGAGCGTGTTCTGTTTTGTTTTTCCTTTATACTATATTAATATCTAGATTCTTTTCTTTGTAAGGAATCACAAGGTAGCTTGTCATGCAGTTACTTGTTTTATCCCCCTAGGGGTTGCTCTTTCTCTATAATATCTCAGTATCTTCAGTATGATATTTTAATTTGACGTGTGTTTGCATGTAATGAATGTGTTTTTGCTGATACAACTCAACAGAAGAAAGTTCTCTTCTCTTTTTTCTCAAACGTATTAATGTTGTTCATCTTGCTGACTGGGTTCTTGTCAGAACATTCTATAGTGATTTGGGACTGAATCTGCAGAGTTATGGCCTTGTAACTGAATAAAAGGAAATCAGACCTAGCTAGATTATTTTATTACGCTTATAGTTCAGACTGAATTTTTATAAAATAACTTCAAAAAAAAAACCCTATCCCCTTTCCTGGTGTAGTTTAAAGGTCTAACATTCTATTCTTGTTGTACTTATTGTCAGCTTTTCACAGAAAGGAAACCTAAATTATGTTCTGGCTGAGTGTTACTGCTAGATGGTGCAGAATAATCACAGATACACATCTTGGGTTTTAAGAGCTGTGGCTGCAACTTTATTCAGAAATTTGACTAAACTCAGTCTGTGGATCTGAACTATTAACTGCTACCAAGTTGACACAATCATTGAGGTCTTCCCCTTAATAGTCCCAACTGGCACTAGGAGCTGAAGTACCGTTGAAAAATAAGCTTCCACCCCCTATACTTGCGAAAAGAATAAGGGTATGTTGATAGCAGTGTATTGTGCAATAATGCTGTCCTCATCAGTGGTAACCACAGTCCCAATTTAGCTCACCTATTTCTTTCTGAGCCCAAGTGTGTGACATAGGAATAAGAGCATTGTTGTTTATACCTGCAGGGACTCTGCCACAGGAACACCAGTGAATTCATGCTATTTGGCTATTAAAGAACTCCCTATTCACAAAAGAATGTGAGCAGTAAACAAGTGTGTGTCCTTGTGGCCCATCAGGTGAACACCTTCATACCTAAGGAGCTCAAGGTCTCTGTAAACTACTCAGCTTTTGCTTAATCACTTCTCTAGTTTCTTAACCCTTGTTCTGCAATGGTTCACCTTCGCTGGTAGCTGTATACCTTCCTAAACCCACTACAGTACAGTTTTGGATTAGACATGCAGGGCATCTGCCAAATCAGCCAAAATTCTTCCCTATTCTGTCCCTGCGCACGCCATGACCAACAATTACTGGGTTCCACAAATTAACCATTCCTTATCTCTTTGTTCATCAGCGATATTCAAAATCATCATATTAGCACTCTGTTTTGGGGCAGTCACATGGGTGACACAATTCTGGATACAAAAAGAGATTAACTGAAAGCATACAAAAATCACTAAGATTCCAAACAGGATAGTTAGGGCTCCCTGAAACAACCAATTTCCTATGCCAGAGAAATTGAAAAGGTTACTTAGCCACTTCCATAAAGAACTCGGCTCTACTTGGGGAAGATATGCGATTTGTTATAAGTGGCTAACGTGATCTATTACCTCGTTGGTATCGTCAGGTATAAACAGACAACATTGTTTTCCAGTGAGAGCACAGGTCCCTCCTTTGGCCGCCAATGTCCAATACCTGACGGTTCTGGCGGACCACCTGTCGGATCGCCCCTGTCTCTTTGGCCAGGGCTCTTAAACTTTCTCCGGTTTTATTTGCCATTATTTTAACTACTGCTTGTAACCTCAGGAGCCTTTTTGTCTGGTATATTACTCCCCCAAGTGGGATAAAGGAACTGCCAGTAGCCTCTTCCCAGGTGTCATTACTGTTCCATATTGTGTTAAACAGACAAGGTCCTCCAGTGAGGTCTGGGGAATTGAGTGGGATAGCCAGAACAGGAACACCAGTTTGAGAATGGGATGGGATGTGGCTGCAAACCCAGCATTTAGAAATAATAAGAGTCTGAGCTATTCACACTTGCTGCTGGATAAAGAATTGTCATTGTGGACTCCCCAGACCTTAAGACACCAGCAGTCAAGGAACAGGCACCACCAGAGGCGCATGTTGGAGGCAGAGGCCTTCTGGTTCTGACAACCTCAACTGAGGAAACCGCAGTCACAGTTTTATGTCCACCAGGCAGCAGGCACTAGACTCACTGCTGCTTCTTCTTGGGACTTGCTTTAGGTTGTCGTCTGCTTCTGGCAACCCTTACGAGAGCGTAGATTGTAAGGTATGTTGGCTGTTCCTCTATGTCTTCTTCTGGAGTCACAATTGACTCTGCGTGGTCCTAAGGTGATGATTGGTTCACTGGGGTGGTGCATTTTTACACAGTGAAGCATGTATCCACTCTGAGATGCCAGACAATTTAACAGCCGTTGGGGTAATAAGCAGTGCCTGATGATTCTTTGATGTTCTTTAAGGCTCTTTACTACTACTTCCTTGACTCTGGCTATAACAATGGCCTTCACACCTTATCTTTTCCTGATGCATACTTTCCTCATTCACACAAATAGATTGAAAATACAAACAGTAGTATTTTATATTGAGCAAAAAAGCATTGCAGATTAAACCTTGCTAAGTTTTACCATTAATAACCAAGACAATTTACATTGAGACCCAGGCCTTCAATGTTTCTCTAATTTACTTAACATAGACACAATAGAGAATCCTGTTTCTTACTACCTAAATCTTAAAACAACGAATTAGAGAGGGCCCAATTTGTAATGCATATGGGAAAACAGAATCTTATAGTCCCAGGGGGTCATTTCTTTCTGCTATTTAAAAAAGGTGGCTAGCAGGGTGAAATCAAATTATACTTTAATTCTTATGGGACATTATAAAATCCTGCTCCTACATATCCCCTTTTGACACTAAGATTATTAATCGCCAGTGTCACTTCTTATTTAGTCCACGTAATAGAAAATACTGGGAGGTGATTTGGGCCTGTGGCTTTAGCTTTGCACACATTTGTTTTATCCACCAGCACATTTTAAACATTTCAATTACACACATACAATTTAAAACCAAAACCAATTAGGGGTAGTAACATTAGTGTGCCAGTAGTTGTGGGAGACCATCCAGAAAATATGTTATACAATGGTAAGCTGTTATGTTTTTTTCTGCAGTGGCAATTCTTAACATGTCCCCATTTGTGTGTATAATATGAATGGTCCAGTTTTCCACATTTTTTTTTCTAGGAACTATGTTACTTTTTATCTTTTAACAGATGATTGGTAACTGTTTGCCATTCAATGCCAAGATTGATAGAGAACTCAGCTAAATCAGTGCTTACAGTAAGCTGAGACTCTTTGTTGTTTGTTGTTGTGGCAAATAGTAAATGTGATTATTGGTAAACACAGTACTTTACATTACATTTACATTTGTCTTCTGGTGGGTTGCTAACACTTTTTAAACAACTTTTCCCCAAGAATTAACACATACACATAGCCCATTATACAGTACTTTGGATTATCTGAAAGACAAAAATAACATTTTTCTACCCCTTTTGGGGTGACATTGATTATTGGTTAAAGATTCCATTCTTTTACAAAGACCCTTGCTTATTGCAGGCAAACAGAGGAATTACCCGCATATTTTCCTGTGTGTTTCTTTGTTGTTGTTTGTTTATAGGCAGGCCAGGTTTTAATGGCTTCTACTTTTAAGGGTTATGGGAAATTATTCCACTGTTTAGTTATTAAATTCATGAGGTGGTGTACCTCAAGTTTTTCCTCTTATATTGCAGACCAAGTTTGTAATGTTTTTTTGTCCTGCTGTGTTAAGCTTTAAGTTTATTCACAGGTAATAGCTGAGAAGCATCATTACCATATTACTTTAAAGGATTTTTCCAAAAATCATACGCACTATAAGTTGTTACAGGGGGTACTTACTAACATTAAATTTATTTCAATGTTTAATATTAACAATAGCATTAGCATCAAATCTGTTAAAGGTATTTTGTTATACCATGCCTTTTTATGTAGGCAATTTGTTTGCTGAATCCAGGTATGTTCTTGTTTGCAGCTTCTTTTGTGCTGGCAGTTCTCACCTTCTTTATCAGTTAGGTAATTGCATCAACACAGGCTTGGCTTTTGGATTCAAAGCCATCAGCAGAGCTCAGAGACTCTGTCTTAACACACAGGGATCTGAAAAAGAAAACACAGCCTATTGCGGCTCTTTTTGGAGCCCTAATAGGATTTTAATTCAGCAGCACGTTTCATTTGCATTTCTTTTTACCCCTTTCTACAATATACACTGCACATGTCCTAGGGAAAATGCACATTCTTTCTATACTATAACTTTTTAAAACATTAGCCATATCAATTTTTACATAAGGTGTAACTGTTTCTTTTGTTCTTACAGAGTTTTCATGTACCCTTATAAAAGTGACAGTCTTTCTCTAGGACGTGTGTGTATATTGTAGAAAGGGTAAAAGAAATGCAAATGAAACGTGCTGCTGAATAAAATCCTATTAGGGCTCCAAAAGAGCCGCAAATAGGCTGGTTTTCTTTCAGATCCCTGTGTGTTAAGACAGAGTCTCTGAGCTCTGCTGATGGCTTGAATCCAAAAGCCAAGCCTGTGTTGATGCAATTACCTAACTGATAAAGAAAGGTGAGAATGCCACACAAAAGGAAGCTGCAAATAAAGAACATGCGTAGTAAAGGAGGCCCTGAGACACAAAATTGATATCAGAGGCCGGTATGAGGCCTAAGGCCTGAACTAAAGTAATGGTCAAGACTTGCTAACATAAAGCAAGTGGAGCTGTGAGCCAGAGCAGGTCTGCTCACAGAAGCTGGCAGGAAAGGGCTGATGCTGCAAAAAGATACGTACCTAAAGGTACTGAACATAAGAGATCAGAACATCACATACTGCACATTCACACAGATAACAAGGAACAGACTGACCCATCCAATGACGGGGGCAAAAGGGTAATATGAGTGATGATATGTTTTGTTCTAACCCACATTACAAGGTGGGAGCGCACCTTGCTACATAGAGGGGTTGTACCTTGGCTACGTAGAGGGGTTGCACCTCAATACGTCAGAGTGATGTGTAATTGTTTGTACCTGTGTATAAGAATGTATCCCTGAGTTGAGTCTTGTCCGGCCGAGGGGGCAGTGGAAAGTCCCGCCACTGAGCCGGGTCCATTGCCAAGAGGCACTTTCTCGTAGTATGCCCTGAATTAGGCTAAGAACCTACAGGAACTGCCATTGTGTCCGAGATCGCAATAAACCTAGCAGACGTGACTTTGCACCTTACTAGAGTCTGTGGTCATTGGAGTTCTCGTCGGTCTGCTGCATCAGCTATCTGCAGAGCTGGGGCAGCACATAGGGGAGCACACGCACGCAGCCGAGTAATACCACAAAGAGACAGCAGAGCACCACACCGTGCACTGACAACACATGCCTGTCAGCAAACAAACAGACCACATAAAAGGCATGTTATAAACAAGATGCCTTTAATAGATTTGTGCTATGTTACTGGTTAATATAAATATTAAAATATTAATGTTAGTAAGTATCCTGTAAACACTTATAGTGTGTATGATTTTTGGAAAAATCCTTTAAAGCATAGGTAAGGATGCTTCTCAGCTATTACCGTGAATAAACTAAAGCTTAACACAGCAGGAAAAACATTACAAACTTGTCTGCCTATATAAGAGGAAAAACTGAGTCACCACCTCATGAATTTAATAACTAAACAGTGGAATAATTCCGCATAACCCTTAACAAAGCAGCACCATTAAAAAACCTGCCTATGCCTATAGAACAAAAATCACAAGAAAAATATGGAGTAATTCCTCTTTTGCCTGCAATCAGCAAGGTATTGTAAAGAAAGGATCTTTTAAGTAATAATCAATGCCACCCGCTAAAAGGCGTAGAAAAAAAGTGTTATTTTTGTCTTTAATAATCCAAAGTACTGTATAATGGGCTATGTATGTGTTAATTCTGGGAAAGTGTTTAAAAAGTGTTAGTAACCACCAGAAGACAAATGTAAATGTACTGTAAGTACTCTGTTTACCAATAATCACATTTAATATTTGCCACAACAACAAAGAGTTTCAGCTTACTGTAACACTGATTTAGTTGAGTTTTCTATCAATCTTGCATTTGAAATGGCACAGTTACCAATCATCCGTTAAAAGGTAAAAAGGTAACATAGTTCCTAGAGAAAAAATGTGGAAATTGGATCCATTCATATTATACATGCAAATGGGACATTTAAGAATTGCCACTGAGAAAGACAGAACAGCTTACCATTGGTATAAACATTTTTGGATGGTCTCCCACAAGTACTGGCATTCTATGTTACTACCCTAATTGTTTTTGGTTTTAAAATGTATATGTTTAATTGAATGTTTAATGTGCTGGTGGATAAAACAATGTTAAGCAAGCTGAAGCCAAGGCCCAAATCATCCCAGTATTTTATTACATGGACTAAATAAGAGCGACACTGGAATTATCAATCTTAGTGGTCCAAAAGGTGGGAGTATGTAGGCAGCAGGATTTTATACCAGCCAGTGGTGTCAAAGTTAGACTCAGGACTCACAGTTTGTCAGACCACTCTGTTTTATTAGCACAGCGCTCTGCTAATAACATCCAGATAATGTGAGCCCCATGCAAGACACAAACTATCTTATTTATACAGATAAGAGCGGGAATTAGACAAAGGGACAAAGAAGGCAAAATAGTAAAATTCACCTGGGGCACAGCATGCATATCCTACTTCCTTACTAACTCTTATCGTTCTAAGGCTAATACTTCACCAATTGTTCTTAAACGGTGCAATTGTTCTTTGTTAATGTCTGTATGCCTGAAACCTGGATTGCAGCATTCCAACAATTTTGCTTAAAGGTACAGACATTTCTTTAATCCTTTCTATTTTCACAATATAATTCATTCTACTTTCACACAAGCACTGTACCACAGCAAATTTTGCTCAAATATTTGTTTGTAATTATAAACTCCACCTGAAGGATCCTTGCACTTATTGGGGGAAATCACAGCTGTAAAATTTTATGCCCTTAAAACCTAATAACCCTGAAAAAAATACTTTTCAGAGCAAACTGCTCAGACAATAGTTGATCACAGACAGTAAAATCCTATTAGAATTAATTCCTTGCTTCTCATTAATCCTTCAGCCTGATTTTTACTGACTTACCATAACAAAAACAAACACAAGTTTAGATTATTGTCTAAAAACATTTAGGCTAGCACACATTATTTTAGCCAGTGATGCAGTGCTAGGTTAATTTGCACATAGTCCACCTACAGATTATAAACCTAAGAATGTCTAGGAAGAACATATGCTTTTCTCAGTACAAATTCATATACAAAATGCTTTGTCAATAACACATTTTCCAGTAGTGTGGCTTAAAAAGGTCACAGCAACAATGAGTATAATGGAAAGATGTGGGGATATTTTCAGGATCAATTCAATCCACTCAAAGTATTTACTTTAATTTCTGACTTTGTCTTAATATTCATATTGGAATCCTTTAGTTCCAGTTTTGGATACGTACTGAGATACTAGTGTCTGATAAGTAACACAAACTAGAGCAGTGCAAATATCTGACTTTTTATTTTGCTTGCAGTTCTAGAGGGGGGAAAAAATAGTTTCTGTTCAACCCGAAACACTTTTTTAAATTGTTTTTGTTAATAACATTGAGGGAAATTTCTAAGCAAAAAGACCCAGAGACTGCAGCATCAACTTCTTATTTGAGAAGCAGAATGCAAAACCAACTAAAAATAAAATCGGGACAGATTCATTGTCTATAGTGAGTGAAATTCAAAAACAAAGAGCATAAATTTGTTTAGAGTATACTGATTTTTTTTTCTGTTTGATTTGCCATGTTGTCAGTAACAAAATTAAGGGCTTTATTTTAAACTGTTAATATAGGCTTAAGTATCTCCAAGATTCCACCTTTTGTCTAAACCTGGATTGAATGATCAACTATTATAATTTCCCATTTATTGGCCTTGAACAAGTGCAACTATACTCTCCTGACGTTCATTCACAATGCTGCTTCCAAGATCTCCCTAGTTCAATGCTCTGCTCCTGCTGCAAAAAGCAAACTTCTTGTCTTAACCTTCAACTCCTTCCACGTGACTCAAGAATCTCTTGATGCCAGCTGCCAAAGGGGCACAGAGCTTGCAGGTATCTCCCAAGTCGGTCATGTATATACTAGCTCACCAAAGAGGGTAATGTGAGATCTCTAATAAAACCTTATGTCATACTGATCCTCACAATCACTGCAAGATGTATATACGGATGATATTTAAGGAGTTGTGTATGTGTACTGAAAATATGTTTTAAAGTCTGTCACCAACCAAAGAGGAAAACAGGCTTTCTTCCAGTCAAGATGCAATATATGTATCTCTGTAGAAATGTAAATTATGCATTTGTAAGCCAACACAATGGAGGCCTTATTTACATAGAGTCAACCAGAAAGGAGCGCACAGGAAAAAACAAGCCATGAGGGTTAGCCTGGTCATGTGCTAAGACAATGAACTCTGGGGAGAGAGAGGGTATATGTTGGAGATGAGGAAGATACCCCTTTATCCTGCACTTTGGAAGTAAACTGACGGCATATTTACATTCGTGAAAATGAGATCCCATTCAGCCTTGCAAAAGGCTTTGGATGAGATAAGATGCCTTAGATAGGAAGTTAGCCTGTTAAGTTTAGTTTCTAGCAGTCATGTTATGACTTTGTTTTATATGTAACCCTTCTGTTTTGATTATCCTTATTCACTATCTCTTAAATCTTGATGTTTGATAATAAATTTGATTGTTTTCACTATAACTGTATCTCAGTGCTGTGGAATTATAAAAGGAGCAGATCATGAGCTGAATCAAATAAGCCGGTTTGTGCACTGTCCCCTTTGGGGATAGTAAACCTGGTATTTCTCTGAGTGCTCAGTGGATAAGGAGCTGAACACTACAGGGGAACTCTTCAAAGGCTCTCGATGAGTGGGGTGCACCTGTTGTTAACCCGCAAGGCAAAATGAGGACTGACACAGCTCACTGGAGATTGTTTGGGTGACTAACAGACTGGTGGTGTAAGGGGGCTGGCACCCACACAAGCACTGGCAAGTCTCCCTCTCAGTGGAGGCAAGGGCAGGAACAAGACTCGTAATCCTGAGTACTCCCAAGAACCACCACATTCCACAATTTAACTTCACACTGGGAAACAGGTATTTCCCTTGTGTAGACAAAGTTCTCAGTGGACTTTGTACAGGAACTGGGGAAAAAAATGCTCCCCACCAATGTAGGGGCTCGATACACAGTGTCTGAACAGATACTATCCTTTTGCCATGGACTATAGTTGCGACTGGGGTCCACTTGTGTTCTTTTTACTAGTTGGCTAGGCATATGGATTCAATCACATGAGAAAAAAATGTATTGCCCATACTACAGCAGCAGCCAGCAAAAGTTCATCTATACAGTTAGTAAGTCATTAGCATAGTCAGGACTCGGGTTTTTCAAGACAGGGTGATTATAAACACCTGATCCTTGCCTGCACCACTACTATTGGTAGTAATAATGCAGCTGTAGAGTTGTTATGGGGGGGGGAAATATATGCGAACTTTCCTAGTGCAGGCAAACTGTAATAGCAGATCCAGTGGCCATTCTCGCAATACGTTGCACCATTCTGCATTATCTTAGGGAGGGAACAGTCGTGAACAAGAACTCCATAGCAAATAGGTTCTTTGGAGTCCCTCTTTCTGGTTTCTGAATGGAACTGGTGAATTTCTCTTTAGGTCTTTCCATGCCTGCTGAGAATCCTAGCATTTGGGCAACCATGTGAGAGCCTCTAATGGCCAAGTCATCAAAGGTATGCCTTCCTTTTCTCAAAAAGTGCTATTAGATATGTGGACAGCCTCAAGAGAGGGGTAGAAAAGATATTTGATGTCTCAATTAAAGGACAGCCCTTCTAACAGTGCAGCAATAATACTTACCATCAGTGACAAGGATTGTATGTTTACTCAGCTTGAGTGCCCTCTGAAGATGGGTGGGAAATCCCACTAGATCTGCTAGATGTCAATTTCTTTGTTTTATTCTGCTGCTCTGCACTGATGTATGATAAAAGCTGTCTGCATAAAGGTGTGCATTTATTATAATCTGTAAAGTACAGACAAAATGGGATAAGTGATACACCAAGGGAACGAGCTGCGTCTATTTTATGTTTACACTCAAGGTGTTAGAATTTTGTGGGTAAATTGGGAGCTGCCAATGCTGCATCTCTGATTAATGTTACTGAAAGATTTTGTTTCCAGTAAAGCTGCAAAAGGCAAAGATTAGTATAGTTGTCCACTGCAATATATTACACACTTATTTGGTACATGTAATATTAAAAAGCTTTTTAAATGAAACCTTTTAAACAGAAATACCTAGTAGTAATGTTTCCCCTGATGTCAAGCTTTAGGGTGGTGAATTTTATGTATAGAAATAGCTTTTTTTGGAGAAAGCCTCTATTACCTTACTGTCTATGTAAGTAGCTTAGATTGCTAAGTGCCTCACCATGTTAAATGTAGTTATCCTCCCAGTACTCCATTTATATAGGGAAGTATCCCATTTTGTTTTTGTATTGTGGGGCTAGTGATGTTAGGGTACCTAGAGCTCTGGATAGGCATCTTTTTATTATAAATATGAATATAAATGGAAAATTTAAATTTCACAAATGGGGAACTAAGGCACGGAGAGACTAAGTGACTTGCCCAAGATTACACAGCAGTCTGTGGCAGTAAAGGCAATCAAACCCAGGTCTCCAAGTTGAAGATTACCGCCCTCGTCTCTGGATCACCCTTACCCCTCTTCAACTTCTGTGTAGAAATATATCTCTTAAGACATGATTCTTCCTTTGTTTTATTTATCATAGATGGAGCTGGCAGCACAGCTTATTATTAAGCTTTTTATTAAGGTTTTGCATACTTCAAATTATAAGATACCCCTCTCCCCCAGTTGCTTATAACATTGCCAAACTTAAACTATTTGGGAGGGAATTTTATATGCTGGATGTCTGCCTCAGGCTGGCATATTTGGGGGGCGGGAGGGGGAAAGCTTCAGCCAGAAAGATTCAGCTGTTTGAGAATGAAGTTAGGGGAAAATTGTTTTTCTATGTTCAATAAAAATTCGTACAACATTTAGTTGAGAAGCTCTAGTAATTCCTTGCTTTGAATTACTGTCAGAAATGTGCCTTTCACTATTTCTGTGAAAATCTGCCCAGATGTGGCCGTTATAAACCTTTGAAAAAAAATCTCAGTTCACAAGCGCACAGTAGAGATTTGTTAGATCTTCACGGCTGAACTCTGAAGATTCTCCAGTCTTACCCACTTCTGATATGAATGGACTGTGCAAACTCCATCCCCAGAACAACTGGGCATGTTCTAGCCCAGGGCTACAGGGCCTCTGCAGGGTTTGTCCTGCTATTGCAGCTCCGGATTGCTGCAGGCTGCGATGGAACCTGCAAGAGGGTGTCTGTCTGTCTTTCCTGTGCTTTCCTTGAACCCCTGACTTGGCACCCAGACAACATTAGAAGAGGAAGGTACCTGACACAGAAGCAAAGTTGACAATAACTAGCATGGTAGAGAGGAGGAAGGAGACCTGGGGGAAGCACTTGGACAGTGTAGGTAAAAGAATGGGACTAGAATGAAGAGACAGGAATGGGACAGGCTGGAGATGGCAGGGCAGAAGGGACTTAGGACAAAGACAATTGAATGCTGCCCTAGAAAAGTGGATTCTGTCCCTTTTTCTGCCACAGAATTCCTGTGAGATACTGAGCAAGTCATTTAAACCAGATTTTTCCAGCTGGCCACTACTTGTATATTCTTCATTTTCTGCTTGTCTGATTTGATACCCTGGAATCTGATCTGCAGAAGTGATAAGCGTTTACTGGTGCAACTGAAATCCGTGGGAGCTGTGCTTGAACATACTGAGTGTTATAAATGCTAAGTACTCAAAACAACCCACATCTGGTCCTAGGCATCTCAAATTGAGCACCCACACTTAGTGGCCTTAATATTTCTGTGCCTCAGCTGCTCATCTGTAAACTGCCTCTCACCAGGTTATCGTGAAAATAAATTTGTTTGTGAAGCACTTGGATATTCTAGAGGTGACTCCATGAGAGGATGAATATTCTGTCTTCAATGCAGAGTTTGAACAGTATGCAGTAAATAAGGAATAGGGGTCACACTTTGAACAATAAGGATATAACAGAATGTTAAATAGCTGTTCGTTCTGTGAGCACCGACCATCCTGTGCCCTAAATGATGCAGGGGCTCTGCAAAAATATTATATAATGAAAGACTGTACCATTATACATAGGCACAAGAGGGCTGGAATTAAAGTTGCACAGGCTTGCCTTCAGTCTTGCATTTCCTAACTTGAGTGCTTGACTTTGTAACATTTGATGCTTTTTAGCATTTTTTTTGTGTATAATTTCCTAGATTGTGAACTTTGTAAACTCCTGGAGTTTTGTACTTAGTTGAGAGAGAAACTTTGTTATATGGCAGGTCTCAGATCACAAATTCTGCTTCCACTACAGAGTTCCATGAATGTAGGTAGAGCACAAAAAGGGAGACATTGTCCACCATGGAGAGGATAATTTTGATCTTACAAGAAATATACTAAAGAACACCTAATGTAGTGTTAAAGGGCTCTGGATTATGCAACAATTTTATTCTTTAAAACCAAAAGAGATTCAGCCATGACAACAGACTTACAATGTGACTTTATTAAGATACGAGAATTTCCTGTTTATATATGTGTGCGTGTTCTACCTGTTTTCATGAAACTCTACAGGACAGTAGAATTTGATTCAATATCTGCCTCATACTTGAGAGAGAAGTTTACAAAGCTCCAGGATGTCTTGAGTTGGAACAGGAATTGAAGAGGAAAAGAATGTTTCAGACAGACATCTCTGTAAATAATCATGTTTAACTCTATGTTCTCTGTTATGACCTACTGTTCACAATATAATCTCACCTGTATGCATTTGTTCTCTCTTCCTGCCTTCTTATACGGATTTTTAGTTGTGATCCAAGAGAGAGTTAAATTAAATGTCCAGATTTTTTTGTGTGTGTTAAATTGAAAGCCCAGTTGGTTTGCCTGTTCTCCCCCACCCCAAAGAAAAAATTAGATGTGGGGGGGGGGAAATGTAGAATTATGTGGTTGTTCAAGACCTTGGTGCTTGGCGGAACAGTATGTTCTCATAAGCCTCTCGTAAATATCTGGGACATGTCTTTCTTTCTGTTTCATTTTGACTCTACCCTGAAGGTGTGTCACTGCTTTGATGCTGTGATATACAGAATAGTAAATAATGCATGACGAGAAAAATCCAGTGTTTGGTCTCTATCTTATTCTCAAATTCCTCTGAACTAATATAACATTTTAATTTATGTGCATTTGGATAACACAAGTTCTTCTCTTCTGTACTTTTATGTTCTATGTTTCTGGTGTGTTTAACGTTGTATCAATGAATACTGTTATTTGTATGCCGTGTTCTACAGAGCTTTCTAAATGTATGCTGTTTACCTTTATTAATCAAAAAGGTCAAGTGTTTGAAAGAATGGTTGTTTGTAAGGAAAAGATTATAAAAAGTCCCAGAAATAACCGGTAGCTTGTTTACATGTATAGCCTGCAGAATGTTGTTAGTTTCTAAGCAATACTGTACAGAGAGGAGGGTGTCAGAAAGCATTCATGCACGCTCATGCAAAAAGTAAATGTTCATATAGACCAGATTTGAATACCCTTATTCATGTTGAATATATCACCTTACTCTACACATAATTTCGCTGATTTCAGCAGGGCTATTTGAGGAGTAAGGTACTACTCGCCTACTTGTTGTGACTAAAGGTACGTTAATCTAGCTCTATGCAATTTGCTTACAAAGCATTCTACTCAGATGGAAGTCTTGAGGAAAAGTATGTCAGTGTTTAAGTCCTGCTTTGTCCTGCATTACAATCTGATGTGTTCTGTCATTTTACAGATTTCTATGAGCTGCAGAGTCGATAAAGAAATGTCCATCCTAAGATGATGCTTGCACCTCATTGACTTGACTACAGAATTTTCAACAGAAATTGAATATGGCCTAGTAGGATTGACCTTTGGAGAATTTATGATGTCCTCTGGTACTAGTAGAAGCAAAAACCGGCAGGCTGTGAGCCTGCAGGGAGTTGACCCAGAAACATGCATGATAGTGTTTAAAACGCATTGGGGACAGGTAATATAAATTGAGTAATACTTGATAGTTGTATTGATTTGAAGTAGGTTGTATTCATAGGAATCCACTCGAAGCAAAGACCGGTATGGTGACACTGCACTTTCCAGATACAAGCCTATATTTCACAGAGTTTATTGGCTAACACTGAAACATGTTTAATAACATAACTCAGTTTTTGAATTACAGTAGGACCTTTCTAATCCACACTGAACTAGACCTCAGATTTGCAGCAAAAAGAGAGGTAATGTTGCCTAATGATCTGCTAGTGGAATTGGGAGACCTAGATTCTATTTCCAGATCTCCCAATGACCCACTGGGGTATTAGATAGGTCACTTATCTTCTCTGTGCCTTTGTTTCCCTATCTGTGTAATGGGGAAAATAATGCTTAACCACCTTTTGTGTAAAGTGTTTTTAGATCTAAGGGTGAAAAGTCTTCTAGTATTAATAACTGACTACAGATTTTCAGGTTGCATGGTGTAATTTACATATTTCTGGCTTCTTATCCTGCTGGGTGCTTTTTTGAAAAGCTGCTGTTTGTATTGCTGCCGAAAAGGAAGCTGGCCTAGGATCTTTATTATTCCTGAAACTCTGTTGTAGGGTTTGAAGAGCCACCTGGTGGCTGATCTTGTGATGACCACTAAAGCTCAGATCCTCAAAAGTTATTTAGGCACCTAACTCTCATTGAAATCAATAGAAGCTTGAAATTAATGGTAGTCAGGTTCCTAAATACCTTTGAGGATCTGGGCCTTAGTACCACTGAGATGTTAAGCAACAGTCATTTTAGGATAGCTGTCACTACCCTCCGTTTCTGTCGCGTGGACTGATGTGTTGCAGGAGAATCTGTAGTGATCTGCAAGTTTCTGATGCCTGAGCCCAATGGACCATTTTTAGTGAGAGTCTGCACTGGCATCCTGCAGTGAAGAAACTCTTAATTTAAACGTCTTGTGGTATTCAGTTTAGTCAAGGCAGCTAGCTGAGGTGGCCTCTGCTCTGTTCTGTGTGGGAGAACAGGTCACCTCAGCTCTGCCATCTCCTCTTGGGGAGGGAGAGAAGGCAGAAAAGGGGAGGAAGTGGTATTGTGATTTAGCCTAAAGAACAGGATGGAGTAGTGGCATTTATTACTTGTTCTCAGTGTTGGGTTGATTACTGCAAGAGAGTGCAGGAAGCAGTGGCCACTCTGTTCTCACTTAGCACCTTGCATGATCATGTCTTATCTGAGCACCTTCTACCACTGGGAAAATAGAATGCTCAGGGCCTTGCAGAGTCTGACTATGAAATTAGTGGGTGGGAGGTATTTTCACCCATTCTAATGACTTTACGACATCCAAATTTAACACATCCCGCATATCTTACTGAGGGCAATATTTTGATAACCCTTGCTCACACTGAATAGTACCTTGAGTAGGCCCATTGACTTCATGCCTCTGTTGCACAGAGTTTTTGGCTGACACTGAAAGAAACTTGCCTAATACAATAGTGTAACTCAGATTTGAGGTACACTAGAACCTATCTAATCCACACTTCAAATTTGCAGCAATGGGGCTACTTGTGCAATAAGGGACTGGTCAGTGTGACTAAAGATGTCACAGTTTAGTCCAGAATGTGTGACAAGTGTGAAATTTTAAAGATTGATTTATCAGCATGCAAAAAGTTTAAAGCATGAAAAGTAAAAGACATTGATCTGTTTCTATTCAACTATATATTTTTAAACATGTACACTGGGATGATAAATGTGCATTTTGTTTGTTTAGGTTGTAAAAATCTTAGAGAAGCATGATCCTTTGAAAAATACTCAGGCGAAATATGGGGCAATTCCACCAGATGAGGCCAGCACTGTGCTGAATTATGTGGAGCATATGCTTTTCTTATTAATTGAGGAGCAAGCAAAAGATGCTGCAATGGGGCCTATCCTTGAGTTTGTGGTCACAGAGAACATAATGGAGAAACTCTTCCTTTGGAGCTTGAGGCGGGAGTTCAACGATGAGACAAAAATTGAGCAGCTGAAGATATATGAGATGCTGGTTACTCAGTCCCATCAGCCTGTGCTGCACCACAAGCCCATCTTGAAGCCTTTGATGATGTTGCTGAGCTCTTGCTCAGGAACAGCCACACCAGCTGTGGAGTTGGAGCTGGCTGTCCTGCTGAACCAACTCTGCTCTATTCTAGCCAAAGATCCTTCCATTCTGGAACTGTTTTTCCACACCAGCGAGGACCAAGGAGCTGCCAACTTCCTCATTTTTTCCCTTTTGATTCCCTTCATCCATCGGGAAGGAACAGTAGGTCAGCAGGCTCGTGACGCTCTGCTCTTCATAATGTCTCTGTCAGCTGAGAACAATGTTGTTGCAAATCACATAGTAGAAAACACCTACTTTTGTCCTGTAAGTTGTTGGGGTTTTTGTTTTTTTAACCATAAATTTACTTTCTCTCTGTAACTTTTCCCTTCTTTGCGTTTTTCTTCCACTATCCTTTTTAGGAAAGATGATTCATTTTACTTACTTCATAATTCTAAACTATAGGGCTGGAAACCATGCTAGTCCTGTAGAAATTACGGATGCTATCGAGGTGGGGTGTGGCTGGCAAGGGAAACAGTTTTCACCATTAACCACCATTTTGCTGAACAGAGGCTTCCTTTATCAACCTTGGCAATAGGAGTCCCTGTTCTGAGTGTTTTAAACCAATATATTTATATTCAGCTGCAGTACTTGTTAGAAATCTAACTTTACAATTTTAAACAATAATAAACCTATTACTTTAAAGAGACAAGCAATCAGTCCTCCCACAGAAGAATAATTGTTTGCTAAGCAAATGTTAAATCAGGGTGCAAAGATGGATTTCTCTTGTTTGACTGCTTCTTTGCTTGCCTCCTAGTAAAATAAGAAATTGGGGCCTGAGATGAAATTATAGATGCTACACGTGGTATTTGGTAAAGAGGGCTAAAACAGAGCTATGTAAGACCACCTGAAAAAAATCACTTTTTTCTGGTTTGATATTTAATTCTTATTTACATTCTGTGCGGTTTGTGTTTTAGTCTGGCAGTAAAAGACGAGTCAGGTTTTAAATGGGAAAAGAAAATCTTGTCTAGTTAGCACAGAACTGGGATTTAGCAGGTATTTCTTCTGGCTTTGTCAGTTCTGCCACAGGCTTGCTATGTGACCTTGGGCAAGTTAACATTTTTGCTTCAGATCTCCTATGTATAACATATCAATATAATGGTATTTGGAGTATTGAGGCTTATTTTATACATTTACAAAGCACTTGTTGATTCTTGAATGTCTATACATATAAAAAATGATGGGGTCTAAATTAGCTGTTACCACTCAGGAAAGAGATCTTGGAGTCGCTGTGGATAGTTCTCTGAAAACATCCACTCAATGTGCAGCAGCAATCAAAAAAGCAAACAGAATGTTGGGCACCATTTAAGAAGGGGATAGATAAGAAGACAGAAAATATCATATTGCCTCTATATAAATCCATGGTACACCCACATCTTGAATACTGTGTGCAGATGTGGTCGCCTCATCTCAAAAAAGATATATTGGAATTGGAAAAGGTTCAGAAAAGGGCAGCAAAAATAATTAGGGGAATGAATGGCTACCATATGAAGAGAGATTAATAAGATTGGAACTATTCATCTTGGAAAAGAGATGACTAAGAGGAGATATGATAGAAGTCTATAAAATCATAACTGGTGTAGACAAAGTAAATAAGGAAATGTTATATACTCTTACTCAAAACACAAGAACCAGGGCCAGTTCCAGACACCAGCAAAGGAAGCAGGTGCCTGGGGCAGCCAATAGAACGGGGCGTTAGTTCATCCGTTGTTGGGGCGGCATGTCCTGGTCTGAGGCAGCAATTTGGAGGCGGATCCTTCAGTGCCTTGCTTCCTCTTCAGCGGCAGTTCAATTGCTCTGCTCAATTGGGCTTTTTTTTTCTTTTCTTCACCACTTGGGGTGGCAAAAAAGCTGGAGCTGGCCCTGACACGAACTAGGGGTCATCAAATGAGATTAATAGGCAGCATGTTTAAAACAAACAAAAGGAAGTATTTCTTCACACAACACACAGTCAACTTTTAGAACTCTTTGCCAGAGGATGTTGTGAAGGCCAAGACTATAACAGGGTTCAAAAAAGAACTAGATAAATTCATGGAGGATAGGTCCATCAATGGCTATTAGCCAGGATGGGCAGGATTGGTGTCCTTAGTCTCTATTTGGCAGAAGCTCAGAATGGGTCACTTGATGACTTCCTATTCTGTTCATTCCCTCTGAGGCACTTAGCGTTGACCATGGTCAGAAAACAGGATACAGAGCTAGATGGACCTTTGGTCTGACCCAGTATGGCTGTTCTTATGTGTATAGATGTCCAAAGTATTTTTGTTCAGGATATTTTTTATTGATTACTGCTTTGCCCAGCTCCGAATCAGAGGACGGTCTGCACAAGCAGAGATTATGGCCATCAATCAGAGGCTAGAAATGCAGATTTTGATTTAAAACATTGTATCAATAACTATTTCAATTATAAATATCTTTCTCCATGTGATTCCGCCTTTCCCCCCATTAACTGCTAATAAATTCTGCACTGTGGCAGTTTCCCATCCTCCAATGGAGACAACCCTCCACAGAGCACCAGAAGGGTATGTGGGTAAGAGATTGTGTCTAGATCTCAAGTTGTCTATCACTTTCACTGCTGACCCAGTGCATGCTTGCTGGCAACATCACATATGTAAATTGCTTCAGTTCAGAGAAGCAGTAAACAGTCCATGGCAGGGCATAGTAATTACTTGGCCTGAGCATTCCTGCAGTGAAAGAGATGTCTCCTGTGCCAGACGTGCAGGAGGCAATGCATTGGCATCACATTCACACCTCCCCCATGAGCCAGCTGCCTCAGACAAGAGCAGGAGTTGGGACTGTTGATGAAAACAGAAAAAGACAGCAAAACCACCTCCTCTTTCTACATGCATTTTCCCACATTTAGATGCAAATCCTGAATCCAGGAGCTAGCCTGAGTAGCCAGGCTGGGGCAAGGACAAGATGTACTCCTCTCCAACCAGTGGCAGAGTTGCTCACTGGAGGCTAGTTCTTCCTAATGGCCCTTTTTTGATCAACCCTTTCAACTCCATCCTGCAACCTCTTCCGCAAGTGTGGAACAGGGCTCAGACCAAGCAGGGCTTCAGTAACAGCCTAAAAAACAGGTTTCTATCTAACTTTTGATGATTCACTTTTACAATTCTGAACACCATACCCATACATTGCAAATAATGAAGCTGTCTCTTGCACCGAGAGGCTCTGTTTGACCTAATTTAAATAGATGCTACTAAAGAATACATGAGCTTGGTTTTTCAATTGTCCTTCAGATAATACCATTATTGAATCTATGCAATAACTTCCATAATTACATCTGCCAGTTAATTTGGAAAAAAAAAAAAGTCTTTAGTATAAAAAGATAAAAGCCAACTATCTTAACCTACAAACAGCGGGGAACTGTGATTGATTGACAAAAAGCCTTCCTAATTAAAATGATTGTCAGTGTGTCTTAGAATCAGATTTTCTAAACAGTAATGAGACTAGTCCAACTCCGTAATAAACTCTAATGCAATCTTACCGTTTGTGCTTCTTGTTTCCCCTGGCAGGAATTTGGCTGCCAGTACTGTCTGTCAAGAGCAAAATTAAAAGAATCAAGGGCCAAATTTTGCTCTGTTGCACATCTGGAACAACTCCATAGGCATGAGTGGTGTCACTCTAGATCAGAGGTCCCCAAACTGTGGGGCATGCCCCTCTAGAAGGCTGTGGAGGAATGTTTGGGAGGGTGCATCCAGGCCCTGCCCCCAGCCACGTCCCCATCCTGGTGCCTCTCCCCATCCCCAAATTTGGCACGGCTCCATTCCCAGTCTTACCCACCCAGTCTCAGCTGTTGGCTGTAGCTCCATTCCTAGCCCGGGATCAAGGCTGGGGGCAAGACCATGAGAAGAACAGCACCTGACCGTGGGCCTGGCTGCCGGCTCCCACTGCTGGCTGTGGGCCTGGCTGAAGCCTGGCTGTGGGTCCGCTCCTACCTCCAGTCTTGGCCCCTAGCCACGACCCCAGTTTCAGCCCCAGCCCCACCCCAAGCTGCGGCCCCAGCTGCGGCCCCCATATCCCTATCTGGAGCCAAGGCCCTGGCTCGGGGGGAGGGGGAGAGGGCGGGGATCGTGGACAAGAGTAAGGGGGTCGTGACCCTCAAAAGTTTGAGATCAGAACGTGGCTCCAGTTCCCTTCTGCTTGGGTACATACAAATAGAAAGATTAAAAAGCTTCCTTACTGCTATTTTCTAAGAGAAGTGATACAAGCGACTTTGATCTACTCCACTTAAAACTACAGTGGACAAAGTGTTCAAGCTTAGAATATAGGGTAGAGGGATGGATTGCATGAGCCAAGACATGGTCTACTCTTCTGAGCCTAGGACTAGGAGACGAGTTCCTGAACTTTATTCCCAGCTCTTGTATAGACTTCCTTTATATCTTCAGATGAATAATTTGATTTATTTGCCTCAGTTTCCTTCTCTGTGAGTTGAACATACCACCTACTTCCCGAGATGTAGTGAGAATTAACATTTCTAGAGGGTTTGAATTGTAAATGTTCACAAATACTGAATATTTGCTAGTAGTTACAAATCCATCCATTATGTACTGACTTCAAGAGTGCCCACAGTTTGTGGGAGGCCCACTATGAACACACAAGATATATAGACTATCCCCAAATAACTCACGAACTTGTCATAAACAGTCAGTGTCTTACAGGCATCACAGAAGATGTGAGTCATCAGAGGGGACTGATGTATAGAGTGTGGCATTGAGGACCACCTCAGAAGGGCATTACAGCCATAGTTAACAGCATGGAAGAAACAGACAGATAGTGTGTTGGCACTGGCAGCATTGTTGGAATGAAGGAAAAGGGGAGATGTAGGAACGACTTCCTTTGTCTCTTTCTACATCTGTTTTTCTATGATCTTAGCATTTATGGTTCTGTCTCTACTGATCAAAAATAGAAAAAAATTACAAAAATCCATGAAAAATCCCCCAAAAGTACCTTATTCTATATGCCCTGTTACAGAAATTAAGAAGTTCTTGCTTTTAATATTTGACGTTCATCATTTTGGTTTTTGTGAATTAATTAGTGCCAAACTTGTACACATTAATTTTCTATCAATAGCTATGTTTAGACCTTAGCACATGGTAAAAATCCTCAAACTGTTTTGGCTAAATAAACTGCTGAAACTGCTCCCAACATAGATTCTGCTTTTGAGAACCTTATTTAAGTAATTCTAAGGTGAGTTGTTTGGGGTGGTTGTGAGTCTCATTCCTTTTTCATGTGTAGTGAGGCATGAAGTTGAAAGTCAGTTTCATCTAGTTCCAGGGAGTGAATTTGTTTCTCAGTGAGAACTATCGATAGTACTCAGCACCTCAGAACCAGGACACTTATATTTAAGGGCCTAAATATGGATTTATGAATAAGGTGGATGGATGACTGAATAAATGGCAGATCTAAAACCAAATTCGTGTTGACTAATCCAGTGCAATACACAAGTAACGCAAATCATCTAATGAAGATTTTTTTTCCTGCCCAGAATTGTCTGTAATTTTGATATGTGAATATAAGGCATTTGTCCTATGCAGAAGTAATTTTACAGGCCAATTAATTTCTTTCTAATCTGCCCCATCCCCTGCCTTCTTTCACTTCCCTCTCTCTGATGGAAAAAACAAAACAAAAACACACCTATCATGAAATTCTTCCTAGAAATAACAATGTCCTTCCCCCCCAAACTATATTATGGTATGAACATAGCAAAGTAGTTTTCTTATCAATTTCCTCGCATTTTCTTCTCCAGAATGTGAACCTGTGATCACTTAATATACACTATACTTCTTTTTGGAGGGAGGCAGTGAGTTTCAGATCCCAGATCAGTTGACTCAGGCTCATGCTACAGGGCTTAAAATAGCAGTGTAGATGTTCAGGGTTTGACTGGAGCCCAGGCTTTGAGACCCAGCAATGAGGGAAGGTCCCAGAACCTGAGCTTCATCCTGAACAGGAAAGCCTATTCTGATATTTTTATCCCTGTAGCATGAGCCTGAGTCAGCTGACCTGGGCTCTGAGACTTGATGCCGCAGGATTTTTTTGTTTGTTTTTGTTGTATAGCTGTGCCCTTAGTACCAGAGGCTAAATAAATACAATTTTGTGTATTCCTGAGTGGATAGTATTTAAGCCTTGTGCAGTGACCTTCTGGAGGAGAGGCAGAACATAGATACCTAAAACTAATCCTGTCTGTTAGAAGGCTGCTGAGTCACACTTGCCACAAGGGCTTCACAGAGGTTTTTCAGGTGCCCAAGGCAATATCTGAAACTGAGTTTCCCTCCAAAAGAATTACTGTGGAGATGAAAGAGTTTAAAAAGAAGTGAGAAGTCATGGGGAGTTAGAAGGAGCCCAGGCCTGTGGGATCACTGCTCTCCCTGTGGTGATAAAGGGGCTGTGCCCTGTGTGTGGCTGGCTGGATTTCCCTATCCTCTAGCCCCATTACCAGTGGGAGTGGCATCTCTGACCCTGCTCCTACCTCCAGAGACTAGGCCTGGTAGATTCTCTTGGGCCAGTGTGACATTTCCAGTGGCAGCAGTGGTGGGATCTGAGGCAGGCAATTTGCTCACTGGATCGTCAATGGCAGGTGGACTATCAATTTCCTCTACCTAAACCAGTTCGCAATGCCACTTGCTCATGTTTGGCCGCTCTGTCAAATGCTGTCACTTTTAGCCTCCCCCCACCCCCCAACTTGTTTTTAAGTCATCCTGGTACTGAAGAATGTTATCATAAAAATAACTTGAGCCATTGCTATAACTACACATACTCCAGCTTCTTAGTTCTTAGTCTACATCCTGACTTAAAAAGAAAAGAAACAGTGCAGCTCAGCATATCTAAGCATTACTTTTCCCACAGTATTTTTATATCTGGCTTAATTATGCCTGTCTACAGAAATCTATCTTCAAAGTTAGGTGATTAAAGGAATGGAGAGTATTCAGGGATACTACCTTTGCCCTGTAGGGTGAGCTACCAATTGTAATAGATTTAATTAATGCACCCTCAGGACTGGAATCCCCATAAAATTAACTTTTGGGTCTCTGTTCTCTACTGTGACAAGCATTCATTTTGTAATAGATAAATCCACTTGCTTTGGAGCAGAGCTCTGACCCTCTCACTTTATAGGGTTCAAGTGGGTGTTTGTGGAGAGTAGAGATATTCTTGCCAAGAATCTGCTGCATGAAAGCTGAAAAGATCCACTTGTGTTTTTGTCCTAATGACCACATTAAAGTGAGGCTCATTTTAAAAAGTAGCATAGAAACTGTATGAAATCATGAGAGAGAAGGAAAGGTGGAGCTGTGGACAAGATAATGCCTGAGAACATTGTGGTTTGGTAACTTCTTATAAAATCTGTGACTTGAAACTGCTCCTAACTTTTTAAGAAAATACAGTTAACACTATAACAGCTTTGTAATGGTGTATTTTATATTCATGGTCATAAAACTATAGTGTTATACTTGCACAGAATCTTCTATATGTAAAGTATCTTTACTCATTAACATTAGCAACAATGCCCATAATTTCTCCCAAGAGTCTTTTCCCCTTCTCTACCTCTCCTCAGTGGTAAACAGAACCTATAACTGTTGAGAGTGACCATTTTTCTTAAAAAGCAACAAAGAGTCCTGTGGCACCTTATAGACTTTTTGTTGCTTTTTACAGATCCAGACTAACACGGATCTGATACCCCTCTGATACATTTTCTTTACTATATCTGGCACCATGAGTCCCAAGCCTAGGGACAAAAGGTGCCAGATGTGTGATGCCTGAATGAAGTTGTACTTGTTCCTGATGGGATGATCCTACTTCCTATCATTCTTAATGGAACTGCTCTGTCTAGTCACCTGTAAACAAAATGGCAGACCTCAATGATTCCCTCGATATTTGTAGTTATGGAATTCTGAAGACAGTGACTAGTATTTCTCTGATGTTTCACCAGATGGTAGAGAACACATAGAGACTGACTGGTACTAGAAGGAGAAAGGTGAAAGCAGGAAGGAACAGATGTAAAATGAACTTCTGAGCATAAAGAAAACAATGGAGGTTTGCCAGTTAAAACAGATTACAATCATTAGGGGGCCTTTGTCTTGGGCAAGTTTTCCTAAGCAGCAGCTATTAAAAGAAGAGGAATTTCAGATTAAATGAATTTTAAAAACTGATAATTTTGTGCAGCATCACTTTAACATTCATTTCCCTCCTTTTCTGTCATCCTTCTAAGTATTACTGAAATTAGTAAGAAAAATGTTTTAACATTATGTTGGAACATTGTTTAAGCCCATGAACTGAACAGTTAGGTAAAGGGCTGTTTCCTCTATGTTTCTGAATACAGGTACTAGCAACAGGACTGAGTGGCCTCTATTCATCTTTGCCAACAAAGCTGGAAGAAAATGGAGAATGGCACTGTCTGCTGAAAGATGACTGGCTCCTGTCCCCAGCTCTTGTTCAGTTCATGAATTCCCTAGAGTTTTGCAATGCAGTGATACAGGTACTGGATCTGACTCAGACTTCTTTGTAGCAGCAGTTTAAACTATATAGTTAAAAGCCTTTTACAGGATGTGCTTATTTGGTGGAAAGTAGTCTATAGAACTAATCTTTAGTTTAGTTTAACATCTTTGTTTAAATGGATGAATGAAAGATCTGCTCTAGGAGTTATTTTGGGGAAGTCCTATGGCCTGTGTTATACAGGAGGTCAGACTAGATGATCACAATGATTCCTTCTGGCCTGGAAAAATATGTATGTATGGAAAAAAAAGTGTTCAAAGCTGTTATTGTGCAGTATGGCTATAATGATTAATCTACATGGCTGGCTTTCAAGTAGCAAATGTTTCTAATTAATAAAATGTAAATATGCAGGGTTTGGGGAGATATTACATTGAGCAATTGGGAGACTAGTCTTAATTATCTTCCCAAAGATTGTTGATTGCATTTTAAATACCCACATTGATATTAATACCCACATTGATATTAAAAGAAATCAAATATCTTTATTTGAGGAAAAAGGTAATTTTATCTATTTGAATAGAGAAGAATACCCCATCTTTACATCTAGGTTCTCATAAAAGTCTACAAACAAAAACACTTATTTTCTCTAATGATGTATACTATATAAAGAATATTGTTACCCTAGTTGAATTTAGCAGGAGTTAAGCATCTTCTTATCAACATAAATTAAATTCCCTTCAGAATTGGTCTGTTTAGAACACACTCTCTGTTCTTCATTGCTTGATTAGATTTTTTCCCCCCTTTTGATTCCTGGTTATTTTCATCTCCAGTCTAAAGATAAAAATCAGGTTTTATATATATTTTAGGCTACAGTTTTTAAATTTTGCTGCATCTGTGGATTTGTTTTCTGTATAAAGAAATGCTCAATAACATTAGTGAAGTTGTCATATTTTACTGTAAATTAAACAGTAATTTCTCTGAAGGTCTGTATGCAAAATATAGTGAAGCAGCTGACTATATTTGTTTAACACAAATGAAACTTTATCATTTAAAAAAACCCAAACCTTACATGTGATAAATAGAATTAATAGTTGTTTTCATCCCAGAAGCTGCAATATAATCAGCCTTCTAATGCATACATGTTGAAATGTGAAGTGGTGGCCGTACTCCTTTCTGTCTACCCTGTACCAAGAGGGGTTACAATCTTAGCCAGTGACATTTGGTACTACATTTTTTCATTAGAGTGAAGGCTGTTATAGATAGTAAAGAAAAAGTGAAATTATTTTAAATCAGTTTAAAAATAAATCCAAACAATCAGATATTTAAAAAAATGTTTCTGTAAGGGGGTAGGGGGAGAGACATTGAAAGAATTCTATTTTTTTATGTACTGCTAGATTGTAACTTTACAATCTATCCATGGTATGAGGCAGAGCATAACTGGAACACCGCAGGAGCACACCAGAGAACTTAATTGTGACTCAGGGTATGTCTGCACTGCATTTTAAAACCTCTGGCAGCAAGTCTCAGAGCCTGGGTCTACAGACCCTCATGCTACAGTGCTAAAAACAGCCGTGTAGCTCAAGCGCTGAAGCCTGTGTGCCAGGTTTCATAGGCCAAGCTCCAGCCTGAGCCTGAAGATCTAAACGGCTGTTTTTAGCGCCTTAGTGTGAGCCTGAGTCTGTAGATGCAAGTGCTTGACTCTCTGCTATAGGTTTTAAAACACAGTGTAGACATAACGCTCAGCCACAGATTCACCTTGGTCGCTTTGGTGAGGGGAATATATTGCTGCTTTTCATGGAGTGGTTTATTCTGTGCTGGGATAGCTACTTGTACCAGTGAATAAACAGGGAGGGTGGAGCCAGGACTCCAGCCCCTCTCTGACTCCCTCCCTCTCTCCCCATCCACTGGGTTGAAGAGGGGAGTATTATTGGGGTAGTATCCCTTGTTCTCCCCTCCACAGCCGGAGTCACAAATCTGAGAAGGGCTGAGCAGAGGTGTAAGAGGACTGTATTCATGGACATTCTGAGGAATGGGTGGGTGGGTCCCTTTGTGGGCATGAAATATATGCATATACTCAGATACATGTATAGCATAATTAAAATATTTTTTTTAAAAAATACTTGGTTTCTAATACACTTCTGTACTCCTATAATACCAAATTTATTTTTAGAAAGTATTAGTTCCTAATGTGGCATAACTGTTTTGCTCTTTTGAAAACAAAAATTAACTCCACATTGTAAAAATAAGCAATGGTTTGTCATGTTTTACTACACGTTTTTTATTACACATGACAAGTAACTTATCTTTAAGTGCTTAACCAGTCTATTGAGTGAGTAATGCACTTTCAGAAGGAAAAAAAGATTGCGTGTTTGACCAGTGGAGTGAGAATGCTCCCAATATAGTGTACTCTTGAAATATAGAAAAACTGCCATTCTGCTTTTTTATTGTAGTATTACAGGTTAATGATGATATGTCCACCTTAGTGACCCTGTCAGGGCTGGCAGGGCTAAAATTAGACCTGCCAGTTCTATTTTGGTTCATGGGCGTGTGCATCACACTGTGGGTCCATTCATTCTTGTCAGCAGGCAGAGAGATTGAAATATATGGGAAAAGCCCTGTCTCTGTGTTTGGCTGTATCATTCTTCTTGTTACTCAAATGTACTTTGAGTATTTAATCACAGAGAGGAAACCTTTTAATACCCAAAACAAAAATTGTTCAAAAGAACAAAATCAAGGTATTGTTGAAATGGGTAGAGGGTTTTGACAGTGATTAAAGATATTCTGTGTTTTATCTTAAGAATTTTTGCAGAGAACTATTGCTTTAAGGACAAATATGATGGTTCAGAGATACAATTTATCATGACACGAGATTTCTTTTTTAGGTGGCACATCCCTTGATTCGTAACCAACTTGTGAACTACATTTATGATGGGTTTTTGGTGCCAGTGATGGCTCCTGCCCTCCATAAGGTCAGTGATTTGTGTGTGCATACACATAAGTTTATAGCAGACAAAGGCAACATTAATAACCAGTGGGATATTAGGTGGTGGTGAAATTCCATATAATCTAATTGCATGTGTTTAGGCCGACTTTGCCCCCTCCCCTTCCCATACTCTCCATTTATCTTTTATGGCATTTGGTCATTAACCAGGATGGAGGCATCTCTCTGTGATGGCAGGAGATCTTCTTTCAGGAAAGGAGTATGTACTGCTTTATTCTGTTAGAGACGTGACTGTAGCACATCTGTTTGAGATCGGCATCCTCCACCTGTCTGGGAAATAAGCCCTAAGTCAGTTGCCAGCTCAGGTCTTACACATGATTATGAAGTAGGTTGGTTGTGGGATGCTGTGTCAATGCAAGAATGGACAAGTTTGAAATGTAAAAACTAAGTCTTGTTTGTTTGATGTGACCTTAATGTTAAATCCATATTAATCCTATTAGTACCAGCATGTTGGTGATGTTAATGGTAGGGGGCCTGCTCCCACTGCATGAGGAAACCATGGTAGGAAGACTGACTTTTTCAGTAATAAAAAAATATTACATATGGAGATGCACAAAATTTGGCAGCTATGACTCTGTTAAGAAATGTATGCAGCGTGGTGGTTCAGTTGAAGTGTCATTAGCCTTACTGCTGTACTATCTGTCTACTTCTTGCTCTTCAACTTAGTGCTGCTCTTAGTTAAAGAGCTGAAGCGGGAGCTTCTAACCTGTTTCCAGCTTTCTAAAGCAAGGTTTATATTATATATTGTCCTACAGCTTCTATAGAAGTGCTGAGTACTGTACCCATGTATGGAGAAGAAATTGTGATTCTCCTTCAAGTGCTGGTCCCTATGAGTATTGCATTGTGGGCACACATGTACTCCATGCGCTTGAGACCAAACAGTGCTTGCTGTTAGCTCCTCCTGGGCGAATTTTGGTGGCCAAAATTAAAAATTCTGTGCACAAAATTTTAAAATTCTGCAAAATTCTGCATATTTTATTTATCAAAATAACATAATATAATCACACCAGTTTCAATTATTTTTGGTCATTTATTTAAAAATACCTGTCAGCAAGTATGTGTAACAATACAGACAAAAAAGATTCAGAAAATATTTTTGAACAAAATAGATTCCTTACTAGGCATGTTAATACAGAACTCTGTAGTTTAAATGAATTATTACTCAGTACAGAACCATATTTCCCACACACCCCAGGAGAAGTGCAAAGGCTGGGGGGAGTCAGGGGTAATGGAGGAGCTGAGGGAGAGGGACATAATTGCTGAGAAGGAGCCTGAGTGTGAACCTGGAGGGTTGTTGGATATGTGTGGGAAAAGTATGGAACAGGTTTTTGGGGGGTGCGGGGAGGGATTCTTAGGGAGCTTCCCTCATGCTGACTCTGGCTGGACTCCTAACCTCTCCCATTCAGTCAGGCATGTGTTCCTCCACCG
Organism: Chelonoidis abingdonii; assembly: GCF_003597395.2. Lineage (NCBI taxonomy): Eukaryota > Metazoa > Chordata > Testudines > Testudinidae > Chelonoidis > Chelonoidis abingdonii. Next base: position 60,896,278 of record NC_133773.1, read on the forward strand.
CCACTCAGTGGGGGGAACTCTCCTCCCATCCCTGTGTGTCCTTGCACCCGTTGTCCACACATGTTCCTCCACCTCCACTCAAACACCCACTCCCCCCATCCCTATGTGGCCCTGCACCCCATCCCCATGACTTTGTGCCCCCACTCAGCCACCCTCTATCCCTATGTAGCTCTGCACCTCTCCCTCATCACCATATGGCTCTGCACCTCCCTCCTCTCTTTGATCCTGTGCCTCCAATCCCATTCAGCCCCTACCCCAGTCTGTCCTCCCCCGCTAGCCCTTATAAGCCCCATCTGAAATCTCAGTCCATAGCCCGGCCCATTGCGAAGATGGCAGGCTTTTTCTCTTTCCTTGCTGGCTGGCAGCAGCTGCTGTGGGCTGTCACCACAGCGCTCTCTGGTGGGGAAAATATGGAACTGCAGCAACTTTTCAGCAGAACCTTTTTCTCTGTGTAAAAAATTTAAAAATATGCGTTACTCGTTAATTATGCACACACGCAGTGGTGCAGAATTCCCCAGGAGTATATAAGTATCCGTTTGGGGGGGGGGGGGTTGTTTGTTTTTTGCAGTGTAGACATGCCCTAAGTGTGCTTGATCTCCTCTTCCCCTGAGGTCAAACACTTCTCTAGGTAAGTGGTACTTATACACTTGTTTCTAAGTTTAGTTAAAGTTTCCCATGTTAAAGAGTTCTTAAAACAAACTGTTTCTGTAGAGCAGTATCTTATGGCCCTCCATGTTGCCTCAAAACTAAGTCTGTTCCCTACATCTACAATTGTGATATTAAACACAAACTCTACTGGACAAGTGCATGCTGAAACAGGAAGCCAAATAGTCTGCTCAGCTGCACAACTCCTTTTCTGTTAGTAGAGGGTTGCCACTGAAGAGTTTTGTGTTCATGTCTCCATCTGAGGATGGTGAAGGAAACCCTTTCCCTCCACCCTCATAGAAAAGGTAGAGAGAGCCCATAAGCAGCTTTAACTCTCTCGCACTGCATTATTGGATGTCTCATTTCCTATATGGCAGCCGAGAGATGATGTTGTCTCTATAGGGAGTTAACTGAATGTTGCCAGACTTACACTATATTTACACTATCCCATAGTTCAAACTACAGGGATAGGAATACAGTGCCCACCAAAGTGCTCTGCTGTTACTCCTCCATGTGGATGCTGTGAGGGCAAACTAAAAGGTTCCTAGTTGGCATTAATGTAGTCCTACAATATGAACCTTTTAGTTTTTGCCCACAGTGTCCACTGGAGGAGTTACAGCACTTTGTATACACTGCTGTTCACACCCCTGTAGTCCAAACTCTGGGGCAGTGTAGACAAACCCTGAGTAATTCCTCTCTGAGCAACTACAGAAAACATTGTATCAATATTGGAACAACAGAAGCTCAAAAATCTTGTCAGAAATAATTTCTTTTCTGGATGAAAGTTTAAACTTCTTTACATTCCATGTCAACAGCTCCAAAGAAACTACACAAGAGCAGGAAAGTATTCTAATACTGGTCTCTGCTTATAGTAGAGAGTTATATGTGAAATTTCATTTATTGAGCAAAGCATACAATTCTGGCTTCTTACAAAAGATAAAAATAGTTTCCATTTTTGCTAGTGAAGTCTTATAGATTTTTCTTGTAAAATTTAGTGATTTTGGTAAATTTTCTTTTTTTGCTCAATTGCAGCTAAATACTATAAATTACTATACATTTACAAGAGTTAGACTAAACTGGAAAATATTTCAATCTACAGATTTGGCAGTTCCAACAAATTTCTGTTTTGGAATGAAAATATGCAAGATTCAAAATCAGAGATTTTTCGAAAATCCACCTACCAAACACACAACATTTAATTGATAATAAATTGTTATAAAAACTGGAATCTGAATGGCAAAAAATAATCTGTTTGTGTGCAACAAGTGAAACCTTCTACCAGATAAATCAGAATTATGGATTTACTGGTCAACCAGACACCCTATGGAAATGGAAGTCTTCAATCCGGCGGCAATGCAGACCAGAAAAAAAAGGAGAGAGGAAAAACAAAAAGCAAACACTGTACTGCTTTGGGGCTAAATCTGAGGCTTAGGGCTTCAGCCACTGGAAGGGTGGGTGGGAGAGGGAGGGAGGCAGGGTTGGGGGTGGAGTCAGGGCTCCCAGCGTCTTACCCTTGGGAGCACTGGGGCTCAGGGCTTTAAATAGGGGTGAGTAGGAGAGGAGCAATGGAGAGCAGGGCTTCCGCCCGCAGCGCCGCTCACAGTTTCCGTGGGGGTTAGGGCGTGCATGCCGGTCACAGGCAATGGCTTCCTCCTTGCTTCGGGGGTGCTCAACCTCTGCTCTGGCCCAGGCCCCCACCCCCAATGTACCCCTTCCCCCAAGCCCTAAACCTCTTCCTGCCAATTTCTGCCCCCCTCCCCTGAGCATCCCCCATCCCCACTCCTCCCCCCCCCGTGCCTGCTGCACACCATGGAACAGCTGATTGCAGCGGGCAGTAGGCGCTGGGAGAGAGGGGGAATGTTATCCTTATAAAAAGATCTTGTGTGCTTTTTATAGGAGAAAAAGGCAACACGCCGCATTTATTGAGAGTATAGCAGTTAGCATATGCTTTTCAGTCTCTCTTTCACACACGCGCACCGTGCACATAGTCTTGCCAGTCCATGTTTATAGTTACCAGTCCAGAGTCTGTATCAATCTAGTGGCCAGTCAGTTTGGTCACAGAGGGGAGCCAAGCTCTGTCGGTCGCGATCCGATGCTCCTGGAGTTGTGGCAAGACGAACCCAAAGTTCCATGGCAAAGCACCATGTTCTTATAGTACTTTTTTCTGTCAAAGTCTATGGATTTTGCTGTGTCGTTTATGATTGGTTACACTTTAATTGGTGTTATCTTTTGATGTTAACACTCCAAAGCACCTCCAAGAGGGTCATCCTGTCCTGGTTTCGATTTGATCAATTATCTTGTCTTTAGGGGTGCCCGCCTCCACCACAGGTCGTCAGTCTGCCCTTCCTCAATTATGGATGCATGTTGATAATTCTCTGCTATCGGTAAATCTCTTTACTCCTCCTTCCTTGACCGTCTGACCTTAAAATGGCCTTCACACCTTATCTTTTCCTGATGCATACACTCCTCATTCACACAAACAGTCTTTTACAAAGGTATACAAACAGCAGTGTTTTATGTTAAGCAAAAAAGACATTTTAAATTAAACCTTACTAAATCTTGTGACCAAAACAGTTCACATTGGGGCATGGGCCTTCAACATGCCTCTAATCTCATTAACATAGACACAGTACAAGATCCTGTCTCTTACTTACTAAACCTTAAAACAAAGAATTGTATATTTAACTAAAAGGCCTAATTTGTAATGCATATAGGAAACAAGACCCCATAGTAAACATTATAACTTATCCTAAAACAGAGGGTGACCATAATCAGTCATAAGGACTGTTCTGGTCTGTTCCTGCCTTAACATCAGTACAGACACTGGCAGTCTGTCAGATGCATTTCTGTCAGTGTCCCAGAGGGTCATTCCGTTCTGCTATTCAAAAAGCATGGCTGGCAGGATGATCAAACCCTCCCCATCCCCCGTGGCTGCAGCCCTAATCCTCCATGTGGCTGAGCTCCATAACCTCCTCTTCAGAGTTACGGACCGTTTCAGAGTTACAGACAACCTCCGTTCCCAAGGTGTCTGTAATGCTGAGGTTCTACTGTATTGAAAGTGGAGAAAAAGATTCTAAATTGGGTCATCCAGTCACTAAGAGCCAAATTCTTTTCACATTTACTCTTTTGTCAATCCAAATAATTTTATGAATGTCTTGAGAGTTGTTCTGAGTTTACTCGTTTTAATTGAGAGCAGAATTTAGTCCCGAGATTAGTCTGATTTGGCCCTGGCTATGAAGTATTTGAGATTAGTTGGGCATCAGTATTTAAAAAGCTAAAAACTGTCAATATCAGTAATTAAACCAATTAACGAGAAATTGGGCTGGCTATCACCATGTAAATGTTACTTAAAGAAATCAGATCTCCACATCAATGAAACCGCTGCTAACATTTCCTTTTTGTGGGATCCCTCAGTGGTACTTCAGGCTTATACACCTCTGAAGTCAATTGAATTCAGGTTTCTTTTGAAAACAAAAGTCAATTTGGCTGTTAGGAGAGTATTTGAGCTCCAGGCCTTAGTCGTTAATGAACCTTCTTCAGATTCAGCAAGTCCATTGTTCTTCCAATAACACACCTTTGCTGGCTACCAAAACTTATTTTCAATTTTTATGTTCAAAATTAACAATTTAATGCACTATTTCACCTAAACATATTTAATGGAGGACAGACTGCACCGTCTAGTGGATCTGAAGAAAGACTCAGATGCGTCTGAGACAAACCCCTTAGGAGGTAATGAGCAAATACAGTTACCTCTGAGGTCTTCATAAAACCCAGAAAAACTCCATAATAGGTTACTATTTTAAACCCTTGTTTCTGGGACCGACACCTCCTGGCTGAGTAGATTAAGGAAGATTTTTCACTGTGCTGGAACAACTCCTTCATATATAGAAACCATTTCTAATTGCCACCCAAAAGTTAATGCTGAGTTGATGATAATTTTTCAAGTTCTCACTCATCCCCACCTGGAGACTTCTTTTTTAATAAAGAAGGGGCAAAATGAGAGAAACACTTGAGCCAAATCCTTACTTAAATCAGAAAATAGATTCCTCTTCCATTATACACAGTGCTGTGGGCTTCCTAATTTCTAAAGTAATTGAAGTTATTTTGGGATGCTAAAATATATCTGGGATCCAAAGGCTTAAAGGTCCAGGTAAATATCTGATCTTTTTGGACATTTCTGGCTCAATACTGCAAAGCTTGCTGCTACTATTTCTCCCCTCCCCCTTTTGAGAGCTCAGATACCAAATTGATAAGCCTAGTTAGATAGGTAGGTCTGTGGATGGTTAAATGTGAGGGAGAGATGGTTGTGTTTATTACTGTGGATGAATTTTTCTAGTCTAGACCATTCTGGTTGGGCAGTTTGTTTAGTTTTTGTTTGTGGATTTTAAGTACTCTATTATCCAAAGCCATGGAATAACTGCTTTCAATAAATCTACATAAACTTTCTGCCCATTATAGTTGTTAACTCAAAACCTAGGAGCAGGGCAAAAACGAGAATCCAAAACCCATCCATCCCCAAACGTTTTTGTGGGTGGACCTCAGATCTGAGCTCTCGATCCAAACCTGTTCCCATGGTTTTAGTTCAATACATATTCCAAACAATGGCCTAAGTAACGACTCTGCTTTGGCAGGAAAGAACATTGAAACAGTCATTTCTGTTCAGACTAGCATTCCATCTGGTCCAGTCAGGGGTGAAAGTAAGGCAGTACGGGCCGGTACGGCGTACTGGTAAAAAGTGGCCTCTGGTACCAGCCCATACCGCTGACTTTAAAGCGGTGCCGCGACAGCACTTTAAATGACCCTGCTTAAAGCACTGCCGCAGCAGCGCTTTAGCATCACTGTCCCTTTTGCACCCTGCATCGGTGGCCCTGCTGGGTCCCTAGCTGCAGGGCTGCTGATGGGGGGGCAAAAGGAGCAGCTGTCCCGGGCCGGCCCTTTAAATCACCACTGGAGTCCTGGGCAGCGCGGATGGACTGGCTGGGGGATGCTGACCCCCCAGCCCCGCCACTTCTGCCCGAGGCCCTGCCCCTTCCAGGAGTGAAAGGTTTTTGGAAGCCCCCAACTGTACCGGTAAGAGAAATTTTACTTTCACTCCTGGGTCCAGTATCCTGTTACAGAAAGGTGCAATGATGGTTAAACCATCTTTCTTCCTAACCTCAGGAAGTTGGTAGTTGGCTTATGCCCTGAAGCATGAGGGTTTATACATTTTATTTCTTAACTGTGGATGTATGTATTAAATATAGGAAATAGAGAAGGCAGTTTTCTTGTCTATTCCATGACTCTCCAAAGCCCTGCTACACACTCTAAAAAGCTTCCCTCTCTGTTCTAGAGCCTCCTGGAGCTGACACCAGCCACATCAGGTCTATTATACTGTCAGGGATGGTCTAGACAAACACTTAGTCCTGCCATGTGTGCAGGGGACTGGACTAGATAATCTCTCGAGGTCCCTTCCAGTCCTATGATTCTATGATCTATTATCTGTATACTGTAAAGAAATTGGTATGAATGTCTTCTAGAGAATCAAACCCAATATATTGCACTTAACTCAGGATACAGTCTCCAATCTGTTCAAAAGGGAGAAAGGCAAATTGAAGGTTGAAGAAGAGAATAAAGAAAACAGCACTATAGTTAAAATATAGTGTATCGGGCCTTCGAGCACTTCCAACGCTGCCGCTGACTCCAACCAGCTTCCTCACAGTGCCAGTAAGGGAAGATTTTGTGACTCTTCCACCTACGACCAGATACTCTGTAATATCAGAAGTTGTTTTATTTTTTTTCTGGGGTAATGGGAAGGAGTTTTCCTTGCAAAAAGTCTCTAAAGTCAAAACCGGAGTGAGCCAGTTAAATAAAAGTAAACATTGTTTGGCATAAAGCAGAAATTAAGAGAGGAATCAGAAAATGTATGACCAGTGTAAATGACTACATCCATTTAGCTATTGTGGAGGCCCTGCTGGGTGAGCCCAAAACTTGAGTTATGAAATCTGTCCCTCATCTGTAGTCTAGTCTCTGTGTGTTTTGTGTAACATTTCACTGCAAGACAGAGTTCTTTCTCCTTAATATACTCCTTTCCCTTTAAGTCTGGAAATGCAGATACTTCATTATGTAGCGGGGCCCATTGTTTTGGTGTCCGTGTGGAATTGAACAATGTTTTTCTCCAACCACAGTTCATCTTTGTAGCATAAATTATTTTGTTAGATTCTTTTTTCTTGTACTCTTGGTATTTACCTGAATCCTAATTTGCATTTAATAAAAAGGATTTACACACTTCCCAAAATTCCTCTCCCAAGGCATTTAATTGAAGGCAAGGGAAGCAGCCGGTAGTCTGCAGAAAATTTAATTAATTTCCTTGTTTTTGATATTTCCTAGGAAAAACTGCTTCGGTATCAGCAAATGAACTGAGTCACAGTTTCCAGGCTAACTGTCCTATAAAATAACCTGTAGAATAAATATTTCATTTCCCAAGGTTCTCAGCGAAACTGCAATTCATATAGGACAGAGACACCAACTGTCACAAATAACATGAAAGAAAACAAAAGTAAAAAAATGTGAGATGAAGAGGAGATGCACAGAGTACTGATAAACTAGTTTGAAAAATCCAGTTGCCACCTTCATAGGAGTTGCCTGTGCAACCTTAATTCATCCCCCTGGTGCATATGCATTATGGTACAGTCTTTAATTACATGAGCACATACTACTTTTTGACAGGATCCCAGCCTCATTCAGTACACGAGATGTCTGTTGCTCACTTAGTGAGCAGCTGTGCAATATTTTTTCTCCTTGTTCAACATGTGGCTCCAGGCCTTATTTAGTTTAAATCCTGCTCTGAACACAGAACTGTTAACTTACTCAGGAGCTTTTCTGTGATGCACATCACCACAGTCTGAGTTTTTCACAAACAATGAATTTATTTTCACAAAACCACTGTGAGAGGAGGGAGTTAATGTAAAATGAAGATGAGTTACTGCAGATTTACATCTGTTTAAGCAAGAATCAGGCCCAGAGATTTCAGATGGCTGCATTACATGCCAATCGTAGCACAGTGGGTAATGAGCTTTTTAACTGGCCCACATACAATATCTATAATGGTGACAAGCCCTTTTGGCCTTCCTTTTCCACTTTCTCCCTTTCACCAAACTCCACGATACTTTTTGTCCTGTGTTTGTGTTTTTTACTCTCACTCTTCCAAACCGCTGCCTTCCATCCCTGTCACAGTTCATCAAACTCTTTAGTCCCAGGTCAGTCCTCAAAAAATGACAGAGAAGAGCCAAAAGATCACTGGTTCCATGATATTTAGTATGCCCTACAAATACTGTTTCAGCACTGTACTGTGCATTTTAATTTTTTCTTTGTAGAAAGCAAAAGGCTTTCTTAAGGCCCTTGGCACATGTTACATACTGTTATGGTTAGTAGAGACTTACTAGATCTTCACAGCTAGATTCCCTGAAGATTCTGCACACACTGGGCATGATCCAGCCCTAGACTGCACAGGACTTTCCCTGAAATTTGCAGCTCTGGGCTGCTGCTTGCTGTGCTATGTCCAGGCACCTCAGCTCAGAGCAGGGAGACTCTCCTGTGCCCTCAATGCTCCCCTGGGGCTGGTGGGAGGAAGGTGCCTCATTCAAATGCAGAGGGGACAAGAACCAGATCTTGGGGTGTCAGGGGAAGAGGTGAGTAGATTGGGACAAGGAGCCTGGGGTGGGGTAGACTGGCACAGGAGAGGTACTGGGAGGCTGGGACTGGCTGGACAAAGAGACTGGGAACTGTGTGGAAGACTCAAACTGTGAACCATTGGGTCTGGGTAAAGGAAGTGATGGGGGGAGATGTATCTGATGAATAGTCAGGTTGCGGGGGCAGTGCTGGGACTGGCTGGGTGAAGAAACTGCTGATGAACCATATGGGTGTGTCAATATGATGGAATTTCTGAGATTTTTGCAGTTTGCTTTTCAAAAAACCTAGGGATCCAGTTCTCCAAGAAAGCATTCAACTGCCTTAACCATGACACCCTCCCTTCTCTTCCTGCAACCCCTTGCATCATTCACTACACATCTTCTAACTTCTGCAATAAATGAAGCAGAGGTCCAACAGGCAACAGCCTCCTTCACTACACAACCCTGATTTATCCTGAGAACCAGTCTATCCTGTGCAGGGGCCCTCTTGTAATAACTGGGCCAACAAATTTGCCCACTTGTAAGCTCAGCTGTTAAAAGAAGTATGTAAAAGTTCATAAAATGTCACCATAACCGATGGTGATGAGAAAAAGTATGAAAGGGAGAGAAAAACAGAATTAGTCTAAACAAAAAGGCCTAGTGATATAACTCAAGGACCATAATAAAATCATGCTTAGTAAAAACATAAGATGTGGAACCAGAAATTAATGAACCAAAATTGGTGTGTAATTAGTGGACAGAATAATGAGGTAAGGAGATGGACTATTCCACCCACCATTCTCTTCGTCTGTCTTTAAAGAAAGAGACTCGGGGTGGGGGGAGGGGGAGTGGGGACAGAGAGGAACAGATAGAAGCTACTGAAGAAAATTTCACCATGATGGCTGCTACCCCACCATCTCCTGATAGCCCAGACCTCCTTTGTCCTAATTATGAGAGATGTTCTGACCACAGTAGGCCAGACAGAGGGATCCAGATAACATTGCCACCTCTACCAGACTGAATCCCAGTCACTACCTGGGATGAAACAAGATCAGACTGTAACATCAGCAACAGCAGCAACTCAACTAACTACTCTTTTCCCCAAAAGGACTGTTATTAGCATCTTTCTTACCATCTAAGGGACTGTCAAACAAGCTTTTTCTTTATAAAAACTCTCTCCAGCTAAAGGGAAAGGGAACAAGTGATGATGTTAAAAGTGAAAGTCTTACTTTACACTTCAGATGCTTTACTTGTTTTTCCTTCTCTTTTATATCTTCAAGAACATGTTAAAAGGATTGTTAATGGTGTGTTTGCCATGGTACTGTGCAGGCTACTGAATCCCGAATCTTATTTAACACTGATACTGGACAGTGACTGGGTTCTGTTAACAAGCTTGGCCCATATATTACGTCAATACTATGTGATCATGTAATCAAAGGCTGTGTCATAATGCATAAGTACAAGGGGGCTGAATTAAGGCTGTTGAGGCAATCTTAATTTTGGCATTTTCTAACTATTGAGTGCATGATTTCCCAATCTTAATAATCTTCTAACGTGTGTGTGTGTGTATAATACACATATAAACTGTATTGCTAGCATCTACGTTAGAGCGTAGGATCCTTGGGTGCATGAGCTATGTCTTCATCTCTGCTTCATCGCTGCTAAGCATACTTTCCTAGTTTGTAAATAATACATTCAACTAATGTGTAGCTGGTTTTACTGAGTCTGCAGAGTCATTTTGAATGGGATGCAGAGTACAGGCTATGGCCATGAATTTCCTCTTTTGTATCCTATATTTTCTTCCTTTTTATTATGTTTGAGATTGAGGTTTGTTTCAAACTGAGCTTATGGTAACAGACCAAGAAGATGAACTTGTGATTTTTATTTTTTTCCTTGGTGAAGGGTTATAATAACCAGCTTGCATTAGTACAGTAGCTTTTTTTCTAATGAAAAAGAGAGTTAGTAGTCCGAACTACCTGAACTATTAACGGAGAGGCATTGTATGAATAACAGAATAAAGCTTCAAAAAGAGATGGGATGACCACCCTCAAATTTAGAGGTACTTGGAGTCTTCCACATTTCTACACAGTTCACAAGACTGTAGACAATATTCTTATGTTCTGTCACTAGTGAAAATAAGATTGTTCTGCAGGTGATCCTAAAAAGGGCTTTAAAAGGAATCTGCAACATGGTATTCCTGTGTGTGTAGCTAACATGCAGCATAATGGAACTGGCATTTTAATATTTATGGCATGTTACACAAATGCTGCCCTTCTGGGTACTTTCTAAATCCTCTTAGCTTTTAAGTGACAGTTTTGATTCTTTTTTAATCAAATCTGTCTTTTCATTCATCCAGCTAAGAGTGGTAAACAAAAGATGTTTAATGCCCCTTTTCTTATAGACAGATTCCTATATATAAGGGTTTATCTTTGTACATGTAAGCTCATTAGGCTCATAGGTAGCTATTTTTAAAAAGCTGACTTTGTAGCATCAGTGCATGATACAGAGGCAGCCTTTGGAATACTTTGTGCCTTGCCAGCACATATTGTCAATAGAGAAGCTTAAATAAATCTTACTTTAGCAAAGGAACATTCAGTATCAGTTTTGCCGTATGAATACCAAATACTTCGGTCTGAAATCTGGTAGGAAACTTTGTGCATCAATCTACGTTTGTGTGTGTGTGTATTTGGGCTAGGGTGTTAAAGTGCTGTTGGAAAGTAAGAAGTGGAAAGGTGAAGATAAATACAACTTTGTAGAGGCATACTTTTTTTTAAAAAACCCTGTATCCTTTCTTGTTGGTTCATTCATTATTGTTCATTTCTAGGGGTGTGGCATATGCTGGTATTCAATATATTAATCTGAATACCAAATAAATGGCTTTACCATTCTCTGAATGCAAATCTGAACAGTGGCAGGAGAATGGAGCCAGCCCAGTGGTAGAGGGATGGTGGTGAGGGTCTCAAGGTATTTGTGAACCAGCATTGTATTTCAGCAGATGGGGGGTGGGTGGGTGTACTTTCTTTAATCACGTCATTGAAATAAGCACAAAAATGTTGGTTCTTTTTAATACATCAGAGGCTTTCCATTCCACATATCTAAAAGTAAAAAGTCAAAATGTGCTGCTTATAGTGTATTGTGTATACAGTGTTACTGCAGAAGCCACACATAATATAAGCACGATGGTGTTTGTAAGATGTGCACTTACCATATATTTGCTTGTAGGTGACTGTGGAGGAGGTAATGACTACAACTGCATACCTGGATCTCTTTTTGCGCAGTGTTTCAGAGCCAGCTCTACTCCAGATTTTCTTGCGTTTCATCCTGCTGCACCAGCATGAGAATGTGCACATCCTAGATACACTCACGAGCCGAATCAACACTCCATTTCAGGTAAGGCAAGCAGGAGGGAAGCACATGTGCTTTTGATGAATGTGGGTTAACAGATTTTGCGGGAGCTTCATCATATCTGTGTTTACTATGGCTCTGTTTAACCTTTAACTGTGAATTTGCTTTCGTACCTGTCTTTGTGATCTAAACCTAATGTTGTTTTGCTGTAATTGTTGTCACTTAGCCACTATAGTGATGAGCAGTTTGGGAGTGTGTAAGATAGCTGTAGAGTGGTTGAAGGAGACTCTGGGGGGCTTCTAGGAGCCTAACATCTGCCACAAAATAGAAGGTAGGTTTGAAGTAATTCACTTGCCTCTAGTGGAGTTATTCCCACTCTGGATACTGCTAAATTATTCCTGCCATAGATAACTCATCCCTGAGATTTATACAAATATTCAAGAACAATAATTTTGGTGGCCATATGAAATAGCTCAGAATGCACCAAGTAATAGGCATTTTCAAATAATTTTTACAGAAGAAACTACCCAGCCTCATGTATCAGAGGGGTAGCTGTGTTAGTCTGGATCTGTAAAAGCAGCAGAGAATCCTGTGGCACCTTATAGACTAACGGACGTTTTGGAGCGTGAGCTTTCGTGGGTGACGAAGTGGGTATTCACCCACGAAAGCTCACGCTCCAAACATCTGTTAGTCTATAAGGTGCCACAGGATTCTCTGCTGCTTACCAGCCTCAAAATTCTGAGATCATTATACCCACCCCGCTTCCAAATTATCTGAGTTGAGCACTGTCAATATGCCCAGTTTGTTCTTCAGGAACCAAATATAAACTTTTCCTGCATGTCTGTTTACCAGTAATGTTGCCTGCTTCTTTGTTTATAAGAGCAATTGTGTTTGTTTGTTTGGCTGTGTATTTAAATAATCAGATTTCCCTCTTCTCTGCAGCACATGCACCTTTAGTACACAGGGTTTATCACAGGCAAAGGCTACAATTTTGCAGACAGACCCTTTCATAAAATATAAAAAAAATATATGGAGATATGCCTATATCTCCTAGAACTGGAAGGGACCCCGAAAGGTCATTGAGTCCAGCCCCCTGCCTTCACTAGCAGGACCAAGTACTGATTTTTGCCCCAGATCCCTAAGTGGCCCCCTCAGGGATTGAATTCACAACCCTGGGTTTAGCAGGCCAATGCTCAAACCACTGAACTATCCCTCCCCCCTGTTAAAATATTCATAGAATATCACTGTAGGTAACTAGTTGATGAATATTAGTTGATTAATAATCATAATAAATATATAATTAATAATAGTTGATTTGGTTGGGGATTGGTCCTGCTTTGAGAATCAGTGTGTGCATTACATTTGTGTATTAGGGACAGCAGCTTGGACCAGAAGTGTGTTTAGGAATGGGAGTGCATGCATCTATGGATATATGTTGCTGTTATTGCATTTCAGAGATGGATTAACTCTGAAAACTCATAAAAAGCTTTTGTAGACAAAAAATGCAGATGTTGTCTTGGCTAATCATAATTACTGTTCCACGGGCAAAGGAAATGGGTATTGTAAAGAATTCTCCAGCCCTGAGCAACTCAGGATCTTGGCCAGAATGGTTCTGTGATACTGAATGAGTTTTCTGCAATATAGCTTGCCAAGTGCAAAAGCTAGAATTGCAGCTTTCTGTGGGCTTCCACAGAACAAAAGCTGCACACATTATTATTGCTGAAAAGACTTCTTAATAATTGACAGGATTAAATTTACAAGCTCTTTTGGCCATCTATCGATACATGTAAAACACCATCCTTATTGTTTCCTGCTAGTACATTTTACATACTTGTTTTCCTTTAATGAAATACAAATAAATAGACGTCTCTGTTTGTTTATTCAAATGCATGTTGCTTTCCCATTTTTCTTTACAACTGTATTATGAATGCAAGAGATGGTTCTCTATAAATAACATGGTATTTAGTGTAAATAATGTGCCTTCCATAACATTTAAGGAAGTCATTTTGATTTTCTTTAGCAATCATTATTTTGAACCCTTAAATCACTTAGAACAACTCTCCAGAAATTACAGTAAGGAAAAAAGCAGAGCTCTTCTTTATCTCTGAAACACCCCAACTCTCTCCCTAACTACTGATCTCTCTCTCTCTCTCTGCGTTTGCAAAGACTTGATCTCCTCCTAAGGCTCCTGCAATTTTCCTTCAACCGACCCACCTGTGGGAAGAATCCCACTTTCCCCTGCTCCTGTCATCTCCTCACCTATTTCCTCACTGCTGCCTTCTCCAACTCCCTACACAGTCACAAGGTTGTGGTTGATTAGTCTCTTCCTGTTGGCTTCTGATATTACTGATAGTACCTAACCCACCTTGTACTTGTACCTATCTTTTATTGGACCAACTTCTGTTGGTGAAAGAGAGAAGCTTTTGAGCTACACAGAGCTCCTCTTCAGGTACAGGTGGCATTTAAATGGACCATGTGATAAGGATTTCCAACAGGAGTCTGTTAATTGCTCTGAGCAAGAGTCAGGCACTGTCCTCTTTCCTTGGACTAATGTTCTTCTACCTGCCCAACTTAAGGACACCCATGCAGTTCTCCACCAAGACAGTGAACATTTTTGGAAGAGTTAAAGCACATATGTGTAATTTAATGCCAACAAAGGTAATTTTGAAATTCAAGTTCCTAATCTCTCTTCAGTCTAGTGTAAACTAAGATAGGTATTGCAACATCACAAATAACTTTCACCCTGCCCAGCAATCTCAACATTTTTGTCCTGGATAGATAAACCATCAGTCTCTCCTATACACATAGTGTCAGTCATTCATTACCAGGAAACATGCTGCTTTCACAAAAGAGGCTTCTCTGAGTATGTCTACACTAGAGCTGGAGACATACTGTGCTAGTTGTGATTGAGGTATTGCACTAAAATTGGAAGTGTACCTGTGCTAGCACAAGTGGGTCAGGCTAGCCACCCCAAGTACATACTTCGCATTTCGTAACTACACCTTTATTTTTAGTACTCCAGCTTGATCAGAGCTAGTGCATGTATGTCTACTTCAGCTGGAATTTACACCTTCCAGCTCTAGTGTAGACATACCCTTAGTTTGTGAGATAACTGGTCTCTTTCCAGCAAAGGCCTTCAGCTGGTCAAACTAAGTCTGTCAGAAGTAAAAGCTAATACTTTATCCACTGAGTTGGCTAGAAGCCCTTTCTTGCTGAAACCAAATAAAATTAAATTGTCTAAAATAGCAACATTCCTTTGAAAGGTGTGCTGTCTCTCACTTTTTGGTTCTTGCAAACTTTTTTCTCCTTCAGCTTCTTAAAAGCAAATTGCTGTTTTGTATGTATTTTATAAAAATATATTTTGGTGTATGTATAACTTCAGGCATCTAATAAAATCCTGACAGAATGAAATAAGCATACTTTTAGTCTCTGATAAAGCACTAAATTCAGGCTGTGCTTTCTATAACGAAGAATTAAATTCACCTCATGGGAGAGACGAAAAGTTACAATTGCCAGATCAAAAACTGACTGTGTTTATCATTTCCCAGCTCTGTGTGGTATCTTTGGCATTGTTCAGAACGCTCATCGCCTTACACTGTGAAGATGTGATGTTACAGCTAGTTTTAAGGTAAAATCCACGCTCCTTTTTCTATTCTAATTCTCCAGTAGGAAGTCTCTGGATGTAAAGCTAGAGCTCTTAAAAGGAACAAGCAAACAAATTCAGAGATAAAACATTTATGTTTCTGACACAAATATACCAAACCAAGAGAGGCACAGTTTATATATCCTATCGTACCCAGGCACAATGAGAAACCTTGCTTTTCACATATTCTTTTCTTGTAATTTATTTGTAGAAAAGTGAGGGAACAGAATCCATGGATTATTTACCACCTCTAAAGGTTCCCTGGTTCTAAATGTATAATATTTTTTCACTTCTGAACATTTTCTCTCGTAAATTATAATCTGCTAAACACACTATGAAGCAGGGCTATATTTACTTTTCTGCAGCTTCAAACCTTTTTACTCCCCCTTGTCCAGGAATTTCTCAAATAAATTCCTGACCTGTTGTACCCAGGGTAGAAGGACATGCTGCTTTAATTGTGCAATGTCCTGGATTAGTTGATTTCTGCTTTTAACTGAGCATTTCTTGAGTTATATCAGAACCCTCAGTTTACATTTTTTTTTATTTTTCTAGCTGCTTTTCTTTATTCTTTTTATGTTGTTATTTTAATAAGTGTAGCTGGCATGTCTGTTAGAATTAGATTAGATTGGATCAAATCAGGTCACTGGTAATTAATCCTTAGATGTATTAAAAATGACCTAATCAGATCATTAACTCAGTGGGAAATCCAGGGGTGTTAGCTATCTCACCGTGTCTCTTTCCCCTCCCTCCACTACAAGTTACACAGGGATCCCATCAGTTCTTGCTGGTGTCTGTGGGTACGTTAGTAGGGACTGTAACAGATCATAATATATAACTGTAGGAAACTTAGAGTTGGTAGGATTCCTCCACTGACTTTAACAGAGGTGAGTGCTACATTTAATTTTGTATTGTTGTTTATTTGGGGAGTCACTTGTTGTTAAACACGATTTACTTAAAATGACAAAACGCCAATCTAGTTAACCCCTAAATCACTCTAAGAAACAGAATGCAGGTATGTGCTATGTCTGCTCCTCGTCCCTCCATAAGCCCTCTTCTGCCTAAGAGCTTTATATGTTGATTCTTCCCAACAAAATGACACAGTTGGACTTTTGTTGCTAGTCCCTTCCCTGACATGCACTGCCTCAACTTGTATTTATGTGCTGGCTCGTTCTGTAGACTGGGCTCTCCAACCCTTCCTCCCTAACTCATCCTGAATAGATCCACACAAACTGGCACCCTCTGGCGTGTGCCCATCTTATTCCACTGCCCCTTCCTGCCCACATTTAGGACAATGCTCTGACACAATCCTGGTCCAGTGGTTTCCTGTAACTACCCCCACAGGCATTTCCTCCCAGGAGTGCCTGTCCTTCCCTTCCTCTTCTAGACTGGGGCCCAGTGTAACTCATCAGACTCCAAACCTACCCCAGAAAGCTGCCATGTTTGATGTTCTTAGGGAGATGACTAATTTGCCAGATTGTGTTTTTTAACTTGAGCAAAGGGGAAGGCGAGAGGAGAATTTTCCACACAGCTACTCTCCTTAAAATACAAGGAGTGTTGTTGTGGGCTTGTAATGATTGGCTTTGTTGTTTCAGATATCTGATCCCATGTAATCACATGATGTTGAGTCAAAGATGGGCTGTGAGGGAAAGAGACTGTTATTCAGTATCTGCTGCTAAACTGCTTGCTTTGACCCCTGTCTGCTGCTCTACTGGGATTACGCTGACTGTTGAAAACCAAGCCAAAGATTACATCCTATGGACAAAGGCCACACCCGGTGCAGGTAAACATTGGGTGTGCACTGTGCTGTGAAGGGTTTGGTTTGGAATATCCTCAGCATAGGGTGGGGAAATGAACACGTTTAATATCAAATAAGTGAATTTACTATTGAAATTTCACAAACAATATGTAATTAGTCTGGATTTGAGGGGGCCGGCATTTAATCACTCCCCCATGGCAGTTCTATCCAATCTGTATTTTAAAGAATATCCATGTTGGATGTATATTCCCAAAAACATGTGAAGATGTGGCAACATCTTATGCTACTGGAGAGGCTGTGTGGTCTGATGGATTGGGCTCCAGGTGGGGGTCTCAGAATTCCTGAATTCTAATGCTGACTCTGGATTAGACACACAGCCATGAGCAAATCTCTTAACTTCTGTGCCTTGGTTACCCATTTCCTTTGGGTGCCTGAGGCAAAAGTATCTTCCTGTCCTTCTTAGCAGCTGCCTTGCATTACTGTAGGGACTTCAGTTTGATTTTTTTATCAGATTGTGAATACTCTTGTTTTATCTTGCATAGGCTATTGTGAATCCATGTGCATTGTGAAATATGGAAGAGCTGTGGACATCAGTTACCTGCAGTACCTGTGGGAAGCTGAAGCCATCATTCTCCACTGCATGAAAGACTGCCAGGTTTGGTCTGCCCCATATGATGGCGAAGACCCTGACCCAGACACCTTTATCCAAACGCTGGCAGAGGAAAACAGTAAAAATGTGGAGCACTCTATGTTCCGACTCCAGCAGCAAACTTCCAGTAACTGCAGCTCCTCTCAAATTACTCTGTTGGGAGAGAAGATACAGTTGGAACTGGAATGGGATGACAGCTACGACACAGGAATTTCTCCTGGGTCTGATGTGAGCTCACCCCAGCCTTTTGATGATCTAGGGACTGTAGAGAGACAACTGCCCGCAGAGCCACCAAAGCACATTCAAGAGATGAAGAAGAATGCAATCATGCTTGTCAAAGGGTCTTACATAGAAGAATCAGATTTTCAGGATGATGTCATGGTTTACAGGTTATGTGCCCAAAAGGACGCTCAGGATGATGACAATTCCAAGGAGGAAACTTTAAGTACAGCAACTGAATCTCTAAACACAAATCAAAGCCAGCCCATTAAGAGGTCTTTGAAAAACTCACATCCAGACACAAATTTAAAGGAACACAATAGGAAAAATTCTGGTTTGCCTCAGGATGTAACAAAGGAACAAATAAACCAGAAAGCTGTTGAAACAGACCCACAGCCAGACTTAGAACTGAAACTCTCTCCTCCAGAGCCAGATCAAAACTCAAATGTGAGGCTGCTGAGCCCAAATAGTGAGGAATTCATTGCACAATATGACAAAATTATTGAAGAACTGGATTCTAACACAACAGGCCTGGAGGAGCAGAAATTGCTGACACCTGATCCTGTATCTCCCGTGGAAGAGGAGGAGGACTTTGAAAATTTTTCAGTGGGCACTCCCTCTACAGAAAGTATACTGTCTCCATTTGGGCCACGGGAGGATATATTTTCCAACCATCCTGCAAGGAGCCAGAATGCTGCATTTACAGGTGGAATTTCCTCATTAATTAATTTCTTTTTGGTGTTCTTTAGCATGTTTATTATGGTTTATCGGAGCCAGCCAAGATCAGGATCCCATTATAACCAGCAGTGTATGAATATCGAATAAGAGATGGTCCTTGAACTGAGGAGTTTGGAATCTAAATAGATAAGACCGGAAACAGGTTGGGGAAAGGGGTGGAATGTGCAGAGTGAATAATATGATAGCAGTGAACATTAGGTAATTCCATGATTTCGGGTTTGTTTTAAAAATCCTTTTAGTGGGGTCATGGTAGAAGGAGATTAGCTACACTGAAATAGAAAGGAAAGGAGAGGGCATTGGTGGCCATGAGAGAGATGGCAGGAGAGGTTGGAACAGCAGCCAATCAGCAGAGGAGAGAGATGTTAACCAATATGAAGGACAGAAGGGAAACATGAATAACAGTAACTTATTATGGTACTTTTAAATTAATGTTATTTAATTTGATGCAATGTAACTATGCCATTAAAGTGTATGGTGCCGTTCTCGGGCTGAAGTTTTTGACCTTCATATTGGTGCTGGTCTTGTTCTAAATTTTTATAACAAACTAAACAAAACAACTGTCCTAACCACATCATTCCAGGGAACAATCCTGCCGTTGTGAGTGGTTGGACTATCTGACCTAATACAGTAAGTTCACTTAAAATGTCCCATCTCTGCAACTGCTTTGCTACCTATACAGCAGCATATGCAGCATAACAGAAAAATGATAGGCTGCTCTGCCACCTTCTGCTGCTATTTTGCTTTTGTGCACCAGGTGGCAGCACTATTGTCATTTCTGCATGCACCTCTTTGCAAGCAGGTCTAGGCATCTTGCTTTTCAAATGCCAATGGCACCCTCACTGTTATGTTTTTCTTTTGTGCCAGGCATCCAGTGAAATTTGGCCACAGAATTATATCTGATCATTGGGAGGACACGATGTATTCAGGCGTGCTTACCCACAGCAAAGTCTGTAAGGGCTGACTTTAAATAACTCGGGATACATTAATCTTTTAGTCATTGAAATACAGCCTTTGAAATGTGGCCAGTAGGCCTGGTGTTCAGTCTTTAAGTATTTGAGGAAGGCAACTTGGTTTTCAAGTACATTTGCCACTATTTCTGTTATGAGTTCTCTGTACCAGGCACTGAAAAGCTCCCCTCTTGTCCCTAGGTCACATCCGGCTCTGTCAGTCTCCTGTCATTCCCTGTCAAACATAGTTCAGATACTTTGGCCACATCCCTTTTTGTCTGTGTCAAGTCCTCTTCTCCCCTTTCACTTCCTTTCAGACAAAGCTTTGCTACTACCCCTCCGAAGCCGTGTTTCTCTTTGTCTCTTCATTCTATTTCATATGGTTTTCTAACGGGTGATGAGTGGGGAAGACACTGGCAAAGTTGACTTTGCAGTGGGGGTTATGCTATCACTCAAACAAATGACATTTCAGCCATCTCTGTGTTACTATATAGAAATAGTATTTTGCGTATAATTTGGATCCACTATTACGTTGTGTTGGTCTAGGGCTCTGATTTGACGGTGTCAGCTTAGTGTTATGGGGCGCTACTAGCGGAAGAAGCTTTGTTCTACAGAATGAAATGTCCAAACCAAGCCTCCCAGCACCAGTAAATCCCACCAGTGTGTAGACATGCTGCTCCACTATATGACTTGTACCTAAATAAAGCCACTGTTACGTGGACGTGGCACTGATGCTGGACCCTTGGTTTAGAAAATGGTGGCTGTTCTTTTAGCATTTATTTGCAGTATAAGATCATTAAACACAAACCTCCCTCCCTCCATGCCACCCAAACCAGGAAACATCAGTAGTAGAAATATGTGGCAAATAAACTTTTATTATGGGTAGGTCCCCCATATCTCCAGGTACATGCATTGGACCAGGTGTAAAATTAAAAAAAATTGTTCTGATTAGTTTGTGTTTCTCCTTTTGAAGATTATAAACACCTGCTGAGCTGCGCTGATTGTTGCTTTAGTACAGTGCTGGAGGCCCTTTTATTTTTCCCGATTTGTTCATATGACAGAGACTGCCTATGTATTCTGGTCAAGTCTCATGAGGTGGTTCTCAGTTGTTGCTGTAAGTGCCTGGTTTCAGCCTTTGCTGCTCAGATCCCAAGGCTGACTTGGAATCGCCTCAATACCCTTTCTCTTGGAACCTCTTACACAGCTGCCTTCATAGCACGGGGGCGGGGAGAGTGTCCAGCACCACATTGAGACTGCCGCCATGAATGTGAGAGGAGGAAGGGGCAGGATGATCAGATAGTGCAGGCAGTGTTGGGTGAAGGCTCTTTATGTATCTTAGCAAAATATTGCAAGATGCCTCCATTGGTGGTATTGCAAATGTAGACAGGATCCAGATTAGTCACT
Organism: Chelonoidis abingdonii; assembly: GCF_003597395.2. NCBI lineage: Eukaryota > Metazoa > Chordata > Testudines > Testudinidae > Chelonoidis > Chelonoidis abingdonii. Next base: position 60,917,270 of record NC_133773.1, read on the forward strand.
GGTGTTTTAACCAGCTGTGAAGTGGCTCAGCCTTCTCGCTTGTCCTTGGGCCGCATAGAAGTACACTGGCCTCTTGCTGAGGTGTGAACCCCACCTGCTTGCCACACACTGACTGTCCATGTAGACCCTGGTGGCATGCATTAACAATTCATTAGTGTACTTTGATCTATCCGGCTTTGAAATGGGGTAGATTCACACCCCAACTTGCTGCAAACCAAATGGTCGTCGACATAGATGCCGACTCCGTGGGTTCTCCAGGGCTGGAGCACCCATGGAGAAAAATTAGTGGGTGCTGAACACCCACTGGCAGCTCCCCGTGGCCCTGCCTCACCCTCCTGCTCCAGCTTACGTCCGCCTCCACCTCCCCCATGAGAGCACTGCTGTGTCCTGCTTCTCCCCCCACCTCCCAGTGCTTGCACCACAAAACAGCTGTTTCGCAGGGTGAGGAGGGGGAATGTGGCATGCTGGGGGAAGAGGTGGGGCTGGGGTGGCGATCCAATAGGGGCAGGAAGGAGGCGAAGACTTTGGGGAAGGGGTTGGAGTGGGGGCGGGGGCAGGGCCAGGGAAAAGGTGGAGTCGGGGTAGGGCCGGGTGGGGGAGGGGCGCAAGCACCCACCGGTGCTGGAGAAAGTTGGTGCCTATTGTTGTAGAGACATTTCAGCTCAGATCCCACTGTCCTCAAATCCTTATGTCACAGTCCTCCCAGGCTTTGTAGTAGCACCCTAGGGAATCCAATCTTTCTCTAGTTTGCTGAGAACTGGAGAAGGGAAGCACATGCAGGCTGTGGGATTTCCCTCAGCAGTCTCATCCTAGTCTTCACAGAATTTGTGATCTAGCTCCTTAGGCAGCTTCCTGCCAGTTTGCTGCTGACACAGAATAGTCCTTGGCCTCTCTGGCAGCTACCACCACCTTCTGCCAGGGCTGCAACTTGGCCACAGCTGGGGCGGTGGCTATTCTGTCTCTTAAGTGTGTTTTAACCACTATGTCATGTGAATTAGAGTTGAGTGTCATGGTAGTTAAAAGCCAATAGTTACCTGGACCCTTGTCTACACTAGTACGTCCACTTGTGCTCTCCTCAGTGGGGCTGTACCAATATCAGTAGTGGGACGTGTTTTAGAAGAGAGCTAGTGTAGACCCAGCCATACTGTGCATCCATAGTAGCAGTAGTCCTAAAACAAAACGGGCTTTGATCCTCTGCCATGCCCTGTGGCTGATGGGTGGAGCTGCAAAGTAGTTATTTGTGGTTTGGTTCCTTGATTGTTGGGCTGCCCAGGGATTCCTTTCGGCCTCTAGCATAGTTTAGAACAGCCCCACACAGCTGCTGTAAACTGTACTCAGCTATCCAGGACATTGAAAAAGGTGGCTTGACAGAAGGAGTTTGCTGGAGTGGTTACCCATGTTACGTTCTTTCCCCCAGGCATGCCTCCTACGGCAGGGGTCACAGGAGGTAGCATAGAAATTGGCTACGCTTTGTGCCACCCAGGGATTCCCCCATGTCAAGGATCTCCAAATGGAGAGAGTTTGCTGCTTTCCAGTATTCTCACACTGTGGGAGTTGTGCAGAGGAACCAGAATTGGATCAGGGCTGAACCTTATACTTAAGTAACTTTTATAGACTGTTTTCTGTTGGTCTCTTTACTGTCTTCAGCTACATACCTGTTCTATCATCTAGCAGTATGTACTAATCCATTTTCATTTGCTTAAATCATGTTCATATTGGCAAAGTCTTTGCCAGGCTTATGATGAAGGATATGTACTTTCATTGTAGATAGTTCTGTATTGTAGTGGCAATACTGTTATTTAGAAGTGACATTAATCTGATAAAGCCTGCATCTACCAATAGCCTATTTTTATGGCTTCCCCCCTTTGTGTGAATTTTTGCAGTGTAGAAAATGTTTGTGTTGTGATACAAATTAGTCCAGGGTTGGTTTTTTTATGTTTTGAAGCAGCATTTTTGTAGTCCCACTAAAATACCACTATGTATTATGATAATGTGAGAAACCTATCCATAATTTACTCTGTCCAGTCCTTCTGCAGAATTAAGCTAGAACGGTAGGGTGACCAGATAGCAAGTGTGAAAAATTGGGAGAGGAGGTGGGGTAATAGGAGCCTGTATAAGAAAAAGACCCAAAAATCGGGACAGCTGGTCACGCCATAGAACGGTTATAAGTAGCCTGACTCTGCTTCATCTGAAATCTTTGGCAGGACTCCGAGTAACTTCAATGGGAGAAAATCCATAGAAAGTAACATGCTGGATTAAATCTTTATTGGCACATCTGAGGTAGAATACTTATGGATGCTTTATATACTCTGAACATCAACTGATTGGCTAACCAGTCAAAGTGCCCCTACTCCTGATACAGTTAACGAGATTAAATATATTCAGAGCTGCATCCTCTGTCTGTTCAGACCTGGCTTGGCATGTGGGAAGTCTGATTTAGATATGGAGATTTAAATTCATTTTCAAACGCTTATTTCCCTGATTTTATGAATTTTTTTTCCTGTTTTTCCTGTAGGGCCATTTATCAGCGTAGTGCTGTCAAAGCTGGAGAATATGCTGGAGAATTCCTTGCATGTTAACTTGCTGCTCATTGGGATTATTACTCAACTGGCCAGTTACCCGCAACCTCTTCTTCATTCCTTTCTGCTCAATACCAACATTGTATTGCAGCCTAGCGTACGATCATTATATCAGGTACTTCCTCATTTCATGCTCACTGCAAGCTTTGCCAGTAATTCTAGTGCCTTGTTTACCTGTTTTTCAGTTTGTTGCTGTGCATTAGCTGTCCTTGTTTGAGGACCTCTCTGTTTAGTTTGATGTTTTGACTGTGCCAATGCAAGGAGCTGGAAATTAACTACCCAATGAATTGTAACAGTCTCTAATTTGGAAGGAGAGAGACTGAGGTTCCAGGGCATAATTGCAAGGATAGTATTAAAAATTTACCATTTTTATTTTGGCAGGTGCTGGCCTCTGTGAAAAATAAAATTGAGCAGTTTGCATCCATCCAAAAAGATTTTTCAGGTCTTCTTATACAGGCCCAGCAGTACTTGCTTTTCCGAGCGGACATGTCTGACATGGCTCCAGAGTTAATAACCAAAGGTAAATATCAACCACTTTCACAGTGGTATATGATCTAAAACACTGACTTGCTGGTTGTCTGCCCTATTTCCCACAGAAAGGAGGCATTATGCATATCACCAGCCAAATGTATTTCTGTATCTTTGTAACTTTAAAGTGACAATCCTAAGTTTTTAGGCCACAATATGTGGATGCACCTTGAAATTGTCTCCCATCTGGAAATTGTTAGTGTGTTTTATTTTAGCACATGAAAACTTATTTCTGAAAGAGTAACTGAATAAGGTGTTGACATGACTTGCTGTCAGACTGGCCGAGTACATGGTTTATGGGGAGGGGTTGCATGTGTGTACTACCTCATTTTATTTTTAGTCTCACGTTGAGCAATGCAGCCGCTCTTTTTTGTTAATTCTTGGAGAGAGCAGTTGCAGAAATAAATTTATTGTGAAATTCTAGTAGATAAAGCCTTATAAGCTGGACTAGAATATCTTTGAGAGATAAATATGAGCCAGAAATGTTTGATTATGCCCTTTTTAAATGGAAAGAAGTAAATTGAAAATGAAATGCAATACTAGAAGGGGCACATCAAAGGTAGTGGTGAGTTGGTACCACCCCAGGGCACAGTGTTCCCACTCCAGCTGACTTTTCTATCATCTGGTACTTCTCAGGCATGCTCTGTGCTACACCTATTTTCAATGGGCTGTCAATCATTAATGTTTCATACAGCAAGTCAGATGATAAATTTAAAATGTAGAATCCTCTTTTATAAATGATAAAATTCCTCCAGCAGCTGATGGGGTCAGGGCCTCACATTGTAGTCAGAGTTCAGAACTTCAGGCGCCAGGTTCTAGAATTGCTACTGAGTTGTCAGCACTAGGCTCCAAGCTTCCATTAAAACCTTGCTTTCACATATGATGAGAAGACATAGGATCTGCTGAGAACAGTAACCATAGAGATAGCAACAGAACAGGGTTCAAGAGATTCTATTTATTGAATCGTTATCAATCATTTGAATAAATATCCTACTGTCCCTATACCAGATTTTTTGTTTGGCTTTTCATTGGTGTGTAGGAAGCAAGGGAGACTTCTTAAAAATGCTTATTTAATTGCTTTTTTCTGAGGGACTTAATTTTCCTCAATTCTAATCAGCATGGTGTCAGCTTCTAACATGCATACTCTGCAAAATCAGTGTCTTTCTCAGGCTACTTCTTGAAGCATTGGTCTGTGGAAGGTGCATGCTGTAAATGAGATGTTTATCACAGAGACCGGTGGTGTTTAGAAGCCAGGGTCAAGAACAGTAGATGAGAGAGCCTTACAATTAGTGGGCGCTGTAGCTGGCATGTGGGATGCAAGATTGGAAGCCAATATTTAATGGCTTTTTTTTTTTTTAGGTACTGTCAATGAGATCTTTGTATAATGCATTCCTAACATAACTTCATCCATCTTGTAAATGTTACACTTCAAAGCTTTCTGTTGTAGCTATTCAGACACATTGAAACTGCTTCATAAAACAGTCTCTGATTTTGGCATTTATTTATATTTTCCTGTTTTATATCAGCATATTTGTGGGCTTCAGTGTTTGCCGAGTCCCTTCATTGTGGTCATTATTCCAGAACCTGAAGCAGAGGCTGCTCAGTCACTGGCCTGTAACATTTTCTCCTGCCCGGTGGCAGCCCCTGTAAAGAATGAGCCTCTTGACTAATGCGTAGAGACTAAAATACCTAGATAACTGCAATTTTGGCTCTCAGCCATCCTAGCGATGCCAGTAATCAAACAGTAATTCTGGGGGCAAGTTACCTTCCTAGTCCACCAACACACCACATCATTATTAAGATTAAGAAATGTAAAGTTGAAATTGCTACAGTATTGGCAAATAAAATATGGTTGGACTTCATGAGATTATTGCAGGAAGCTAAAATGAAAATTCAGTATTATGGAACTAAACTTTCTCCTAGATTCCCTTTTCAAGTTGAAAAGTGAAAGTGATGTGTAACTGCAAACAACACAATCTTTCCTGATTCTTCCTGCATTACTGAACATAGTTGACCACCTCCTACAGGATTTAAAACTGAAAAACAGGAACTGATCCCATTGGGTGAAAACTAATTCAAAACATAGGTGCTCAAGAGAGAGGACTTACTCGGATTACAATAATGCTGTAAGAGTTCTAAGAATGACGGAAAATGTACATCTCTGCTTATTCTGAAATATTACATAGTGAAGGGAAAAGTCTATTTGATTTGAGATCGCATTTGTAGAAGCATCAGGTTATTAACCAGATAAGTGACACACACTCTACCTGTGTCCCTGGTGTTAAAACAAAATAAAAAAAATCTAGAATATTAGATCTTTTCAGTCTCTATGCTGTAAGATTTTATATTGTGCACAGTTAGTTCTGTGCACCTAAATGGAAATTGAGAGCAGAACTGGATGAAAAATTTGACAGAACAGATTTCCATTGAACAATACAGTTTCATTGAAATATTTTGCAGAAGTGGGTCTATCTGGATGAAATTATTCAATAGGAAAAAAAATGTTTAGGCTTTTTATTTTTAATTATATTTAAGTATATACATATTAAATATTTTAATAAAAGATAATTCATGTTTTAATAATGTCAAAACAACATTTTGATGGCTATTCAGACTACTTTTTTGAATTTTTATTTTGCAGGCAATTTCAAAAATGTTATAATTTCCTGCAAAACAGAAATTCTGGTTCCTGGCCAGCCCTAGTTGGGAGAAACCCAGAGAACACCACAAGTGACTAAAGAGTCTGGAGCGCAAGAGTTACGATTAACTAGAACTAGAAAAAGTATAGCTTTTACCAAATTATTGCTAAGAGATGAAAACTTTATCCAAGTATCAGAAGGTTATACACTAACATCCATAAACTGAGGAAGCGGAAACAAGGATGGAGAAATATGGAACAGAGGAACTGCCATGATGCATCAGACTAGTGGTCTATCTAATCCCATAGCCTGTCTCTAACATTAGTTGGCTGGTACCAGATCCTCCAGAGGAAGGTGCGAATAACCTGCCCATACTTTAAGGGAAGTTTCCTCCTAACCATATCTATCATGTAGTGGTTAGTTAATTCTGTGAAAGATGTAGGTTTAATCCTTTTTTTTTTTTTGTCTAATATAAGAATGGACATTCTTAGTGGTCATATAAATGACTAATTACATTTTGAATCCTATTAAGCTCTTAACCTCAACAACATTTTGGGGCATGAATTCCACAGTCTAATTATTTATCATGTAACAAAAAGTAATTTTTATACGTTTTGAGTTTGTGGCCTTTGTGTTTCATTATATGTCACTTAACTAAAATGTGGTTCCAACTGGGGTTGAAATGAGAAACAATGGGTTGAAATTAAAGTGCTGCTCCCTTTTTAGTTTACAACATTTTAAAATTTTGTATTACTTACTTTGAATAAGAGACTAATCTTAGTCCCAATCCTGGAACGAGCTCTGTGAGGGCAGACCATATAGGTGTCTAGATAATGGAGAATGTGTGGTGTTCTCATTTATTTTTAAAAATTATTTCCTGCCTGTTCACAGGAAGATGGTAGCCTCCATGGAGAAAGCTCAGAGAGGGTTATAGCTGCAGAAAAAACTGAAACTTCAAATAGTATTTCTTAAATAATGGGTTTGAGCTTTGCAGAGTTATGAAAATTTACCTGCCCAGGCCCAAAATCCACTCACCTGCCTTTTCAGGGTGATGGGGAAAGGTATTTTACTTGTCCAAAACAAAACAAAAAAATAAATGCTAATGCCAGGTAAGCAGGAGAGTAGACTAGTGCAAGGCTGTATTATTTTAAATTATACTTTGAGAAAGTGTTTTCCACCCATAAAGTGCAAATAACTCTGATTTCCCTTTTTAACAGTACCTTCATATATGTTCCTTTCCATTACTCTGCCCTCACTTACATGTTGTTTCTTCCCACTGGCAGCTCCCAGCAACCAGATTGCTAAAGAAAAAAAGGGAGCACGTGAGGAGTGGGGGTGGGGAATAACCCCACATGCCTATCTGAGCCTTGATAATTCTCTTTTTTGAGGGGTGGGATGGGAAATAGAATGTGCCACACAGTGTGTAAAAATATTGCATTACATACCAGTCGTGGAGTGAATGCATTCTAATTAGGTTTGTTTATTAGTCAAAATTGATTCTCTTTTTTTCTTCCTGGATTTAGAGAACGTCCAGCACAACAGCAGCACAGGGAAAGGAAGAAATCTTTCTGAAGCTTCCCAAACCCTGCTCCAGCCTTTCTTGGGACACAGATCTAAGAGAGTAAAGGCTCTTCCTGGCATTCCCTTGCCTGTGAGGAATGCTGTGCTTGCAGCTGCTATTTTCCCAGAGTTTCTGAAGGAGCTAGCAGCTCTTGCACAGGAACATTCCATCCTGGGTTACAAAATACCAGGTGATGACGATTATTATTTTTTTCCTTAATAGAATTAGCAGATTTTTAAATATGAAGCTGCTTACAAAAGAAAGTTCTACTTTGATACTTCCTGACAATACTTGATCGGGGGCGGGGGGGGGACTCATTCCATGTTATCTTTATATTGGACCTTATGACTTCCAACTGTGCAACATATTAATTTTGAAATAGAACCCCTCAGGAATATATCATGTGTACCCTTCTTCCCTTGTGCAGCTATACAACTTCCTTTACCTCACTGCTCCAGTTTTCAATTCTGGCCTAGAAAAGTGGGTTGCCCAGTGGGAGAAATATCTGATATGTAAATTGCACAAAATTGGTCAAATAAGCCTTCTGTGTTAAGGGCCAAGATTTTGGGGAGAAGAAGGGAGGTGTTTGCTTTATTTTTAAAAGGAGAGAGTCTACAGTCCCACCTCTGAAATCCCCTTTACCAGTGGCTGGGGTTGTGAATCCAAGTGGTCTCATGTGTTCTAAATGCATGACTAGCTGAAAGCAGGTGCTGTACCCAAGACATACCGTATTGCCTTATGTTGCATACAAATCTGCAGCTCTCAGCTGTTGATCTTTTGAAGTCAAATGAAATGTATAAGTGGATGTAGAGTGCAGATTGCTTGGAATTTTCCTTACACTCTCAGCATTCTTTGATAAATATTATATTGCTACCTAAAATCTCAAGCAAGCCTTAGTAAGATTTGCACAAAGTACAAAGCAAAATGTTTCTATGTAAGCTCTAACAAATTTGTAGAAGAAATTTGTTTGTGTTCTTCTATTGATAAGCTGAAGAAAAATATTCAATATCTTTCAGTAGTGTTACAAGGGTGACTCCTATTTTTGTTAAGTACTGCTTTTTATGAAAAAGGACAGCTTGCCTCTGAAAAGGTGCTTAATTTTTTTTAAAAAATGTCATTTTGGTTAAGGAAAAACAAAATGACTACAGCGTAAAGAGAAACTTGTTATTTATTTTTAAGTTATGTGCTAGCTTTGCCTAATACTGCACTTTCGGGGTAATGGGGACAGGGGAGGAATGTTCAGCAGTTGGGGAGGAAAAAGTAACAAGGATAACTGAAAACTGTTTGCTAGTGACTAACTGCAACAAAATTCTCTTCTGTGAGTAATGAGATTCATTAGAAGATCCCCAACATGATGAATTGGTGCATCACTGCTGCATTTTGTCTTACTCTTAGTGGCATAATTGTGCTTCCAGTGCTAAACTTTGCTCTACGTGAATGAGGGCTCAGTTCATGAAAGCCTTAATACTTCCCCTTTCTACTATGAGAAAACTAAAACAACCCAAAAGCACTGAAAACCGGAGGTAAGAATGATATTAAAGCAGTTTGTTATGGTGCTGGTTATAATTCCCCAATATTGAAAAGCCCCATTATATAACTTTCCCAATTTCAAAAATGCTATCTTCACTTAGGGAATGTAAATGAAAAACCTATAAAAAGAAGCATTAGGTAACATTTTGTAAAATACTTACGTGACTTAGGAGCTGAAGCCCCATTAACTGAGTCCTTTGTCACAGGGAGGTATGTCTACACAGTAGTTAAACACTTGCTGCTGGCCTGGGCTTGTGAGGCTTGGGCTGCAGGCTTAAAGTTGCTGTGTAGATGTTTGAGCTTTAAGTTAAGCCTGAGCTCTGAGATTGGGAGGGTCATCCCAGAGTCCAGGCTCCAGTTTGAACTTGAATGTCTATACAACATTTTTTAGTCCCACAGCCTGTCAGCTGGCCCAGGCCAGCCACCAGTCTTTATTCCAGTGTAGACATACCTGTTGGTGCTTTGAAAAGTGCACCCATTATCCATAGCAGGGAGAGGTAGAGTAGTGCCTGACTACACTAGGTTCTGTCTGTAGGAGACATTAAAAGTCCTAAAGTGGATCTGTACAGATTGCCATCTGCAAATATTTCCTTTGACCTGCCATCACTTGTCTGTCTAGATATCTGTAATGTATTCAGTTCTGAACACTAGCTGCCCTCCCTCAAAGCCCTGACTGCTGCAGCTCAGCCCTTTGTGCTCAGGCCCCTTTCTTTTCTGTTGTTCCTGCTCCATGCAACTCTTTGCTTGTCAGATGCAATTCCACCAAACCACCCTCTAACCTCCTTGGAGCTGCTCCACTCACCACGCATTAGATTGCCTTTTTTTAAAACTCATTTGATTTAGGAATGGGAGAATTCTTCTACTGATTCCATTGCTGCTGGAGCCATGGCCAGCCAGCCTCAGGTCCCTTTCCTTCTTCTAGCAGCTGGTAGGTTCTTCACTCTCACTCAACAGACCCACCTTAGAACTGTGGTTCATGCCTGTTCTCTCAAATTATCCCTCAGGGGAAGAGAGAGATGGCAAAGCATCACTTACCACAGTGCTCCAGCCTAATCTGGGCTGGGTCAGTGGTTGCCGAATTCCTTGAGCACTGATCTAATCTGTTCCCATGTCATGAAAGCATAGCCACTACCTTCTAGCAAGGAGCTGATGTGAGTGCTTTAAAAGGACAAAATACATGTAATAATAAAATAAGCAAACTTCAATGAGTCATAACCAAGCAGGGATTTACTCCCAAGAAACCATCCACATTTTTAAAAACTTAATGGGGTGAATTTGTTTGATTCTAACTTTAAAGGCAAGGAAAGGGAGAATTACCAGACTCTGAACAGTTTAGGAATGGTTTCATATTAAATGGTCTCTCTCATTACAATAGTCTGTTCTGAAGACAAAGGTAGATGGAGACCTTAAAATGTGGACTGTGCAAACTCGATCTGTAAGTTTTCTGGTTTTGACCCAGTAAGCCGTAATAGTTCCAAAGGAGTTATTCCCGCCTACCACATTAGTGAGCTTTAAAAAACCTACAGTGTACAGAGGAATTCTTACTGACAAGTCATTACACTGTATGTGCACAAGGTATGCTTTAAACAAACAAAAACTCTGTCACCTAGCTAAAAAGAGAGACCATATTATGGACTTGTAAATTTGGCAACCGACTCCTCAATTCTTGAGATACACAAAGGAAATAGCAAATATAAGTCTGGTCAGTTTATACTCAAACTATAAACTGTCCAAATAAAGATTCAGTACTTCTGGTCTCAGATAGCGTAGGCAAGGTTTCAGTGAGGGCTGAATTACAAAACCCTAACCTCCAGCATCCTGAGAAAAAATAAACTATGATATTGGTACTTCCTACCTTCAATGTGCAGAGCAAACTACATGTAATTCAGTATGAAAATGGTGGTTGTTTCGTTATCAGAGCCTCAGATTAATAATCCTTTCTTGTTCAAGTCCTTCATCCGAATGCTGTTTAATATGCTGCTGCTTTCAAATTGGACTGATCTGGAACAGAAATCAAGACCTGATTCTGATCTATTACATTGGTGGAGATGATGAAAATCAGATCCGAGGAGGGTTTTTTTTGGTTTTTTTTTTTTTACTAAAAAGGTTGCCCTTCTTTTAGTACACTTAGATACATTCCTTCAAAGTCTCTGCTGTTCACAAATTGCTTTTAGTATTTAATATTTCATTGGGGTTTGTCACATCCTGTAGTGAAAGTGCAATGCATTCACTTAGTGAAGTTATGCCTGTTTGGTGACTACTACTTAGCTGTCCTTAACACAAAAAGATTATCCAGACAGATAAGATTGATCCATTTAACAGAATTGTTTTTAAAACTTGGGTAAAAGAGTGGGTAGGTAATAACACACGTACACCTAGTTTTCACCAGTTCCAACCTGGGCACTAGTGGCTGAAAGGCTTTGACAGCTCTTTGGCATATGTGCAGCGAGACAGCTTTCTGTCCACTCCCTAGGGACACAGCTGGCTTGTTCAGCACAGAATGAGGGTTTGCGTTCAAGCTGCCCTTCTACCACTAGAGAGGTAGGTCTTCCAGTACAAGACAGAAGCATGCACTGTCACTGCTGGTGCTGGCATGCCTCTGGGTAAACGGAAGACTCCATTCTCCAGTGTGGTCAATTCAGCACCTTCCACAAGCATTTAAAAAAAACCAAACTCTAGGATGGGAGAGAACACAGAACAGTCTTATTTGGTGCAGTTAAATGATGTCACGCCTTTTAGTGTATTACTTTGAATTGTAGCCAGAGCTACAAAGTCATTACTGCTTACTGTGCAAATCTTCTTTTATACATTGATTATAACATAGTTACTCTTTGAGGGCAGCTTGATTTAATAAGCAATTTACCGTGCTGTACTGACTGAAATTACTATGTCATGCCTACAGTTTTTATGAAGGCTGCAATTCTTACATTTATAACATTTAGACCTCAGCTACAATTGCAAGTAATATAGTACTTTTACCCATGCTAGTTCTGGCACAATACAGTAGTGTGATGCTGTCACTGTCTAAATTTAATTTAGGTCATTACAGGATGTCCTTGGTTGCACCTTTTGGGCTTTAGCAATAGAAGATGACATTAATTACCACCAACTAAGTTAAAACAATACAGGCTGGTAGTGTGGTACTCATTTCAGTGTGAAATACAGACAGAACTGAAATTTGTATTACTCTTGTTTGTCACAAGCAGAAAAAAGTCATAGTGGCCCTGTGTCAAGGACCATTACTATAAAAATATAGAAGGGAAGGTAAAAGTTATCCCTTGTTAATGTGTTTTTGATCCTCAGGCCTCTAAAGGCTGCTGGGAAGTCATTACTGCTTACTGAGCAAATCTTTTTATTCATTGATTATAACAGTTTGTGTGGCAGCTGGATTAAGGCCTAAAACCCTTTATGGAACTTTTGTGCAAAGGCTGCGTTTCTGAACAAAATAATTTTCTTTGCCAAAGTTAAAGTGCCCATGTATACCTGTGTTTGATATATTAGCTTCAAGAGAGCATTTTCTATCACTATTTTATTGCAATTTGCTTAAAAATAACCAAGTGGATCTAGGCTAAAAAATAATGTAGCTGGGTTAAACCTAGGTCTAATCCAGCTGTCTAAATGCTACTCTGTCAGCTTGGCTAGCACCCACACAGAATGCCATCTCATCTCTAATGGAAAAATGTAAGCCTTTAGAGACTACAAGTCTTAGCATTCAGTGCTCCAGCTGGAGCCAAGAGGCCATATCGCTGCTGGACACAACTCTCTGTTAACAGGCAGAGTGACGTTCAGTTTACCAACTCTAGCAATATTTAGTTTTCCTTAAAGCTCCAGCTCAGAGTATTGTGATTAAATTAAAGTCAACATTCGCATGTAGAAGTTTCTAGCCCTCATAAATATAGAGAAGCTTGAACCTTCAGCCTTCCTGTCAAGGTTGGTGGGAGAATTTTAGCAAAGTCCTGCTGGGAGCCTGCACCAGCATATTGCTCATTCAAACCTGCTTTCCTTTTCTTTAATATTGCATAACCCACCTTCCACAAAAGTCATCACATCAGGCTGTCTGCAAGGACAGTGATTTGAACCCACAATTTATGGGGATAGAGAGCTGCCTTTAAAAAAAATCCGTTGGACACTTGTGCCTGCATTCTGGCCTGTTCTACCTGTTCTGTGCTACTTGGGTTTCAAAAAGCAGGTAGGAAAAAAATCAGCTTTGCTGTTTAGCTGGGAATCCTTAGCTGGTATCTGGCCACTCTTCAGTTCCTAATCAGTTCCCCTCCCTCAGGACCTCAACAAGAGAAGAGGAGAGGGCTGCTTCAGTAATCCTTAGTTACCAGAGTAGCTCCTTCCAAGTGCAACTTGAAGTTAGCATGAGGCTGTTCTAAATTGTACCAGGGCCCAAATCAGCCCTCAACTAGCCATTGGAGTAGGGAGGCAAAGGTGAATGCAGTGCAGCTTGCCTGGACCTGTGGCTTTAATATATATTGCCTCACTTATAACATTAACAATACAGTTACATCTGGGGCATTTAAACTGTACACCCAACCAGATCCATGCTGTATCTGAAAAGATAAGATAAATTGTGACCTCCTTGCTGCTGTAACTTGGTTTTCTCTCATCCTTAGATGAAATAGAATGTTACGAACTTCCTGTCTGAATCATATGAAAATAGCAATGCAAGGGAGATACAGCAAAGGGCAAAAGTTTTGATGTAGTGCTCTGTCTCCTTTCTTGAGCCCCCTGAGATTTTAGCTTTAAACAAAAAATGAAGGAGGGTATTCGTTCAAGAGTGAGATGCTACTTTACACATACAGCACACAAAGGCCATTAATCTATGAAAGGCTGCTGCTGCAGTTAGTGACTGTGACAGTCAGTATACTACAAAGGGCTGCTCAGCACAAAAATAAGATTATTACACTAGAATGATATCACAGCACCTACTTAATGGCCTGGGAAAGGGTTCAAATTACATTAACATTCACAAGTAGAATGCCTAACCTGTAATGAAAGTTTCCATCAGACACCTTCTATAACATGGATCAAATTAAACTCTGCTGTGAAACTTTGCAGCCAGGGCTGATAGCTAAAGGTTGTCTTTCCTCATTACTCTAACAATGCCAGAAAAAAATATTTTGGCAGTTTCTCCCTCCAACCCCCAAATGCAGGATAAGTGCTGCTACACACGTATAATCAATGCCCCCTGCCAAAAGCTTTTACACTCTGTCTGGTAAGAGCCCATGTTTACCTACCTCTCTGTCCATTTGGATGGGATTGTAATGACTGTATGGTGTCAACTTTTATACATTGGTGAAATTTCTCTCTGTAAGCTGCAGGGCCAAAGGAAATTCTTTCACACAGGCTGTGTATTAAATTAACACCGAGGATCTGGATGAAACTGTCTAACTCACCCTGCCTAACAACTGGAGCACATCAAGCATCTAAGCAGCAGCTCAGTGAGGGCTTCAGTAGCAAACTGACACCTGAGTTAAGGGCAGAACTTGAGCCTTAATTCAAGGAAGCCCTAGCTTCTGTCCTTTGTACAAGCCTTGTGACATTGATTACTCCATAGAGAGACAGTCTCTGTCCCACCCTGTGTTGCGTATTTGTCAGACAGTTGATTAACTCCTTGAGTATGTGGCGGAGTTGTCACTCTCTGTAAGAAACAAACTTTTGGGGAGTTTAGACTTGGCTCTGAGCTTTTTGGTAGGGAGCAGGAGAATCATTCTGGCCATTTTTAACTGGATATTTTATGTTCTGCTCAGAGGGGCACAAAGGCTGGGGTGTAGGGAGGATAGCTCAATCAAGTTAGCTGAAAGTGAACAAAAAGCACTTAACACTCAAACAGGATAATATGTTTGAAGCCATGGTAACCAGCCCTGTCCAAGCTTAAGCTCCCCCCACCCCGGCTAACACTGCTTTAGACATGATAGCCAGCACCTTAATGAGCATACAAGGACTTCATACACATTAAGATCTGATTAAAAAAAGCTTACCCTTTTTGATTGTCAGTCAAGAAACATCCTGAAGATACTTTTTGTTCCTGTGCAAAATGTTGGTTTAAAAATTCAGCAAGTGAGGAGTCCATAATATGATTTCAAGTATCAGAGGGGTAGCCGTGTTAGTCTAGATCTGTAAAAAGCGACAGAGTCCTGTGGCACCTTATAGACTAACAGACGTATTGGAGCATAAGCTTTGTGGGTGAATACTCACTTTGTCATAATATGGTTGAAGATTTTTAACCTGTGTCCTCCTGTCTGCTTCTACTACAAGGGAAGAGTTTGTTATAATTATCCACTTCTAGTTTGTGCTGCCTTCCCTGTTCTCCATTGTATGTGTGGCAGGTAACTAGGTTGAGATTTATAGTAATTGCTATTTTGAACTTAAAGATCTAATGCTGTATATTCATAGAATTTGTCCATGAATTATTACAGGCTATTTTCTACCCTATTACATAATTGCCTAGAACAAAATGGCTTTGAAAACAGGTAACAGTTAAAGATATTTACCAACAGTAGTCATGCTATGGTATCGGAGAGCCTTCTATTTTAAGTATAGTGTAGTTACCCCCTTACCTGAGAGAGAGTAGTTAGCGTAACAGACATCCCACTCCAAAGCTGCCCAACAAAAAGCATTAATACAAGAGGACAAAACCTTCTGGAAAAGGTAGGGTTGGTTTGTTTGTAAAGGTAAAGAATAGGCTTAACACACATGGACCCATAAAAGTCAAACTTTATGCAGATGCTCAGTCCATAATTCACAGTCTTGTGCCTTTTGTTTCCTCCCAGAATGGCAGGAGTTAAGGGCAGAGCATTAATTTAACAAATTCAAAGTTCAGTGTATATTGTGGTTTGTGTCATAACCATTATCTGGATGTGTTTTGTAACACTGATTGAAACTTAGCACTCTGAACAAAGTCATCATGGAACAAAACAGGTGCCACTAAATAAAAGATAAAATGGTGGTTTTGCTCAGATGTGACAATGATAGTTAAGCCTTTGTTTGAATGTCAGTTTAAATACACAATTTTTTAGAAGGTCAACATCTGTCATTGCAAAATTCAGAGCAAATCTTATCCTTTTCAGACAAAACAGGCAACTTAACGTTAATGCTTTTTGTCAGCTGCACTACCTTTTAACTAACTTATTTTTATGTGAACAATGAGTACACGTTTTATTCAATAAATATATTTGAAAACTCCTACATTTTGCCTCTTTTCTGCTTAAATTGTGAGCTTGTTTGTTCAGATGTTTCCCTGTCAAGAAAGACAGTAGCATTGATAATCAAAGAATGAAGTACCAGTGAGCAGGGCTGAACTAGGAATTCCATAACTTGAAGACAATAGCTAGATTCCACAGAAGAATTCTCTGAATTAAGCCCAGATTTTGAAAGGTATGTAAGAACCCAAATCTCATTTTCAGAAAGGTTTTAGGCATCAGAGTCAAAATCCCATTGACAGTCAATGGGATTTAGGCTAAGTGCCTAAATCAGTTAGGCATTGCAAAACTGAGCACTGCAGCATGTAAATAGCTTTAAAAACCTGGGCCTAAGAGCTTAGTATGGTATGTGCATGCATTCCAATGGCAAAACATTCTACCCTTCAGAAGTATCTTTGAGCTTGAGAATAACTGCGGTTTTTAGAAGGGATTATTTAGCAGCATCAAAAGAGGCTTCTGAACTCCAGAAACCAGTCCATAGCTCTATCAAGTATTTATTATAGATGTAAGATTATATAAATGCGCATATAGCACAGGCTCTTAAAGTAGCAGGATTTTTCCATAATGCACAGGACTGCCTGGGCTTCAGCTGCCTTAGTTGGTTTTAGGGGCCTATTTAGACACTGGGGAGCAGGTTTAGGATAGATCACCACTTGAAGGAAGGAAACGCAGCTGGGCAGTCTCTTCTCCTTTCCCTCCCTCTGGCAGAGGCAAGGGAGGAGTGATAGCACTGAGGAACTACTTCCCTCTCCTGACAGGTTGCGGGAGCGGCCAGCAGTGGCTGAGCTGCCACTGGGTGTTTGGCAGAGCGAGTAGGTGGTGTGTCCTGTTCACATCATTACATTTCACACTCTAAAATGCGTAAATTTCTATTCCTTCAGAAAAACATTGCTATGTGGCAATATTGAATCACAACATACATCTGATACAAGTTCGAGAGTATTCAGACAAACAGTAATGTATTGAATCATCTACCTTTCTCATGTGTGCAAAACCAGCTACAGGAAAAGTGAACAGCACTCAGTGCTAGCTTCTCCTATTCATTTGCACTGAATATCTTTTCTTTTGTCCTGACAGAGGGTGAATCATTCAAGGAAGACTGTATAACAAGATACTACCTGAATAACCACCAAAAGGGAATAATAATTCTGTTCCATGCTGAGACAACACGGTATCTTTTTCTAGCTCAGCCTGGAATTGAACTGTACAAAGTCCAGGCAATGTCCAGTCGTTCCCTCTGTAGGGACCTGTGCGAGTTGCTCTGAAAGTTACTGTGACAGCCTCTTCTCTAATATTTGTTTCACCAGCACAGGATCTGCTCGCCCTCTTGTTGTTCTTTGAACCAGTCCAATCAGTTTATTCAGAACTTTTAGGTTTCCCTTCTTTATCTCCATAACCTTGAAAATAAGAGCACAAAGTATTTATCATGAATAATGGAAGATGTTCTGTTTTCCCTCTAAACAGATGCATATTTTCTAATCTTAGCACCAGCTTAATGTAGGCCCAAAATTTAGTATTAAAATAAGTTTTTTGGCCTCGATTCTGCAAGGGCTGTGTATGGCTGGAACCCTACAACTGCTTGGAGCCTCACTGGATGAGCAAAGGCCACTGCAGAATCAGGGCCTTAGTCCTAATAGAATTACTGGTTTCATTATTATTTTTTATTCCAAGGAAATTTTTTTTTTTTTAAGAAACCCCTTGCAGTGTTTTCAAGTCAAAACAGGAGCAGTGGAGAAAGACAGACGTGTCTATTTTACTTTTCCTAATGGGGTGACATGCAAAAAGTAAGATAGCAACCAATAAACAGATTTTGAAGTGTTCAGTATCAACTTATTAGTAATAAATTTAAATGTATTAATTTGAGCTCAGAATTATTTTAAAAATTCTACTATGACAGTGTCCTTCTAAAGTGGAGACACTTGTATGTCATTAACACTGACCTGGCATTTTTCACTGGAGCAGAAATTTTAGAACTAACCCTTTAAAACTTTTATATCAGATATAATAACTTGAAGGAATCTCTTGCAACAAAGCATTAAATGTTTAACTATGTTTATTCATCATAAAAATACTACCAGTGAGAGACAGGTTCCCTTTTTAGACCCACTGACTGACCCCAAAATGCCGGCACATTGACCTGCACAATTACTGTGCACTGGCCACTTGCATGGCCAGTGAGGTAGCCATTGACCCATTTCTGCATGCAAATACCCAATCTGAAAATAGAAAAGTTTAAGCTAGAAATGATGCCTAAAAAAACCTAATCGTTTAACAAGGGAAGTATGAAATTCACCTTCACTGTGTCTTAAAATCAGGTAGGAGGTCTTCCTAAAAGATATGTTCTAGTTCAACCATGAGTTGTTGAGCTTTATTATGTTTACTTACAGAGCAGGGGGAAATAATTCTCTGCGTTGTGGGAAAGTACTGGGTGAAATTTTATAGCCTAACTTATGCATGTTGTCAGACTAGATAGTCTCCACTGGCCTTAAACTTTATTAATACATCAACTACCAGCTGCACCAATTGCAAATAAATCCGCCTATTATTGTATCTGAATTTTAGCCCATCTATAATGTCCCAACATAGATAAGGCATGGTGCTATCTTTATCTGCTTAAAATTACTTCAGTTAGAAAGTCCAATTAAATTTAGGTATTGCACTCATTCATAAATTGCTCAGTATTTGAGTGTTAGTTTCCCTTTTTAAAAAATAAACTACTATTAAAAAGCAAGGCATTTTCTCTTGCAATAGCCCAACTACCTGTTCTGTAAGATAAGCTTTTAGTTCTTGCTTTAAATTACCATAAGATCTTCTTTACTAAAATGATCACCTGAAAGCAGCTGGAAAATAAGGCTGCTTTATCACAGCTGGCTTTGCTAAAACACTGGAAGCTGAGGGAGGAATTAAAAATTATTTCGTAAGAAATTATTATTGAAACAGGAATCTGGTCATGGGCCTTCATCTTTTGTGCTGTTGAACAGTTCTAGCTTTCTGCTCTTATGCTTCAGTACTAGTCTGACAATACAGAAGCATGTTTATCAGACACTGCAAATGAATCAATATAAGGGAGGTCATGCAGATCTACTACAAGTTCATTTTCTTTATCAAAAGCTCTTTGCAAAGCTGTTAGTGTCTCCCAATGAGACTTTGGCGTGGGTGGTATCGTTCTCAAAAGATGTTAGCTTTTTTTTCCAACTGCAAATGTCGCTAGACAACGTTTATACTTAAAATAAGCCATTAATTCCTGCTTTTACATTTGGCACTCCAGATAATACAAAAGCACCTTTTTTATAAAGCTAATATTGGACATGATCAAAGTTACCCCTCCATTTTGCCCCCCCTTTCATAATTTATAAGTTTACTTTTTCTAACGGAAAATCTCTGGAATCTTGAAATCAAAATGTTACAAAGCTTTCCTCTATGACATACACACACTGTTAGTGTAAGATTGCTCATGAGGGTTAGCCAGTCAGTATACGTTTCTTGGGAGAAGAGACGTGGACTTTGCATAGAGAGACAAAAGCCAACTTTTTAGCTTACCAACATTGATGCTATCTCCTTTAAAGCTAATATTATTTATGTAGAATAAATAATGATTTCTTGTTAGATACCCTGAGTTTTCACACAGTTATATTAATTTCATCTCTTTGACCTTAGGTATCTCCTAAGATGACAATGAAAAAAAAATAATCTGGGAATTATACTGATCAAAATTGCTAGGCCAGGTTAATGAAAGCGCTCTCTGCACACATACAGTTGAAAGGGACAGAACTTCTACTGTGCTTGTTTTCTTGCACTATCGCTTTTATGCATAGTCAGAATGACTTGGCTTCTTGGACAAGCCAGACTAATAAATCCTTCATTTCTCTTTGAAGATGTGCAAACAAATGCAGAGCCAGAGGAAAGATGGCAATTTAACCTGTTAGCATCACAGACTACCAACATGTCCAAGCTGCTGTATTCAGTTCCCACCCGGTTCTAATCACCTCTTCCTGATGTCCTTCCACCACTGCCTGACAGATCTGGTCAAGCTCTTGCTGATCCTGGATCAGTTCAAGTTTCTTTTCTTTAACAATTTGAAGTGGGGTCTTCCCCTCTGCCTTCCACAATTCCTCAAGCACCTGCAGCATCAAAAAAGGTAGAGGAGGGGAGTCAGTGCCTGTTGCATTCACTTTTTCCACAGCAGGAATGTGTGAGTGAATGTAGTCAGAATAAAAGCAAAGGGTTAACATTTATGTGATTGACAAACTTTCCCATGCAATTCTGTGGACACATCTCAATCTTGACTTGCTAGTGCCTCTCCAGAGCAAAACCTGCCCACGCACAAGAGCGCCAGGATGAGATCAAGCAACTCAGTTTAATTTATGATCTGAACACAGCTTAAAGTGGAGTGCAATGATCCAGAGCACATCACATCCCCTCCCTTTATTCTGAATATGCATGTCACGTAGCTTTGCAACAGTGATGCTCTTTGTGCCCCTACTGTAGAATTGCCTTATGAGAAGGTGGTGTAGTAATCTCCTGTTATTCATATGAGTGTTGCTAAAAGAAATTACAACATGCATGGTCAACAGAGAATGCCACTGCAGATAACTGACAATTAGCCAACTATTGTGCCTAGACAGATTCCAGGTAACTCGTTTCATTTGCAGACCATCATCACCGAAGGAGGGAGAGGGTGAGGATGCTTAATAGAAGGAAAAAATATTGCAAATCAGAATCCATGTGGCAGCCCTATCCCATCCATATCTCACCTCCAGAATAGCTGGATGAACCTTAGCTTCTGGAATAATTACTAGCTAACATGAATGTATTTCCCTACTTTGTAGCAAGGCTATCACCATGGAATAAACTTGGAAGAAGAGAGCATTTATAAAAAAGCAATTTCCTTGGGCAGTCATTTTCTGTATTTCCTCTGTTCTTATTTCAGAGATGGGGGATGTGAGAGAGAAAGCCATTATTAAAACAGCTGCTTGATCCTGCCCTGAAGATATAATTGTATGTTTGGGCCGCCACAGTGTGCCAGGATGGAAACGAATGCCAAAAATGTAGCACTACAAATTTGCTGTGGGATCTAGAGGAGGCTGGGGTGAGGAGCCCTAATTTAAAGCCATTTTAGTAATTAGCAGTGCAGCAAGATGGTTTATGAAAAACAAAATAAATAGAATGACATTTTAATCTTCTCATAGATTTTTCTCCAATAGGAAAGCCCTTCAGCATGAAACGATGTGACAGTTGTGACAAGTACTTTAAGAAAACTGCATTGACGCTACCTATTCCAAGCCAAGTGCGACTCAAATTTGCCTCCTATGCTCCAATCCCTCCTTCTCCCCACAATAGCAGGTTACTGTTTTAGTTTTGCCAGAGGCTTGAGAGAACAACAACAAAGTTGTCTCTGAAGCCACATTGCAGGTCTTGTGTTTTCCTTGTGAGAGGGAGAAGGGCAGAAAAGACAGATCAAATTATGAAAATTACTGATATCCAATCAGAGTTACAACCATGATAAGTGATATTTTAATCCGTTCCTATCTAAAACTCAAATGCCCCCTCCTTCCAGTTCATTCCTTAGCACCACTGCAGACACACCTGGAATAGCCTAGGAAAAAATTCAGCTTACCCACTTCACTAACTATGCTGAGGGCTCACTTAAGGAACACCCACAGTTGCTTCCTCCCTACTATCAGCAGGTGCTCAGTCCTCCCCAAGGGGGCAGACAGGAAGCTTTCTGGAAGGTAATTCTCCCTGATCTCCCCTGAGGCATTGTGACTCCATGTCACACCTCATGGAAGTGCAACTTGCAATTTGCACACACTAGCTCAGAGAAAAACTCCCCAAAGATCTTGCTCAAAATGGAAACTAACCAACATCTTTCTAAGAAAAGGGCAGAAACTGATTTTAGGTTGGCATGTACCACACCTGCAATTCTGAAACCGTTGTCCTTTCCCAGGCTGCCCAGGGAAGGAGGAGGGCACTGAAGCAAAACACACACACAAAACTAACAACAAAACCCTCTATTCCAAGCACAATTACCAAGAGAAGCCCATTGAGTGGTCTAACTTAAGTCAGGGCTAGGGAAGTTTGAGAATCAGGGAGCAATAACTGGTTCCCCTGACAGCTGTCTCATCTCCGATGCTAAGCATATCATGGCCCAGAGAGATTTTGCCCATTATACAATATCTTAAGGGGACCAGGGAGAGACTGGATTTACTCTTGTAAATATACACAGCAAGCTATGTCGGTTTGGGTTTTGTAGCTTTAAAAAGTATCCTTCTATTGCTTGAGTACAATACTGACTCCCTCTATGGAGTACGTGGACACAAATCCTCCTTGGGCTATTTCTGAAAGTCGAGGAGAGAGAAGCTAATTAGTTATATTGGTTAGTCCATTATAAGGAGAACCTTGGACACTGCATGTAATATATTACAGTAGTATTCAGAGGTTAAACAGAAAGCATTTTATTCATGCAGGCATAATCAAGTGCAGTTCTACTCCATTTACTTTTTCTTGGGCTCTTGTAGGCTTTTCTCAGCCAGAGAGAATTAGCCTCAAGGTTTTAAGGGCCCCTTTGCCCCCCTGCCCCTCCATCTACATTGTTATACACATACACAGTGGAGAGACCAATTCTATTCAAACATGGTTTCCTATTAGGCTGATGATATAGTTTATAGAAAAAGCTACCAGATTTGACAGGCTAAAAAACTGGCCTCATCCTACTTTTTTTTTTTTTTTTTTAATGTTCTAGTCTAGATAAAAGTCTAGTCTAAAAGCAGTGTAAGAGAATTTTAATTCATCCACACTAAGTGGTCAAACCAGGCTATAAACTGGCTAAACGTGAACAGTGGGGCCTAATTATAAAGTCTCCAGTGCCAAAATGAAATTCTCAGTCTCCCCTTCATTACTGAAATCCCAATAGCGGCAACTATAGACTCTAGCCAAGGTTTGATTCAGACTATTGCCAGGTTCTGCCTGCTCTAGCCATGTAGGCCTAGCACCAAACCACTGGTCAGAATGATTTAGTAACAGCTTGCAAGTCTTGCATCCACAAAAGGGTCATTTTAAGCACTTTACAACTTGAATGTGCAAGCTGGTTGTGACACCTGGGAAAAGGTCTTCAGCTGAAACCAGTCTGCAACCGCTTGTTCCATGTATGGATACAAATACTGCTACACCATTCTGGCCTGTCCTGTATCCACACCTCCTCCCAGAATGCAATGTCTTTGTGTTTGCAAATTATCCAAAAGCCTCCGCTTCTAACAAGTGCTGTGCACTTTGGATCAGGTGCTCCAGATTCCCCAGACTGTGTTGTTACAATCATGATTGTAAAAGGGTCCTGTTCAACTTAGGTTCATACACTGTGCTCGCCTCCCTGGTATCTGCTGTATGTAGAAGTGCCAAAAGGTTCTGTCAAAGTATTGCCGTGCAGATGAGCTAAACCATTGTGCAAACAACAAATGTTGTCAATCCATGTGCCTGCAATGGTAGCCCTGATTAATGTGCACACTATTTTTGAAGATAAGTTTGGTTTGTGTACTATAACAACATAACACAGCAGTGTCCCTTCTTTGACATGCAACATCCACCATGTAACCTTCCACATTTAATCAATGTTCACAGTTTTTATCTATGTGAATTTTATTGCCTTGTACAACTGAGAATAAGCACAGACCTCTTAAAAATTTAAACTGTTGGCACTTTCTGCAGTACAAGCATATGCATATCTATGACTATTTGCTCATCCCATCAAACTCTTCCATCTTTTCTTGTTGGCTCTGTCTTCACTACTGCAGTTAATTCCTCCCACCCACCTCAAATGCTGCACTGCATCTGCTGTTGTCTGTATATATATATAGCCTTTTTCGCCTTCAGGGTATCCCATCTCTCTGCCTACTGCAGAGAACTGTTATAAACATTTGTTATTCTTCTGACATCTAGGCAACCAAACACTTTTCTAAATATGGCAAAGTTTGATAGCATCACTCAGTGATGGGCAAACAGAGTTATTACTCTGTGTCTGTGCAATACATATACTACAAGGAGCTGGTAATTAAGCAGGAGATGCAATCTCTCTGAAAGTCCTCACTTTATAGCCTGTCAAAACTGCCTCTGTATAAATAAATTAAAATGAAAAAGCTCCGTTAAAACAACGTTAACTTTCTGACTTAAACACCACAACAAGGAAACAGCTAAAAATAAATTCTGAAGGTCAGGTCATCTTCAAAGTTTTAGGCACCAGGCTGATGGGTGCTCCCAAAAATCACATACACAGAATTTCTGTATATCCACATGCACTAAGTATTCTCAGTGTTTTCTGCCCGTTACAAGCCTTTATTGTTTTAAGACCACTTCCAGCCACCATGAGCAATTCTGAATGGCTTAACTACGAGCTGAGACTTCTCAGCTCCACCAAAAACCAGGCCAGTTTAATTTAACTTTAAGCACCCAGACTTAGAACTCTTGTTCTCTTTATAACAATTTTTTTGATGCAAAGACAAAACATGCAAAAGTGAATAGACACTAATTTCATTCCAAATCTGTAGCTAGAATGAAGGACTAGGTGGAAGGAATATGCAAACACCTGCCCTTGTTGATCTAAGAACATTAACCCTGGAACCTCATTATGTGAGTTAAATGTCTTAATTTTACTGTTGACTATTTTAGAATTAAAAAAACTAGTAGTGTATTTATCCAGTGGAGTTTGTTTAATATTCTACAGCTATAAACTTGCAAGGTTTAAAGAGACAAATAGTTATTAATTATATTATCATAGGGTCTAAAACATGATAGGTGCTCTGCACTCAAAAGTCACAATGCCCCACACCAGTTTTACGGTTTATTTTTTAAAGTATGATCAAATATATATACACAGATAGATATATTTTTTTCAGTCACTACAGGATTTAGCTGGAGTTGGAAGAAACAATTTACAGGGGATCAGAAAACCTCAAGTGAAGATCTTGAAGGAATGAAAGATCTTAATTTTTTTTAATAAATATAAAATGGTGAAAAAATAAATTTTATACAATTATTCAAAAGTGTACTCACCATGTTAGAATTTGAGTGTATTTCTAAAAAAATATCCAGTAGCTTTTCCAGAAAGATCAGCAATTTTTTTTTTTTGAAGATTACCAGTAACCCTGCAAAAATGCTCACTGTTGTCAAATATGACATGAACACCTTCCTCAGCTCTGCCAAGAGTGTCAGCATTCAGTAGCCATTTGTTAAATTTTTCAAATAAGCACCTTTATCCTTTCTCCCTCACTGCCCAGCACACATGAGAAAGACTCACCGTAAACAAGTGCAGAGTCACTTCACTAGTGTCCTAAAATCTCTCCTTTGAACTCACTTCCACCATGAAGCCTAAAAAAATCTTGTTAACGGTTAGGCAGCTGGGTGTACTGTGACCACTGCCTATCATGCTAACTGGCATTGTCTCATTGTTACCTTGTGCTCCCCATGTGTTTTGTCTTCTACTTAAGTTGTAAGCATCTTGGGGCGAGGACTGTCTCTTTGTTTGATGTTTGTTCAATGCCTAGCACAGTGGGCTTTCATCCATGATTGGCGTCCATAGGCACTACCTCGATACCAATTAATTATTAGGATTATTTATAATAATGTTCATTAACATATTCCCTGATGTCAAATATATTGTTAGCACAGTTTCTTAGCTCCCATCTTTGTTTTAGGAGACTGGCCTAAACAAGCCAGCTATTTGAAAAAAAGAGGGGGGAAATAGTTGGTTCTGTCTTGAGTGCCTGACTAAGATGCAGCAAAGAGTGTCATTGGATTAGCAAAAGGGCAAGTCTTCCTCCTTCAGTCTCGCAAGGAACTTGATACAAATTTATCTTATAAACGCAGCTATGTTTTGCCCTTTGCCATTCAGTGGGATGTGTGACCTCTTACAGCTGCAGCTCCTATTAAAATTATTAAGAACCATGAAGCAGCAAGTTTCCCAAACATCAGATAATCTACTCACCAGAGACTGGATCAAGCCACCAGAACATGGATGTCAATTCTAACCTTCCCAAAGTGCAGGAGTGTTCAGAATTTGGGATCTGATTATAGAGGTTACTGGTCAGTGGCGTCAAATCCAAATTGCCCAAAATTCAGGCATGTTTGGCTTTGTTAGGGATTTGTTTCAGGCTTCTCTCTACTATTGAACCCTGAATTTTTATACACATACATCCCACCTCCAGTAGCAGTTTGGCATATTTCATGATTTAAATATAAAATGAATTTACCGACACCATGGAAGTCATATGGATTCCAGATGGAGATTAACTGTTAAAATGAAGTAAGTAGTGGCAGTTTCAAAGGTAAGTCCAAAACAAACTCACTTGTTTGGCTGCTGAAGAAGAAATTGTTCCTCTCTCTAGAAGGTTTAGAAGGTCAGCCAGGAAGAGAGAACTGACTGGACTAAATTAAAAAAAAATAAAGGTGAGGTAAGAGCTCCAAAAAACAAAAACAAAAAACCACTACACACAACATAATCTTAACCTCTCTACATGGTGCCTGGTCATTTGTATAAGTGACATACAATCATTTAAACAAAGATTAAATGTTATTATTGAAAGCAAACTAGTTACCTTGTTGCCTAGTGGTACACTGTGTCAGTACAGCTTTTCAAAATGTAATTTATTTTTGGTCAGCTGAGTAGGTTTTGCCATTTTAATACAATAAAAATGGAAACCCCACGGATTACAATTGATAGCGATTAAAGATTTTCCGTCTCTGGAGGGTATGGAAAAGACTTGATTCACCAAGACACCATACAGGTCTAGGCTCCCAAAAGAAGTGGTGACTATTCGGACCTCTGTTGTCCACCCACCATGGAGTTTCCATTGCACTAAATGAGGAGTCAGTGCTGGTGTTAGGGGATACTATTCTCAGTTGTTTGTCTGGCCATGGGAAGATGGATGGTTCTGTTTGATCAACTCAATATAATCAGAAAGCTTCACCTTTCCTGGACTGTAAGGTTGTGTTGTTTTAAATAACCAAGCATATCATTTAGAATCCAGCCAATCACTTTCTTTGGATTCATCTGCGTCTGTCTCACTACATTTTCAAAGAACTCCATTAATCCGTCTTCATTCTGTTTAGAAAAAAGAATTAAATGGGTTAATGACAGAAAGGTACAAAAATGAGTATTTTAGGTCCTGGTCCTCTCTCATTCGCAGGTAAACCTGATCTGTGCACTCACTGCAAGATCTTGGCAACCTCTAGTAACTCCAGTAAGACAATAGTGCAATTTATACTAGGAGATGCTCTATGAAAAGAATACATAAGCATAGCTGCCAGCCCATCTGCCAGGTTGATAAGATTGTACCTATTATGTAGTTTCTATCTTTCATTAATCCTTCCCTGAAATTAGTGTACAGGGAGAATCCGCTTCACCCAAGGCAGGTGTGGAGAGTTCCCTTGTTCTGTTCTAGCCTGCCTACCCTCTGGTGAAATGAGCTGTCAAAGAACATGCTATGTTTACCATGGAATGGTTTTCCGAAGCCACCTAGAAATATTTCATGCTTGATCTTGCAGACACATTTCTGGTTGCTGGAATAAGATGGACCCGTTTCTAACCTTGGGTGATTTGGATAGGTCAGACTAGAAAATGCAGAGTTTTTATTGTTCTAGTTTTTTCAAGTCAACTCTGATGAAGGCCCTCAGTATTGGAAATGTATTGCACTGAGGACAGAGATTCAATTTTAAAGTGTACAAGAAATCTGAGATTGTTTTTAGTAAAACAGATACGGCAGGATCTGATGGATGCTGTGATGTGTGTCACTTGGAGAATGATGGCTCAGTAACTGTAGTACGTAACTCCAAAGGCCTCCAAGAGACTGTGGATATTGTAAGTGGGGCATTCTTACTTTTCAAGGGAAGAACCCAAATTCAGTTCTCCTACTGGACTTTGTATACAAGTTAAAAGTAAAATTATTAATTTAATTGACCCCTTAATAAATACTGTAATTTTTCTAATTGCCCTCAGGACTCATCATTCCAAATACAAGCGTAGAATATTAAGTCTTAAAATGACAAAATAACTAAACAGACAATATTACCTTGGAAGTTCAATCAGGAAAAAGTGAGTAGATATTAATGCCCCTTCTTAGCAAATACTATGGGCCTTTACAGCCTCATTTTTAACATGGGTGGAGCAGGTCTGGCCAAAAAATACTCATACTGGATACATTCAACCAAACTGCCAGACCCACACTTACTTGATTTTCACATGGAAATGTACATATTTGCAACCACTTCATTGTGCTTTTCTTTGAAAATCTACCTAGTATCGTCTTTACCAGTACCAGTCTATGATGAGTGAGACAAAGCGCGTACTTTTATTAAATTAAAACTTGAACCAAATTGTGACAGGAATGGAATATTTTCCTTATTGTTCCTGCAATATGGTATATGGCAGAAAAGACTTGATCTGCCTCTGATTTTCAACAGTCTTTCCTACCCTACTGTTAAAAGTTAGTTTGGACCAGTTGTGCATTCTGACCAACTTTCCTAGAGCCAAATTCACTGACACTGGAGTGCCAAAATCATCCTGTGACTCATATTAGGACTATTTATCTGAGAAGATGTTTGTCAGCCTATGGAACATCTCATGCAGACAGTTTTGCTATGGAGCTCTTATACACTGCATACAAACACTGAGAACAACTTTCTCCAAAATCCTAACTCATCCCTTGCTATTCAGTATAAAACAGCTAATTTTCACCACAACTTCCAGTTTTCTTAACTGCATTTAGTAAATACTTCTGCATTTCTATCATCTTAAAAAGATTAGCATATATTGAGATAAAAATTTCCAGGTACAAGAGAAGATTAACAAATTTTTAACACTACTGAAGCATGTGTTTTTATATACTACTAATATAAAATGCTGCACAAGTATCAGGCTAAAAAACAAGATGTAAGTCAAATAATGGAGAATACTGGCAGAGAAGGCATCCGTAACAAACATGTACACTTCAAAGCAAATATCTCCTTACTGCCAGTTACTGGATGACACAAACCAAAGGATATTTTGGAACTTTACCTACCTCATAGAAGCCATTTAAACTGGTCATATACTGACAGCAATTAACACACCACACCTTGTTAATGCAAAAATACAAACTACAAAACCAAAACTGTCCCTAGGAATAATTTACCATCTTAAAACCATCACAGAAAAGCTGCTATGTTCTGATTTATCAGAATGTTAACTGACTATCCCACTTAATGCTGAACAACAGAATGGGGAACAGAATTTCGGAATTATAGCATTGTGTTCGATATGGAGGGTCACTTGGCACTTTCATTATATAGTGTACCAATACATTGTCACTTGCTCATTAGAATCTCATTGGAATGAAATGTGGCATGCAAAATGTCAGCCAGATGCAAAAAATTTTCTTACACATGATTTAAATTGATGCTTTAATAGTCCTGAGCTGTCAAAAATAGACGGTGTGGTTTCAAATGCTTTTTTGACAAGTTTAGCTTTAAAATGCTACAATGTTTTGCAAGGTATCATGGAAGCATTCTTTGCAGACACTGGGTCTGCAATGTGAACTGGTGCCTTTAAACACCAGCTGATGCCTCCCAGAAAACTGAAAGAAAAAATGGAAAACGAAACCATTCTATTGAAAAGTAATTGTCTATATCTCATTTTCTGCGTTGTTCTCTCTCTGTTTGTACCCAGACACCGACTCCGTGGGTGCTCTCGGGCTGGAGCACCCACGGGGAAAAATTAGTGGGTTCTCTGCACTCATCAGCACCCCTTGCCCTACCTCCTCCTCTGAGCGCGCCGCATCCTCGCTTGTCCGCCTACCTCCCAGTGTTTCCTGCCTGGCCGCCACCAAACAACAACTGTTTGGCAGCATTACCATGCTCTGGGAGGGGAGGCGCAAGAATGTATTGTGCTATGGGGAGG
The DNA here is from genome assembly GCF_003597395.2 of Chelonoidis abingdonii. Lineage (NCBI taxonomy): Eukaryota > Metazoa > Chordata > Testudines > Testudinidae > Chelonoidis > Chelonoidis abingdonii. The sequence goes on from NC_133773.1 coordinate 60,947,236, forward strand.
AAGCGGGGAAGAGGGAGCTGGGATTTGGGGAAGGAGTTGGAATATTGGCAAGGAGGGGGTGGAGTTAGGGCAGAGACTTTGGGGAAGTGATGGGAAGGGGGCAGAGGCAGGGTGGGGCGTCGAGCACCCACAGGAAAGAGCCAAAGTTGGTGCCTATGTTTGTACCATCAGAATTTCCACAGCAACCAACTCTGAGGAAATAAACTGAGGAGCATATGGGAAAGGGCAACAGGTGAAGGTACAGACTGTGTGGCAAAGAGAGACAACTTTGTAACAAACAGAATAGTTTTCCAAGCCTTTCATGATATATCAGTCTTAAAAAACTCTAGATAGTTAAGCTTAAAATAAGCAGAAATGCACCTGTATTTTAGAATGACAGGGTGCTTTAGACATGTCAGTAACTTATATTAGAGTGAGCATAGGTACTAGAGAGAGCTGGTAGAGGAAGAGAATGAAAGATCATATAAAAGTCTTTTCTATCTCTAACTTCTATACCTCAGTGACTCCGATCTTCAGATATCAATATGCTTTTTTATTATTTTTTACAGCAGTACATTGATATGGAACTTTGGAGTTAATAAATCAGCAAAACAAACAAAACCAAAAACAAAAAACCCACCAGGAAGAAAGCCAAAATGTTAAACACCACACTTGGTCAAAAACTTAGCATGTTAGGTGCAATAAGGAGATTCAAAGTGAAAGATGTCCTTCCATTTCAGTTCATCCTGTTGTACTTAGGTCCTGCAGGAACTACAATCTTCCATACTGGAGCACACACAACTAGATACTGCAATACCTTCATGCAATGGTGAGCTAAGAAACTAATGTTCATGTTGAAGTCTGACATTTTAACACAATTTTTTGTGCATTATATTCACACTAACAAGTTGGGGTACAGTACAGATTCTGCATTTTGAAGGCATCCCTCTACCATTGCCATTTATTTAATGAATACTCTTGGGCACTCTAACTTGAAAGACTGTCTCTTAGATTTGTGCATCTAGCCCTGTCAGCCATCTACAGTAGTTCTGAGTTAGGCATGGAAACAATTTTCAGGTGAATTAAGGTTAACTATTCTCTCAGTGAGTGAAATAAGTGACTTTGTACATCCTAATCTACACTAAAAGGAGAAAGACTCAGAATGCAGACGAGACCACCCCACGCTTCATTTATTGAAGAAAAACAACTTTCAGTGCAGCTGTATTTGTACATCTTTTTCACAAGCAGCAATCCAAAATCATCTTCAGAATTAACAGTTATAAAGAACAAATTGCAAGAGGAGAGAAATTAAGAGGCAAAAGGAAGGAAAAAAATGTTTTCAAGTGAGATCTGTAAAGTGAAGGGGAGTCCACGAGACAAACAGCTAGCAGTTACATATAGCTAGGGCTGCAGAGGAGAAGGCTCTTGCATCATCACTGACAAGACTATGTAATAGCAAAGAGGGGAAAGGATTAGCTAAAAAAGGGTCACTGAGGTGAAAAGGAGGAGGGTCCATTTACTGTCCCTGATCAAAACGTATTTATTTTCATAAATGATCATTTTTCCTAAGGTGAAGTTATTTATACATGTGTGGAGAGAAACACTGGCTGCAGAGCAATTTAACATTAATCAACATCTCTGAACTGCTACCTTCGCAGCCATAGGACTTCTACATGATTTATGACTGATTTCCCACCAAAATAAGGAAAACTTATCACTCACTGGTAAGATGCAACACCAGTAAGGCTAAAACCTTCCTAGCCACTTTCTTCTCAAGAGATTTCTGTAAAATTTGATTTAAATACTGACACACAAAGTCATCACTGCTGGATCAATTCAAAAAAGATTGAAAGAGAACAAGGATGTTGCAATTTGTTTTCAGGAGAGACTGGATAGTCTTTAGATGGATTCCAGAGGTGTCTAGATTTTAAACAAGCTATTCATTTGCATCCACAATCCCCTCACCACCAAGTTTGACGTTATACATATTTTACAAAAACAATAGTTATTTATTATTTTGTTAAGCATGGACAATGTGCTTGGTCCTGTTCCAGACACACAGATAAAACAATACCTCCTGTGAAGATCATGCACTTGTGGACAAGACTTAGTTTGTCAGCAAAAAAGTTGCACACTTGCAGCAGTCAGCACTCTTAATGAGTCTGCTTTGAGAGAGATGAGATCATCATTCACTAGCAATTTGTTAGCTCCCTATTTGTTCAGGAATCGCTTCTCATAGAAACAAACTGCACATGTTATTTCTGAGCCTAGTTGAAGGATCTGGCACAGGGGTACAATTTAAGAGAGCTGTTAGACATATTTCCAAATTTAAAAATCCATGGCAGCTGACAGCTGGTTAATATGACATTTTACAGCGCGTTTTCTCTAAGCACTGAAACTTTGAAGTTTCTTGGTTTATTTTAGCATTCGATCAATAGACCTACCAATAAGGTGAAACTGTGTTCAGGCAGAATCCCATACTGTTCAACAAGCTTCACTCTCCTCACACTGGGGAGATCAGGAAGCCTCTCCCGAATCCAATCAATATTCACCACTTGCTGATGGTTCATATTAGCGGGCAACGATTTAGTATCATACAGAATCAATGGAGGGAGGTTTGGCTCTGGCATGAACCTGGGGAGAAAGAAGAGACAAATTTGGGGTTATTTTTAAGCAAGACAATCCTCAGCATCTCAACAACAGGCTGTAAAATTTGTGTGCGAAAGTTAATGGTCCTCCAGAAATGGTATTACTGGAATTAACTGAACAAGATACTGAATCTACACAGCTCAGTATATTATTGTCGAATAGGAACAAAAAAAAAAAAAAATAAAAAAAAAAATCAGTCCTCAGCCACTATTTTCTCTCTGATGATCTGTCACTGTTTGCCAAGCAACCAGCAATAGAAAAAGGGTAATTTAAAAAAATTGACACCCAAACTTTAAGTGTGAATGCAGCCCATCACTCTTGTTGGTGAGCATGAATTGTGATTCTGACCAGCAAGGCAATGTGGAGAGAAGCATATTGACAGCCAGTTGCCAGGAGTTCTCTGTGCAGGTTGCAACCTCTCTCATATTAACCTGAGGAGTACTGATGAAACCGCATGCTGTATTAAAAGCAAAATTACCATGCTCAGCAGGATGTCATAGTAAATAAAACTGAGTGACAACATCAAAGAACAAAGGATCTCAAAGAACGCTAATTCAAGCCATCAGAAAAGCATTGTAATTCAAGCAGAACCTTATCCTGACATGAACAAAGATGGACTGATAAATCTCAAAATATATATAAAAAAATTGTTTTTGCCTTTGCAAACCTTTGAGAGACACCCTTTGAGTCTATTGCACTTAAAAAGAAATCATGTTTAATGTGTTGGATTTAGATTCGGCATTTAGTAGACACAAAATACACAAACAATGAAATTTAAAAAAACGTGATATAAGTTTTGTCCATCTTTAACTGAAATAGCTTGGACTCTCTTCCTACCCACATTTGCCTGAATATTTTCTTATAGCTGTTATACATATTAGCCATGTTAAATAAGGATCTGGCCTGACACTAACATAGTAGAGAATTATTCGTGAAACAGACTTTTTTTTAGCTAACACCCATGCACACAGAAACAAGGGCTAACCAGGCTATCATATTAGCCCCCAGCCACCCAAGCACATTAGCTGTCAAAAACTGAAAATCCATTCTGTCCAAATAATGGTTACTGCTGTATTTCCACAAATACTAATCTGTAAACTTGTAAATCTAGGGCAGAATTTTAAAAAATGCTCTGCCTTGGTCTAACCCTGCACTCTCACTGAAGTCAACAGTAAAACATCCATTGTCTTTCATGGGAGAAGAGATAAGCCATCGTGGTATATGAGGCCACATAATCTGAACATTTGCAATTTTCTTCAGTAAATGCTTAAAAAGGAGAAGTGACTTCACTGAGCTCAAAATATGCCTAAAAATACACTAATGATTATTATGCCACTACACAATCACCCTGTAGCATATGAACTGAGCCCACCAACAATCCAACTCAAATATGTAGTAACATCCTCACTGATTTCAGCAGGGATAGATAGGATGGAGCCCAAATTCTGAACTGCTGTGAAAAGGACCTGATTTTGAGAGGTATCCAGTGTCCTCAACTCCTACTGAAATCAACAGAGGTTGAGTACATTCAAGAGGTGAACTGGGCTTTTAGTGCTTGAATAAAAGTAAACTTTAGAAATAAAATGATCTTCATTACCGGTAATCCTGTTTTCCTTCTTTATCTCTCATTGGTATGGTACACCTAAATTAAGACAACACAGGTAAAATAGTAAATATGATGGGTTTTACTTTTTCTCCAGTCATGTGGTACCTCTGCATAACTAGTTGTGTGGCAAATAACTTCACACCATGGAGATCAAGAAAGCTTCATTAAGCCTGTTCAAGGCAAATGGAGTCTAATTCTACCCGCTACATGGCCCAATGTAGAGTTTATCATTTTCTCCCAATATTACAAATATTTAACTTTACTGCTACATGGCAAACCAAACCAAACCAAATCAGGGCTGATTCCCCACTCTGGCACTTCGAGTGCAGAAGGTGGGGCCCAAAAGGATTCTAAAAATTAATACTGGCCATTCCAGGCTTGTATTAAACTCCCAAGGTTACAGCTTTTCTCTGACCTTAGACTGGTAGATGCTGCCACCACCCAAGGCAGAACCCCTTCGAGAGCCCAAGGCGGCGCACTTGGGAATTTCTTCCTGTGGGGTACACTCAAGCTCTTTCACCCTTCCTCCAGGGAAGAGTAATCAGCTGTTGCCACCAGCTAATTAAACAACATGTGCACAAACTTCTTAAGACTCAAAAATCCAATTCTGTTCTTAAAAAAAAAAGTAAATTTTATTAATAAAAAGAAAGAAACTACATCTGGGAACTCAGGCTATTGCTAAATTTTAAAAGAGCTACTGTAAGGATCAAGCACCAAGAATAGCTTTCTTGAGGTCCAGCTTAGAGGTTACAGCAAAACAAAAGCACCTGGGGTTAGCACAGAAGAATCCACAAGCCATAACGAAATAAAAGGGATAAACCTAATTGTGTCTTCCTAGACATTTCCTGATCTACTTACATATCTGAGGTTTTAAATGAGTAGTTTTCTAGGTATCATACTGACGATTTTTCATACCTGGCCAAGCTTCTTACAGCACGGCTGCTGCCCTGTCTACCTCTCCCCAGGAGAACAGAAGACAGACAAAAGGGGAGTTTTTTTCCAATTTTAAAAAGTTCTAGCCTTCCCACTGGCTCTTTTGGCCAGGTGCCCACTCATTTCCTTTTACCTATGCATAACAGTGAGATTTTTAACCCTTTACAGGTAGAGCAATTAGAGAACAGCTACCAAGAGGGATTTTATAGCTACTGGCTGGGTGTCCATAAAAAGGGGGCTATCCGCCCCCATCATTTATCACACCACAAAAAGGGGAGAGTAAAGAAGATATATTAGGTGGTCCTGATGCTATAGCACCAGAAACATACAGGGCCCAATCTTACAGTCTTTCACAGGCTAAAGTCCCACTGCACTCCAGTGGAAGTTTTGTCCAACTTAAAATAAGTTTACCTGGATCCTGCAATTGTTAAATAATTTCAGTAGCTTACCACATGCAAGAGAGCAGTACATGTCCCTGGGGAGAGATGGAACAGTCTAGTGTATACGGTATGGGCCTGGCACTCAGGAGACCTGGGTTCTAGTCCCAGCTTTGCCTCTGAACTGCTGTGTGACTTCACTTCTTTGTGCCTATTCCCCCTCCCATGCTTAACCTGTCTTGTCTATTTAAATTGAAAGGTTTTCAGAGAAGGGATTGTGCCTAGCACAACGGACACCAGTTGAGGCCTTTAGGCATTACTGTAATATAATTAATACCTGTGATGGGACCACACTCCTGAATGGTAATTCAAACAAACAAACAGAGAGGATGTCTTAACATCAGTGACAATCTCGCTAGGAAGCATTAGAACTCCAAAGATGCTATTTCAAATACTTCTCTGAAATATGAACTCACCCAAGTTTGTAATCAAAGGCTCTGGTTTCATTAATAACAGTTCCTCCATTTTCAAGTTCCTTGATTTGCCTCTGTATTTCATAGTCTGACAAAAAAAATTCAGCTGAATTACATTGCACCCACTGCATTTTCATACCTTCCATTACTGCGTTCTTCACTGCCAGGCAGTAAATGAAAAGGTTATTTTAACCTTACTGAAACCAAAAGCAATCTATTAGGGATGGAATTACTGGCAAAACTGACCTCTCCCTGGCACTGTTGGGTATGCATTTGGTTCCTGCGGGGGGAGGGGGTCCCCCCACATACACACACCGCAGCCTGTTCCAGACTTCAGCTAAACTGTACAGCCAAAGCAGTTTTCCCCATCATCACATCAGGGGTTGAGTGGAGGCTCTCCATCCAATCTCCCTGCATTTTTTCTTGGGAGATGCATTGTTTCTCCTTTCCTGCCCATACCCATACTGCAGCTGCATGCCCTTTGTGCGTCACACACACCAGATACTGTGCCCTGGGAAAGCAATCAACTTTATCTGAGGACACAGACCTAGTGTATTGCTAGAATCTATCAAAACAGAAGCATCCACTTTACTCTCTTTGGAGACAGAGGATCACTTCCACAATAAAACTGACAGCCAATGTGGCCGACATACCTACATTTTGTGAGACTTGGTTCTGTCACCTAGATGAAAAGTATCTAGTATTTCAATAAAGGAGCAAACAACAACATTTACCTATTGCTCTTGCCAGGAATCGTGCACTATTGATATTCTTCACTTCAGTCCTTACTCCTAAAGCTTCTCCGAGGTGATGCACAGATACATTGGCATCCACTCTCAGTTGACCCTCTAGAAAAGGAAACATCATCACTAGAGTAGATGACCTTGGCATATGTTAATAAGCAGCATGTTATGTACGGATGTTTATACTCGACTTCTGTAAAAGATCTGAGGTCAGGAAGAGAGCAGCCGCCTTATAACAGCTTCCTATTTATGGTTCCATTTTAAATCTCCATCCTCAATCACTGAATTTTCTGAGACTACTACCTTTTGGAATGGAATGACATGATTCTTCTCAAAGACAGCTGTGTAGTGTAAGTGCACGGGCTTAAAACCATACTCCTTAAAAACACAGTTCTTAAAACCATACTCTAGGAGAGAGGTTATGTCCTGTAAAGGGAGGACAGAACCAGGGTGAATCACCTTAAAGACAATTAAAAAAAAGCAGGCTGCAAGATTCCGGTTTTTATTTTTTCGCCCCGACAAAAGTGTAAGAAAACACCCTGTGAAATGACTACCTGATCACTGTACACTGCCTTACCATGGAGCGCAAGACTTTAACAGCAATGCTGGGTAGATTTATTGAATCATCCTTAGGAATTTAAAGCTGAAGGGCAAATGTCAGAAACTTGGTTTTTCCTCCTTCAGTGAACTGTAATCTTCTTCCTCAACAAAGAAGATTTTAAATTCTTCCTGACTGACAAAAGCATAACATATACAGGCAAACAGAAAGTTACACAGAGGGCAAACCTACACTAAGGCAAGGGGTGGACCAGAAGCCTCAGGCGGTCCTGTCTGACCATCTTGCTGGTTTTACCAGGTTCCTCCAAAACATCCATCTACACAGAGAATTTGTTGAGCTAGTCAAATTAGACAAAGAAAAGAAAAAACAGGCATACATCTCTCACACTATAAGCTCATAAGACTCTTGCTATATCATCAGAGGAAACCCATTCTCTAGTCTTCATCTTTATCTGAACTTAAAATTAATACGCTGTAAAATGAAGCAAATATTTGATATTTACATAACAGCACTAGTGAAGGCAATGTCAATAGCCCAGGGTTAAATCTGTAGAGAGATGTAAAGCCTTAGAGCCCATTCAGGACAGCTAATGTAAATTTGCAAAAGTGGACCCTGCCCATTCTGTAAAAGCTGAATGGATGTCATCTCGTTAATCTTCTCTGTATTGATGGAGACTTCTTGAACACGCAAATGAAGAAGGGAGGTATAAAAGGGACCCCAATGTTCATTTTAAAGGAGACTTTTCACACTGCATCATACTTAGGGGTGAGGAGAAGAGAACACTTGTACCAAAGGAAATATATGTTAATGGTATTCTTCTGTCTTCACTTTGTTTCTATTGAAGATATGGGTTTGACTCTACTCTCTCACTGTTGTTAGTCAGAAGAGAATGGGATTAACCAGGCATAACTGAAAAGAGAATTGGAGCCTGTGTATTTTTAAAAAGGCTGTCTCCCTCACAGCCCAGCTTCATCTCCTATTTGATTATCTTGCAGTGAAGTCATGCTTTCAAACAGTTTGCTGCAAAGTGATGGATGACGAATTCACCAAGTGTTTTCCCGGCACACGCAAATAGAAAGCAGACAAAATGTGAGGGCGCAAACCCTCACCTAAACACAAACAATGCTGGTAAAAAAAAAACAAAAAACATAATAAAAAATACCTCACTAAGCACACTTGAATAAAATAATTTAGTTTAAAAACTAATAAGATTGGGGTGGGGTGGAGGAAATATTGCCAGCAAGGCAGGTCTTTCTTTAAATATAGTGTGGGATACATCGGTGACATGCTAATAGAAGTCTCAGGGGGAAATTCAGCAACGAAAGATGATGGTAAGTTACTGCATATCATGAAGTCTGTATAAATCGCAGAATAATGTGCTGATTTGGCATTCAGAAGGTATGCAAAATGAGTGACCTCCACTGAATGCTTGAGTTTCCTCTAACACTGGTGTAAATCCACTGGAGTTACAATATTGTAAAAGTGAAGACAATCAGATCTTGAGGCAGTGGAAGTTGCCTCAGAAAAAGCAGGTAGCCTGAGGGTACAAGATAAAATAGGCCTCCACTAATATTCTGTTTATTATAGTAGTGTCCAGAAGCCTAAGTGATGATCAATGTCCCTCTGCATAAATACATATGAAGATACCTGCTCCAGAGAGCATAATATCTAAGAACTATTAATTACCCATTATTTTAAATTAAACCTGAACCATTCCCCAACATTCCCAGGGTCACAATCCACTTTGGGCTGAGCAGGCACAACTCTGATTGAACTCACTGGGAGATGCACTTGCTTACCTCAGGGGCTGAATGTGATGTTAAATCACTAAGTTGCGCTGGTTCACTGCTGAACATCTGTTTTATGATCAATTTACACCCAAAATTTAACTTACACAATCATCTGTGCCAGGAGCCTTCACTCTCAACTACTAATCACTGTTACAATGTTTCCCATCCACAGTTAAGTACATGCAAGATGAGCAGAGAAAGACAATAAGTGAAAAATAACAAGAACGCTGTGCTCCTTCATCCTGCCCTGGTCGATCATGTAAAATTGATGTATGCGGCAGTATGAAAATCCAAGTGCTGCAGAGGAAGCTGGGCCTATAAAGACACTTGAAGCATAGCTGACCTTATACAGGCACTGAAGATTTTAAAAGAAGGAAGCGGCATTAAGAAAATGCTAAATGTTAGGCAACTACAGAGCAACATAACCAGAAGCTGTGAAACTACCCCTGCAAATGCAGGGAATTACAATTAACTGGAGGGCATTGCCCTGCCTGCTCCTTTACCTGCCATGATTGCCTGGCTGCTCCCAAGTGTTTGAAGAACAAGCTGAAGCTCCCTAACTGCTGCAGCTGCCTCTTCCCCAGAGCTCATATCAGGCTCCATGACAACCTCCATGAGGCCAATACCTACCAGAAAGAGAGAGAAACGAGATTCCCAGCAATAGCTTTTGATCTTGACATATTAAAGTGCAACAAGCTAAACACATGACAGCACTTGGGTTTGTTTGAGAAAACTGGGAAACCATGTTTTATTTAATAACTGTCAAAATGGGGCTATCTGCAGAATTGTCACATGAAAAGAAAACCAAAAATAGTCTAAGATTTAACTTAAAGGCATTTCCGCACACTACCCCCTTTGATGACATAAGGAACAGATGGAAAAAATATTCATCTTTCCTCTGAGAAAGTTCCTACAAACAAACCACCTGATTTCCCAATTTCATTTTCTCATTATAGTCAGGTAATTTAATGCAATCGCAGTTTTCTGACAGTTTCCTAGAGTAAAGGTATTAGTCAATATTTGCAAGTGTGGGGCCTAAAGTTAGGTATCTAAATCCATAGTTAGGCACATAACTAAATGTTTTGATTTTCAGCAGTGATGAGCACCTGCAGCTCTCAACTTCTCTGGCAGCTTTTGATGCTCATCATCTCTGAAAGTCAGGCCAGTAATTTAGGCACCTAACTACACATTTAGGTACATGGATTTGTTGGTCAGCGTTTGATTTATACAATAGACATTTTAGAGCTTTATGAGGAAAGTGATTGTTTTTATAAAAGCTAAAAATGAAAAGCCATTACTGACTCATCCCACTCTGCCGTCTGTGCATTTCTGCCACATTGCTTCATTCAGAGTCTGCACTTTTTAAACAACACTTACAGCTGCCGGAGCATAAGTGGCTCCTCTGTCCCACTGAATACCCCCTTGACATATTAAAGGTCTTTTTTGGAAGTTGGCTGGCAGACAGGTTTGAGAAACTGAGCCACTAGCCTTCTGACTGGCCAGTGCCACTGTCTCATCAGCAAACAGGTCAGAAAAGACGAACATTAGCCAGATATGGATTTTTTTTTTTAAACACATTTAAAAATTTATATTGAAAGCAACAAACCAGAGTCCACCCCCCTGCCACTCTAATGAGTTTTAAATATTCAGCCCATACGTAGAAAGACTGAGGGGATAAGAAAGTGATCCAAGCCTACCAGCCCTGTTCAAGTCAATGAGAGTCTGGCTCCTTGTGTCATCATGAAGACTCTTTCCGCTGTCTTGTTCCAACTGGATTTGCTTAATCCTCACAGTCCTGGTTACCATCTGGTTCTTTTTTCCCCCTACACAGAGGCTGTATGAAAGACTACCATTCACAGCAACGGGAAGTCTCTGCTGAGTGATTTGATAGCCAGCCTGCATACAGAATCAGGTCTGTGTTCAGAATTGCCATTACATGAACAATAATTTTAATTCTTGTCCCAAGATAGACTGTCCCTCCTCAGGCCCAACCCCCTCAGCCAGGCCCCTTGCCCCCACATGCCAGCCCTCCCCCCCCCACAAATACCTGAGACTGTAACGCCTACTCTGGCCAGAGCTCTATTGGTGTCAGTGAAAATCAGAAAAACTAGAAAAGCCTCATTTCCACTAAAATCGCCATTTGGTCACTCAGGATATAGGTAGAGACAGGGACCCCTCACACAGAGGCCTGTGGCAAAGGAACAGTCAGTCTGGACACAGAGTTGAGTCTAGCCAGGGCCCCCTTATCCCTGTCCCTCACTCTGGCTGGGCCCCTCTCCCCCACTGGCCAGAACCCTATTGATTTTGGTGAAAAATCGAAAAACTGGGGAAGCCTAGTTTTAGTGGAAAATCAGCCTTTTCTGATTTTCACCAAAATCAACAGTGTTTGGATCTGACTAGCAGGGGAGAGGGACCCAGCTGGAGTGGAGGGGAAAGGGCCAAGCTGAGTGCACAACTTGAACTACATAAGCAGTGAAGTGTGCAAACTTCTAGTTGTAAGAACCCCTTGGTACTACAATATTAGAGTTTTAATCAACAAACATTAATTTCACTGTATACACACAAACTGATGAAAAAATATTTCTAACAATGATAATCAACATTTCAGATAGGCCGGAGAACATTAGAGTTTGATTTCAGGATATTTACCTTATATATTTTGACATGTAATATTGTCAATTTGTGTTTTTAACAGTGATAAAGCTTTAGCTTTTTGAATCTCAATGTCTAGTCATTAAATATGTCTGGCACCCCCCATAATTTCATGCAGCTGTGAAAATGTAAATAGATAAAAACAAAACAAATGCTTAAAAATAAACATTGATATTATCCATCCAAACTATAAAAAATAAAAATTGAATTCTGCCAAACCTAGTTTTAAGTACTATAATAAAAATGAGACAATTGACTCCATTCTATAGGCTCAATATAATCTATGCACATAGCTTTTCCTGCTTCCCCTAGCTTCTCATGAAAGTGATTTTTTAAAAAAGCCTCAAATGGTGCATGACAATAAGGAACAAGAATCCCAGTTCCCATCCAAAGCCCCCTTTTCAGGAGTAACAATAATCCCATTGTCAAAAGACCCTAAGAGCAGGATTTATTTTATCTATTCCATTCAGCTCATTAGCTTAAACTCTGCATCTTATTACAGGGCTCCTGAGAAAACTGCCTTATTAGGAAATGCAGGCTGGGCATTTTACAGCTAGTGCTCAACACTATAGGTGCCAGCTGCTAGATCCTGAGTTCTGTGTGTTTAAAGCTAATAGAATGTGTCAGGTATCTTCTTGATCCAAATTTTCCTAATTATTTGACTAAAAGATGCTGTAATATAAGCCATTAAGTAGTGGCAGAACACAGTGCCTATGTACTATGTATGCTACCTGAAGATATATCTTCCCATTGCTCTCTCTTTCAAAACAGATGGACTAATTTTTACTCTGCTTCATTCTTTTCTGTTCATTTTTTATTGGGGGAGTGATCACCACCAGGAAAGTCTGAACATTCTTTAATGTAGGAGCAGAATGTGAAAGTAGAATGAATTATATTGTAAAAATAGAAAGTATTAAAGAAATGCTGTCTGTACCTGTAAGCAAAATTGTTGGAATGCTGCAATCCAGGTGTCAGGAATACAGACATTAACATAGAACAATTAGGCTTTTTAAGGGCAATTGGTGAAGTATTAGTCTTAGATCGATAAGAGTTAGTAAGGAAGTAGGATATGCATGCTGTGCCCCAGGTGAATTTTATGGTTTTGCTTTCTTTGTCCCTTTGTCTAATTCCGCTCTTTTATCTGTATAAATAAGATAGCTTGTGTCTTTCATGGTGCTTACATTATCTGGGTATATTAGCAGAGCGCTGTGCTAATAAAACAGAGTGGTCTGACAAACTGTGAGTCCTGAGTCTAACTTTGACAAGAACCACCTACAATTTAAAGGTGACCAGCAATTGGGTTTGTGAATTCTTTCTTCTTCATGATGAACAAAGCCAGTTTGAAAAGCTGGGCTTGGCTTCTTTTGTTTCTACTTTTTTCTCCTGCTTGTTTAGAATTTCAGCTCTCGTCAACTTACTGTTTTTATCAGGAAGACTATCGATGATGACTGCAGAACTAGGAGCGTATTGACAACCAAAGTAACTATCTAGGTACTTATACGTCCTCCATCACTATAGTATGGAGGGCCCAGATCCACACAGGTACGTAGGTGTTTAAGTCCCGGTTTTAGGCTCCACTGCAATCCACAAAACTCTTTTTCCACTGCTGCCTAAGGGCTTGGCTACACTTGCAAGTTGCAGCGCTGGTGAGGGGGTTACAGCGCTGCAACTTACACTCGGTGTCCACACTTACAAAGCTCAGCCAGCGCTGCAACCCCCTGACTGCAGCGCTGGCTGTACTCCTGGTCTGCTACGGGTGTAGCGAATACAGCACTGGTGATGCGGCGCTGCTCATCAGGTGTGGACACTCACCAGCACTGTTATTGGCCTCCAGGGTATTAAGAGGTATCCCAGAATTCCTGTCTACAACAAACCGGAAGGAACTCCCCGGAGCACCAAACACAGCTGCACTTTGCCTCCAGCGAGCGAGCCGAGCAGAGGCTTTGGATGTTCACAGCTGTTTGCTTGAGGAGACAAACAGCACGGCGGGGGGGAGGGAGTCCCTCGGAGAGCTGCTTATCTGGTCTGAAGCCTTTTTACATTTAAGAGTGATTGAGAGAGGGGTGGGGAAATGGCCAGAATTTGCAAGGCAGGGAGCTCACAGTGTCTGCTCCAAAAATCCACTCTCTGTCTCCCTGACGCTCCTGTCACACTCCATCCCCCCCCCCCGCTTTTGAACTTGCAAGGCAGGAGCTGTCACAGTGTCTGCTCCAAAATCCGCTCTCTCTGTCTCCCCCACGCTCCCTGTCACACTCCACCCCACCCCCCTCTTTTGAAAAGCAAGTTGCAGCCACTTGAACGCTGGGATAGCTGCCCACAATGCACCACTCCCAACAGCACTGCAAATGCTGCAAATATGGCCACACTGCAGCGCTGTTCCTACACAGCTGTTCCTACACAGCTGTAACTCCCAGCGCTGCACATTTCCAAGTGTAGCCATACCCTAACCCTCTAGGTGCCTAAATTCACTTGGTACCTAAGTTCTCAGGGTAAAGTTACCTAGGCACCTACGTTGCTGCCTCAGGGTATGCACAATGCTGCCTTCCTCTTAGGCATCCAGATGCTTATCTCCTGCCTAGTCCCAGAGTTATCCATGAACCCAGGGAAGACAGATGTACACCCGCCTACCTTGCCTGGAGGGCCCAATATGGGAAATGTGCTCAGTGGCTGCCTACCAGATGAGGTTCCATTCAAAATCAGGCACCAACAGCACCCTCCTTACAACTTTTACCCCAGTGCTTAGAGCAATCATTTGGGATGTGGGAAACCCAGGTTCAATTCCCCCCTCTGTCTGAGAGAGGAGAAAGGATTTGAACAGGGATCTCCTACCTCTCAAGAGAGAGTGCTCTAACCTCTGAGATATGGGATATTCTGTGTGGCTTCCTCAACCTCTCCTGTTGCAGCTGTTTCATTATGTATAAAAAAAAAAAATAGTAATTGGAGCATGGGGACTGGACCCTAGGTCTCCCTCCTCCCACATGGGTGCCCTAGCCACCAGGCTATATAGTCAGCCTCACTGTCGCTCTTTATCTAACCCTGAGACTCTTTAAGCATCACAACACCTAGGTTACTTTGTGGATTGGGTCTCTAGTGCCTCACAAATATTAATGACTTTATCCTCAACACCCCTGCAAGCAAGGTAGGGAAGCATATGCCCATTTCATAGATAAGGAACTGAGGCACAGAGATGATAACCTGCCCAAAGACAAACAGGATATTTCTAGTAGAGATGGAAACTGAACTCAGATCTCCTGGCTCTCAGCTATGCATTAACCATAATATCATTTTTCTTCGAAGGACATCAAATGAGGGGGAAAATGGAATTTTATTCAAAAATTCTGTGTCTTACGTTCTTAAAAAAAAATCTCAAATGCCTGAACAAACAGTTGGGAGAAAAAATCTTTGATTAACGTTTCAACACCTCTACACATTGATCTATGGCCTGAAGAACACTTCCTCCCTAATTCTCTGGAACTCCAAGGACACCTCCAAGAAAAACTGGGAAATTAAGATTTGATATTTCTGATTTTTCTTGGGTAAAACACAAGCAGGAAAAAGCATTCAAGTCTTCTTTATTCAAAAAAAGCAAAGTGAAGCAAATCCATTGTTTTTCCCTTTACAGGCCACTTATGTTCAACAACATCCAGAACAAATATATGGAGGGAAAGGCCGTCTTTAAAGTTAGAACCGTGACTTTGTTAAAACAAAAATAAGGTCTTTGAGCTCTGCTGTACGCTGTCATATGCTGTCAAAAAGGTAAAACCAGACTCTCAACTAATTTCCATATTCTTACTTGACTTTGTCAAGTGCAGCTCACTTCCAAAGACAGTTTATTCCAAATATGAAAGCAATCCACAGGATCCAAACCTATTACTGCATGTGGCAAAGGCACATTTATTAAGTTCATTCAAGATCCTGGCAAAGATTAGAATGTTTGAAAAGCAAATGTGATATTTATAGGTCCTTAAGTTTAATAGCAAAAACAAAAAAAACAGATGCTATGATGTTTATACTATTGTAATGTGTGTTTGCTACACATTCATTTTAAAAGAGGGGCTATTATCAGACTGGTTTGCTTTTACCCTAACAGACAATTAGTGCTAATATTAGGAATGGAAAGAGTATGGGCACAGCAGCTCCATCTCCTAATTCAATTACATAAAGCCACTGGAATCGTGAGGCTAAGCAAGGAGTCAGCAATCAGGGGAATCACATTCAATCAGTGAGCACTAGGGTATAGCTATCTATTCATCAGGGCTTGGTGCAGCATCCTGTTAGTTTGGGCAGAACACTGATTGAAAACATAAAAAGCATCTCTTTGCTAATGCCAGTCCTACTCCAGACCCATCCTTTTCTACAGCTATAGAGGGACCAACTACAATGCATACTTACAGGCAGATCTGCATAGAAATAGTGTTTTCTGTCAAACAAGGACTTCTTGTTTATGCTGCAGTTCAGTGCGAGGCCTGTCATCACTGCTGCTTCTACACATCTCCTGTTGAGAGCCTAAAGAAACATGACATACAATTTTACTCATTCACTATATAACAAATGCTTCTCCCATACGCTGCCTTACACAGAGCGTATATTCAATTTTGCTTGCCTTCAGTAGGCATCATCTCTGTTTTCCTGCGTGAGTAACTCATATTCATCAGTCTGGCAGCAGCTACAAATCTGCAAACTTTTATATGGAAAATAAAACCATACAGCTGTTTTTGTTGTATGCTGCATGAGAAGTCACACAGTGTTTTGGGGATTGCTTCTTTTGCAAACATAACCAGTACCCTTGACACCCCCAAACCTTCACAGGGTATGTCTACACAGCAAAGAAAAACCTGCAGCTGGCCTGTGCTATCTGACTTGGGCTCATGTTCTTTCATTGCTGTGTGGACTTCCAGGCTCAGGCTGGAGCCTTGACTCTAGGCCCTGAAGGGTAGGAGGGTCATAAGAACATAATAATGGAGATATACCTATCTCCTAGAACTGGAAGGGACCCCGAAGCCCCCTGTCTTCAGTACCAGGACCAAGTACTGATTTTGCCCCAGATCCCTAAGTGGCCCCCTCAAGGGTTAACTCACAACTCTGGGTTTAGCAGGCAAATGCTCAAACCACTGAGCTATCCCTCCCACCCTAAGAACAACCATACTGGGTCAGACCAAGGGTCCATCTACCCAGTATCCTGTCGTCAAGTGTGGTCAATGCCAGGTGCCCCAGAGGGAATGAACAGGTAATCATCAAGTGATCCATCCCCTATCACTCATTCCCAGCTTCTGGCAAACAGAGCCTAGGGACACCATCCCTGCCATGCTGGCTAATAGCCATTGATGGACCTATCCTCCATGAATTTATCTAGTTCTTTTTTTGAACCCTGTTATAGTCTTTGCCTTCACAAATCCTCTGGCAAAGAGTTCCACAGGTTCACTGTGTGTTGTATGAAGAAATACTTCCTTTTGTTTGTTTTCAACCTGCTGACTATTAATTTAATTTGGTGACCCCTAGTTCTTGTGTTATGAGAAGGAGTAAACAACACTTCCTTACTTACTTTCTCCACACCAGTCAATTTTATAGACCTGTCATATTTACCTCTCACCATTCTGACCGTTTATTCCTACCCTTCGTTTCCTATCTTTTAACCAGTTAACAATCCACGAGAGAAACTTCCCTCTTATCCTGTGGCAGCTTACTATGCTTAAGAGCCTTTGGTGACGGACCTTGTCAAAGGCTTTCTGAAAACCTAAGTACACTATATCCACTGGATCCCCCTTGTCCACACGCTTGTTGACCCTCCTCAAAGAATTCTAGCAGATTGGTAAGGCATGATTTCCCTTTACAAAAAACTATGTTTACTCTTCCCAACAAATTATGTTCATCTATGTGTCTGACAATTTTGTTCTTCACTATAGTTTCAACCAGTTTGCCCAGCACTGAAGTCAGGCTTACCAACCTGTAATTGCCAGGATCACCTCTGTAGCCTTTTTAAAAAATTGGTGTCACATTAGCTATCATCCAGTCATTTGGTACAGAAGCTGATTTAAATGATAGGTTACAGACTAGTTAGTAATTCTGCAATTTCGCATTTGAGTTCCTTCAGAACTAAGAAGTTCAGCCCGAGCCTGGAAGTCTACACAGCAATGAAACAGCCCCACAGCCTGAGCCCCATAAGCCCGGCCCACCATAGGATTGTTAAAGAGATAGTGTCAAGATAAAATCATTTAAGTACTGAAATTCCCTTACCTATGTTACAGATACCATCACAGGTGATAAAATGGAGACATCTTTACAAGTAACACTGATTTTTTGCTATTTATGTAATCATTTGCTTTTTGTATTTACCAGCTTGAACCATGAAAACAGATGAACAAATTTTCCTTTTATTCCTATAGTTAATTTTTTGGCAATTTCACTTTAAGGTTATTTATACATTGCATAATGATACAATCTCTATATGACAAACACAGAAAGTTAGTTTTAAAAATATGTTGCCAACTGAATTCACTTTTCAATTTCAGGAGAAACATTTCTATTGGTCTCAGGTCTCACAAAAGATAATTTTTATGAAGCTTAAACTTCAGGTCAAATTTGACCTCATCGTGTCCTTCAAAATTATTATTTTCATTATATATCAGACACTTAAAAAAAAGTAAAGTCACACTGACGCTGTATGGCATGTGAGAGACACTATGATATTATTGATACCAATATTATAAAATTGCAATCAACCAATCTTACCAGATATGCAGTGTAAGGTATCTGTGAAAATGTTATGATTTGCCAAGTATGATAATCTTGTTTACAGGTTTGTATCATCTTTGTATTGTGAATTATATATTTTTGATATATCTGTATTTCAAACGTGTACTGTGCTTCTGGGTGACATCCCAAGACAAAAGGGCACCAGCACTATCTAGCTTGCTTGATGGCTTATCAAAGGCAATTAGCTATACAAAGAACCCATGGAAGGAAGCCTGGGGCTACATCTGAGTCAGCCAGATGCGTAGAGACATGCCTATGGATAGGGGACTCCAAGGTTCTTCCAGGTCTATGTGCTTAGGGAGAGGATGTACAAGCCACATGGCAAAGGCTATAAAAGGGAGCTGCGTCATCTTCATTTGGTTTTCAACCCTGCTTCTCACCTCTGGAGCAACTTTTCTACAAACTAAAGCTCTGAACAAAAGGACTGAATGATCTATCCAAGCGTTGGATGTGTTCCAGAGGGGCTCTCAAGCCAACAAACTCTAAGAGCCTGATACATGTACTTTAAATTTCTGTATGTATCTGACTGCTTTACCATTTAACAAATGTCTCTCTTTTTTTTTTTTTATAATAAACCTTTAGTTTTAAATATTAAGGAATTGGCAGGCAGAGTACTGACCTGGCAATGTGGCACGCCCTTTGGGGATCAGAAGAACATTTTGTATAGTGAGAAGAGTTTTAAAATTACTTCTCACCTTACTGGATCGATTTGCTAATTAGGAGCCGGAGAACTGGAATGCAATAAAGGGAGCTGTATGATTTCTTTTTTCAGCTTCTTGATAACCAATGTGTGAGATCAGGAGCACAGTTCATGACTAGTTGGTGAGTCTAACTTCAGTGTGAACCACCAGTTTTTGGAAAATCTGCTGTCTTTTTACAGCCTGCTCTGACTCTGGCATTTTCAGTGAAGGCTACCCTAGGTATCCCGGGTCGCACACACATTTAAATTGGACATAGTAGTTAGGATCTCACTACATTGGAGTTTTATTAATAGAACAAAATAAACTTCCTCTTTCCCTCCCCCGAAAAAAGAAACCTCACAGATTTAGTTTTGGGTTGCCTTTTAGCAATTGAGAAATCAAAGCTCTACTACAATGGGATACAACTCGTTAATATAATTAAAAGAATAAAAACTTTTTGCCCCCAAAAAAGAAGAAAAGGAATTACATGTTTATGGCACTTAACCGGAGTACTATTATCTCCTTATTGCAACTACATGCTTCTGGCTCGGATACTCTGTCTGCTGAGTCTTATTTTAGTTGTAAAAATTTTTTGGGGGGTGGGTGGGTGAGGGAGAGGAAATAAAGCACAGATAAGAATAAATTTCCAATTTGAATGTTGACCAGCAGCAAAATGGGCTCAATTAGTCCTCAATGCCAGAGAGAAACATACTGTATAATGTTCAAGTACTTATTTGTTTTAATATCATAATTATAGTTTCTTACACAAAAGTTCCTACTTTCAACAATTAGTATTTTATGTTCCTGACAATAGATAGCACTTATTACTATCCAGAAAGCTTGTATTTTATCACAATTTTAGTCTGACCACTGAATTTAAAAAAAAAAAAAAAAAAAAACAACATGAAATTTCAAATTCCCTAAGCAACTTTCCCTCTCTCCCTCCATGGCCTGTGGTTTTATCCCCTTAATGTGGGATCCTGTTAGATCCCACAAGCTAAGCAGGGCTGTATAGGTCAATAGTTGAATTGGAGACCTCCAAATAATGCTCAAGTGCTGCACAAAGTGGGGTTGGTGACTTAAGGTGGCACTCTACCCTCTGAGTAAATATTGAATGGGCGCCCAGAATCATGCTTCCAGAGCTGCTCTTTTTGGGAATGAGATGCAAAACCACAGTCACTGCTACTTGTAGCCATTACGAATCCTATGACGCTCTGCGCGTGCACCAGAGTGTGCTAACCCAAGTGGCTGTCCGGACTATATTTTTACTCATGTAACAACTAACTTTCACCACCTAACTACCCACTTAATTTTAAGCAAAATACAGTACACTTCACTTCCTAACAATTGGATAATGCTGCTGCGCTTACTTCATTGTCAAGTGAAGTGATCCTATCTATGGGTAAGTCTACACTACGGGATTATTCCGATTTTACATAAACCAGTTTTGTAAAACAGATTGTATAAAATCGAGTGCACACAGCCACACTAAGCACATTAATTCGACAGTGTACGTCCATGGTCCGAGGCTAGCGTCGATTTCCGGAGCGTAGCACTGTGGGTAGCTACTCTGTAGCTATCCCATAGTTCCCACATTCTCCCCCACCCCTTGGAATTCTGGGTTGAAATCCCAGTGCCTGATGGGGCAAAAATCATTGTCGTGGGTGGTTCTGGGTAAATGTCGTCAGTCATTCCTTCCTCTGGGAAAACAACGGCAGACAATCATTT
>NC_133773.1:60969451-61055859 GCF_003597395.2 Chelonoidis abingdonii
ATCACCACCCATGCTGATCAGAGTTCCACTCTGGGCAAACAGGAAATGTAATTCAAAAGTTCGCAGGGCTTTTCCTGTTTACCTGGGCACTGCATCCAAGTTCAGATTGCTGTCCAGAGTGGTCACAGTGGTGCACTGTGGGATACTGCCCGGAGGCCAATACCGTCAATTTGCGGCCACACTAACCCTAATCCGATATGGTAATACCAATTTTAGCGCTACTCCTCTCATTGGGGAGGAGTACAGAAAACGATTTAAAGGGCCTCATAGTGTGGACGGGTGTGCCGTTAAATCAGTTTAACGCTGCTAAAATCGGTTTAAACGCGTAGTGTAGACCAGGCCTATGTATTAGTAACCTCAAAAGGGTGATTAGGCTTAAATACTCACTTTTCTTCTGCCTGGGCTGCAGTTTTATCATTTAAGTTTTGCACCTGGGTAACTCAGACGGTTAGGAAAACTATTATGTCTCCTCAGAATATGCACAGCTTTTAGAATAATCTATAATGATAAACATCAATTGTGTGTGTGAAAGCTTTCCTTACTAATGACCCAGAGTAAGTTCCCCGGCTTATTTATGTAGTACGATGTTATTAATTTGACAGCTTTGACTAGCACTGAGAATTTAAATTATTGGCTTGAACTGACAAGCTGCCAGTCTGAAATGCTTGCACAATCCTGGTTTTGAGAGAAAGATATGGAACTGCTGGAATAGATCTGAACAAAACCCAGCATCTACAAAGAATTTTAAACATTTTCATCCTCCTAACATCTGTCATGGATATTTATTTCTAGTGAATTCCTAAAAAGTTCTCTCTTAAAGGAAATGTAAATTGTTTGTATTGGAAAACCATGTCAATGATGGCATCAGTATCATCCTCCCTCCACCCCTCGCAGTAACATTATCTTGCTAGCGGTACCATGGTAACTGAGAGCCAATGAAATAAAAGAATAACCTTGCAAAGACCTATTTGTATAGAAACTAGTCTACTCCTTTCACTCTACTCCTTCCACTGCTGGAGAAGATGTACAGATTCTTTGCATGACCTTATCTTTAGGTGCAAGATCAGTTTAGACAGAACCTCGCTTTTAAGTCCATCTGAGACAGCACCTTCAACAGCATAAACATCTACTAGCATCAGCGCTGGCAATCTAATCACTATTTAATGTACTTTTTCCTCTTTTTTTTTTTTTTTTTTTTTTTTAAGACTCAAAGATGTTTATCAATGGACTGACTAAAATTAATTTGCTTTTAGCTAAAAACCTAAATTTCCATATTCAACAACCAATCACTTCTGTACAGTAAGAAAGCAGGTATTCTCTACAGATTGCTAAAGAATATAAAAAATGTGAATGACAAAGATGTGACTCACCTACTCCTTTCCCTGGAGAAAGCATCTGCTTGCTTTCCCTACAATCCTTTTGTCAACACATTTTAATTCATTAATCATTTGTATTATAATAGCACATAGGAGCCCCAAGTCATAAAACAGGGCCCATTGCATTAAGTGCTCTACAAACACAGAACAAGGAGACAGTTCCTGCCCTAAAGATCTTACAGTCTTTTGCTTCTAGGCCATGGGTCCTCACCCGTTTTCATATGGTACACTACATCTTAATAGTGTCTCAGGAAATCTTCTCTGCCATTTATGATCATGCAGACCACCAAAAACACACCAACAATCCCATGGCAACCACACACAATGTATTTAGTTTATTTTTAGCTTCTTTAAATGCAACTTAGCAGCTGGAAACAAAAAGGACACAGTACAACGTGACCATCCATTCACCTCTCTGAAAACCACTAAGTACTCCATGAACCACAGCTTAAGAACCTCTATCCCACAACAGCTAGACCAGCGGTTCTCAACTCGCAGCCGCATGCAGCCCAATTAGCACACAGCTGTGGCCCAGCTATGTGCTAAAGGCTGCTGGGCTACCCGGATGCGCAGCATGGCATTGGGGATCCGAGGGCTACTGGTTGGCCCCATGGGGGCAGGCCTCCGGGGGCTGCCCGCCAGGTCCAGGGTCAAGGCTGCTGCATGGGGAGTTGAGGGGAGAAGGGGAGGGGGGGCGCTGTGGTTCTCAACCTGCGGCCCAGGTAGTACATAATAAATAGTTGAGAACCACTAAGCTAGACACATATTTTCAAATTTAACGATATTTTATGTCACTTTGGTTTCTATTTGCTTCCACTAATGCATTCAGTCCTATCATTAGTGCTGTGTGGAAAGTACTAACTTGCTCTGATATATGCTTCTTTGAAATGCATTAATAATTTAAAACTTTAAAATTATTACTCTCAAATCTATTTCATTTTAATGTAATTGTGAATATTAGCTCTGCAACTGCAGACAAATGTTTACACAGAGACCTCTTCCTTTGTGTCTTCCCACCATCTAGAAAACAATAACTATTTTGTGTTTATAATTGTTTAGAATGTGTAATATGAGAGTTTATGGGCTAAGCATAACACCAAAGTCAACAGACTAATTCCTATTGACTTCAGTGGGAGCAGGATCAGACTCTGTCATTAAAGAGAGACAGCAATCGTTCCAGAAGAGGATCCAAACCTGCAATTCATTGGGTCTCCGCAGATTTTCACCATTGTGGTCTCTTTCCAGAAGGAAACTTTTAAAAGGACAATTTTAGGCTAATCAGACACTCAGTGAGAATTTTGGAACATGAGATTTTCCCCACTTTTTGCAATACCCAATAGTCTAGAAACTGAAGATTTATTTTATTCCATAGTTTTGAACAAGATCTATGGCACAGGATAAACCTGCATGTACAACTTTGGAATTTTGAACCGTTGAATACTATTAGGTCCCACTGTATGTTTTGCACTTTGCCAAAGACTGCTTCTAGCAGAGTTAAGAACTTCACTGGAGCACCACTACTCTAGCAAAATTTGAGAGAAGTCCAACCACTCAGATTCAAAGAATCTATGAACTCTGCTGGCACAACCTGAGGAATCCATAAGACCCATCAGCCAAATCATTCAAAGGTAGGCTACGCTCCGTTGATGTGGCCTTTTGAGCAGGGCTTTGGAGTGGAGCCTGAAGCTGGAGGGCGAAGCAGCACTGGAGCTGCAGATTTTTGCCTGGAGCTGGAATACAGCTGGAGCAGAGCTCCAAAGCCCTGCTCTGAGACTGTAAATTCCAGTCTGGTTCAAGGCCATTATAAATTCCAAACACTACAGTAACAGGTTTGAATAAGTTTCATTGTAAAATAAAGAATCATCATTGAAAAGATGCATTTCTAGGGGGATCCCGCAGGGACCAGTCTTTGGCCCTACACTATTTAACAATTTTAATCAGTGACCCTGAAGAAGAAAAAGAAAAAAATCATCACTGATAAGTTTGCAGATGAGACCAAAAATGAGGGAGTGGTAAATAATGAAGAGGACAGGTCACTGATACAGAGCAGTCTGGATCATTTGGTAAGTAAGGCGCAAGCAAACAACACACATTTTAATCCAGCTACGTGTAAATATATACATGTGGCAACAAAGAATGTACCCCATACCTACAGGACAGAGACTATCCTGGGAAGCAGTGACTTTGAAAAAATTTTGGGGTCATGGTGAACAATAAGCTGAACATGAGCTCCCAGTGTGATGCTGTGGCCAAAAGGGCTAACGTGATCCTGGGATATATATAAACAGGGAAATCTCTGTTCGAGTAGGAAGAGAGAGGATATTTTACCTCTGTATTTGACACTAGTGCAACTGCTGCTGGAATACTGTATCCAGTTCTGAAGTAATGAATGCACTCTTGGCAGACATGCCAAGTCTTGGTGAAATCCATCAAAACAAACAAACAAAAAAGACAGAAATTCTTTACTAAAAGATAAACGATAAAAGTTGGTTTTTGGAACTTTAGAACAAAGGCTGCAACAACAAAAGCCAGACAGGTAATGAAAGTAATGCACAAATATAACCCCCAAATCCTTGGAATAAGTAAATGTCGATAGCCAGGAGCTGAGTTGAGAAAAGGCGATTCAAAAATCAAAACAAAATCATAACACATTCTGGGAAGCAATATAGTTACCACACAGAGGTAATAGCAAAACCGAAAAATCTCTTACAGAGTGGTAGCCAATTAACAGCTTCCAGATAAACATGAAAATTACAAATATACATTACATATCAACAGGCAACTACCATGACAAGATCTAAGATCAATTCTACAATGGTCAACGAACTCTGACTGACAATATTGCCAAGCATGACACCTGCTTAGTAATGCCAAGGTTGGGGATGACAACAACAGAGTGGAGAAGGCAATGGGGAAAGTGTGACCTTGGTCCCCAGAATGAGAATGGTGTCAGATTGGTAGAACTGTGGCAGGTATCAGGGCTCAACTGATGAAACACTAGTCACGCACATAGATATCCATATCATAACTTGGACAGAATCCCACGGAACCAATCTGACCTTTTATGTACTGGAAAGAACTTTAGATCAACTCTCTAAAATGGGAGCTGTGTCAGAAGTGATCACAGGTTGCGCGTCACAAGACTGAAGATCACACTTAAAAAAATAATAGAATACATAGAGAAAACTAACAGCTAAAGTCTAACAGACGACATTACATCAGCAATTTTGAATGGAACTGAAAAACCCATTTCAGATGTTACAAGCCTTAAAACCACCATAAGAAATCTATTGACATGTCATGGTTCTTTCTGCTTGATAGTATAATAGATGCCGCAATGCCTGCAGTTTATTTCCAGACAAGCAAACCTAAAGTCTGGATACGTAAGGCTACATGGAACTGTGTGCAAGAAAGGAAACAAGCCAAAGCGAAACATCAATCCTCAAAAACACCATCAGAAAAAGCAGCAGCCAAAAAGAAAGGATAAAGTAGCAAAGAGCAACATGGAGGAAATATGTGAATAAAGACGCTGAAGCAGTTGCTGAAAGAGGCACTAGTAAAACATCACATTTTAAAAGAATCAACAAGATTCTGACTGGCAAGTTTACACCAGCCGGAGAGCCTGTTAAGGTTGAACAAAGAGCTTAACAACAGAAAAAGAACATAAAGCCATGGGCAGAGCGCTTCCAAGAGGTGAGAAACAGGCCAACACCACAAGGAATTATTGATATTGACAAAGAAATCAAACACCCAGAACTAGACATTGTAACATTTCACATAACAAACAAGGAGAGAAAAATGCAATTAAGTTAAAACCTGGGAAAGCTGGCAGGTGCAGACCAAGTCACCAGGGAAATGTTCAAAGCTTGTAATGACGAGACTATCAATAAAATTACTGAATATTTCAAAACAGTACACGGCCAGGAAAAGTTTGCAGAAGAATCTAAAATAATGGCAGTATAGTCAAAATACCAAAGAAAGGTGATCTAAGCAACTGCAGTAACTGGCAAGACATTACACTCCTTGCAGTGATAGACAAAGTTTTCCACAGTATCATCTTAAGCAGAATAAAACAGCAGGTAAGCAAAACTAAAGGAATATCAGGAGGAATTCTGACCTGGAAGATCATGTGTCAACCAGATTTTCACCCTATGACTAATTACTGGAAACAGAAAGTAAATGGCAAAAGCCCACATCGTAAACTTAAGAGATTTTGAGAAAGCATTTGACAGCCTCCATCACAATTCACTGTGGAACATCTTGAAGTGTTATGCTATGCCAACAAAAATGATTAAAATCTTCAAGGCCTTGTATAACGGTGCAGTATGTACAAATAAATAAAGGCAGACTTGAGAGAATGGTTTAACAGCTAGGGGTGCCAAAGATGAGTTCTCTCGCCTTTGCTGCTTGGCATTATCATTGACTTTATTGTGAGAAAAAGCATAGATGGATCCAACACAGGCATCATGTGGCTTAACAGTAGTACATGAGAAGATCTAATATTTGCTGTCATCATAGCTCTTCTAAGTCACAGCTCAAGCTACACGCAAGCAAAAATCAAAAGACTGGTCTGGCATCACAAGAAAGATGGGGTTAATAACACTGCTCTACAATTTTTGAGAAGTCGTCTGCTTCAGAGATAAAATGTGGAATTTATTATGTATTTTGATGAGCTGAATTCAAATATGACATTTAAAACAACTGATTGGCTACTGTTTCTAATATTTAAGTTTTTACATTTTATGTCTACGTATAGTGTGTAGATAGCAGAGTTTTAATCATAAAATTGTAAACCTAGGTCTTTTCATGTTTTTATGGTTGCTTTACATGATAATATTTCACCTGTCCTGTTTATGTAACACTTAAAAATCAGCAAAAGGGTTATATAAATAAAATTTATTATGAAACAAAAGGCAAAAAACTATTATGTACATAGTTTAGTCCTATTCAGTGTCTACTCAGTGCTTCTTGGCTTGTCTCTTGTATTCATTAAATGGAGCATCTCTTGTCACTGTCCAGCAATAGTCTGCAAGCATTGATGGGCTCCATTTGCCCTGATAGCGTTTCTCCATTGTTGCAATGTCCTGGTGAAATCGCTCGCCGTGCTCGTCGCTCACTGCTCCGCAGTTCGGTGGAAAAAAATCTAGATGAGAGTGCAAAAAATGTATCTTTAGTGACATGTTGCAACCAAGGCTTTTGTATGCCTTGAGGAGGTTTTCCACCAAGAACCTGTAGTTGTCTGCCTTGTTGTTTCTGAGAAAATTTATTGCCACTAACTGGAAGGCTTTCCATGCCGTCTTTTCCTTGCCACGCAGTGCATGGTCAAATGCATCATCTCGAAGAAGTTCACGAATCTGAGGACCAACAAAGACACCTTCCTTTATCTTAGCTTCACTTAACCTTGGAAATTTTCCACGGAGGTACTTGAAAGCTGCTTGTGTTTTGTCAATGGCCTTGACAAAGTTCTTCATCAGACCCAGCTTGATGTGTAAGGGTGGTAACAAAATCTTCCTTGATTCAACAAGTGGTGGATGCTGAACACTTTTTTTCTCCCAGGCTCCAATGACTGTCGGAGTGGCCAATCTTTCTTGATGTAGTGGGAATCTCTTGCACGACTATCCCATTCGCAGAGAAAACAGCAGTACTTTGTGTATCCAGTCTGCAGACCAAGCAAGAGAGCAACAACCTTCAAATCGCCACAAAGCTGCCACTGATGTTGGTCATAGTTTATGCACCTCAAAAGTTGTTTCATGTTGTCATAGGTTTCCTTCATATGGACTGCATGACCAACTGGAATTGATGGCAAAACATTGCCATTATGCAGCAAAACAGCTTTAAGACTCGTCTTCGATGAATCAATGAACAGTCTCCACTCATCTGGATCGTGAACGATGTTGAGGGCTGCCATAACACCATCGATGTTGTTGCAGGCTACAAGATCACCTTCCATGAAGAAGAATGGGACAAGATCCTTTTGACGGTCACGGAACATGGAAACCCTAACATCACCTGCCAGAAGATTCCACTGCTGTAGTCTGGAGCCCAACAGCTAGACTAGAGCCAGTCAACAATTTTAAGCACCATTTTCGTTCTCAGTGACCCAGAATTAGTCAAGTTTGACTACATTTATTTCAGATGCATTTTGGCTGTAGAGCAGTGTAATCAATTATGAAAACACAAATGTAATGACAACCTCAGACACCTCCAACTCAAGCATTAAAGAGAAAAGTCTACAACAGGTGAGTCAATTCACATATATTTGCAGTAACATGAAAGCCAATGAGGATTTCAAAAAGGAAATAATGTCATGAATTGGCAAGGTGGCAGCTGCATTCATCACCTCAAACAAGATTCACCAGCAGCAGCTTAAACAAAAAATCTGCAACTTAAGGACCAAACTATGACTCTTTAATGCCAATGTTATTTCTACCTTAAATATGGATGTGAAAGCTGGAAAATCCACAAAAGCTATAGGCAGACGAATAAATGCCTGTGAATGAAAATGCCTCAGGAAAATACTAGGTATAAAGTGGAAAAAAATTAAAATAAGTGCCTGAGATTTATCAGAGTCGAACAACTTCTTTACCTCTGAAACTATCCAGGAAAAAAAAAAAATGATGGAAATATCTGGGACGTGTAATATGGATGAAGCCAGAGCCTCTGCCATAACAAACATGCCATTTAGAAGCTGGAGAAACATGTAAAAGAGGCTGACCAAAAAATCTCTCCATTGAACAGTACTTACAGAAGGAAAATTTAAACCATCCAACAATACTGAGAACGTGCAAAGAGTAGTACAGGATAAACAGGAATGAAAGAGCCATGTTCATGTCCAAAGTGACATCCGAAGTCATGGGAAGGATGCAAATTCAGATAAATTCGAGACATCCAAGGTGAGATTTTCAGAAGTGCTCAGCAGTGATGTAACTCTGTTCCCACTGAAAACAACAGGAATTTATGTTGACTTCAATGGGAGCAGAAGCAAGGCATCACAGAATGCTTTTGAAAATTCTCTCTTCATAAATATCTGAAATCTTTATCATTTAAAAAACCATATAAATAGTACAAAAATACAGTTCATATTGTAGATACACTGAAAATACATTAGGAGCTTTTAGTTATTTTAAAAATGGTTGACAGTCTAGAAACACATAGCTATGGTTAAAGCTCATGTTCAATTTGTGTTCAATGCTGTGACTATTTAAATCCTGAATTTTATTTCAGTGTTTCTGTCTGTTAAGGAGAAGATGAATGACTTCACTGTGCAGAGAAACTGATGAGCCTAAGAGAAAGGATACAGCAACTTCCTATGATTAACAACAAAAATTGGGTAAATGCAGGCATTTTAAATGTGTAGAAGCACCTGTAATGGAAAAAATGCATAGTTGCTTTTAGTTGGAAACTGTTGTCTGGAAACCTCAGCCATTGCGGGGAAAAGTGGCTATAGCTTTTAAACACCAGACATTCAATTTTATTTCTAAGACTAAAGCTATCATTTATTCAGGCACCTCTCAAGTAATCCTGAGATGAGTTTTCATTCCCTTTCTATAGACCTGATTTCAGCTCCCATAAAATAAAGACTTCCAACCTCAATGGTAGATCAATCAGGCCTTAAATTAGGTCACCTTCATAGCTCATAAACAGAGCTTTACAAAAAGCTATGGTATATATGATATGTCTTGTGCCACCTGGCTTTTCTATGGCAGGGTCTATAGTGGCTGCTGTTTATGCCCCCAACTCCCTCTTTGTACTCTATCCTCTAAAGACAACAGGACACAATTCATCTGGTGCTTTAATAGGGCCAATTTCATAAAGCTGAAAACAATTATGAGCCAAATCAGCTGGGAGGAAGAAATTAATCAAAAAAACGTGAATGATATTTTGGAATAATTTAAGAACATCTACTAGATGTCCAAAAAGCCACAATCTAGGAAGAAAACTGTGCTGGTTAAAAACAATTATCCCCACCTGGTTTAGAGGGTAAGTGAAAGCAGCTGTAAACAAAAATTTGTATATAAGTGGAAGAAAGGGGGAGTTGATACTAATGACTACAAGTCAGAAGTTAGGAACTGTGGAAAATTGATAATGGAAGCCAAAAGACACAAGGAAAAAAGTCTATGACCACAAGAGTTAAAGACAATAAGGAGTTTAACAATACATTAGGAATCAAAAGAATCTTGACTGTTGTACTGGCCCACACTAAATGGAAATGGTGGAATTATCAGTACTAAAGAAAAGGTAGGGGTGTTCAATAAATATTTCTGTACTGTATTTGAGTGAAAAATAGGTAATATAGTCTCATCAGATGGTGATAACACTCTTTCCATTCTACTAGTATCTTTGAAGGATGTTGAACAGAACACTATGGTCAGACAGTTTTAAATCAGCAGGTCCAGATAACTTGCATTCAAGAGTTTTAAAAGAGCTGGCTGAGAAAATTGCTGTACCATCAACTCTGATTTTCAATAAGTCTTGGAGCACTGGGAAAATTCCAGAAAACTGAAAAGAAGCTAATGTGCCATTTTTAAAAATTGGTAAATGGGATGACCCGGGTAATTACAGGCCTCTCATCCCAACATCAAATCCAAACATGTTTATGGAGTGGCTGATACAGGAGTTGATTAATGAAGAACTAAAGGAGAGTAATGTAATTAATGAAAATCAACATGGATTTATGGAAAATAGATCCTGTCAAACTAACTTGATATCTTTTTTTGATGAGATTATAAATTGACGTAGGTAATAAAGTTGATGTAATAGACAGACTTCTAAGGTGTTTGACTTGACATCACACAACATTTTGATCACAAAACTAGAATGATACAAAATAAACATGGCACACATTAAATGCATTAAAAACTTGCTATCTGATCCATCTTAAAATGAAGCTAGACATATTCAGACCAGAAATAAGGCGTAAATTTTTAACAGTAGGAGTAATTAATCATTGGAAAAATTTAACAAGGGTCATGGTGGATTCCTTATCACTGATAATTTTTAAATCAAGATTGGATGTTTTTCTAAAAGATATGCTCTAGGAATTATCTGGGGGAAGTTCTAAGGTCTGTGTTGCACAAGGGGTCAGACAAGATGATCATAATGGTCCCTTCCGGCCACAGAATCTACAAACCTGAGACCCCATACCTGGCAGCTGCAGGATCTTTGCGGGAGGTGGGGAAGGTCACTAACACTAAGACAATGCTTAGGGTAGAGTTTATTTCATTCAGAGAAAAACTCATTCAGCTTTAAGGAAGATGCTCCTGAGTTTGCTGCACTTTTAATGGGACATATAAATGGTGAAAAAGTTATGCTTTTGTGCATTATGAAGTTTTGGGTGGCCCTATGTAATTCCATGAGAAAGCACAACCCTAAAAGGATTTGGATGCAACTGTGGAGAATGGTATATGTTCTTCACTGATGAGGGGCTCCATTACCGCTAATAGTTCTAGGGTAAGTGGAAAAAAATATGTATAGTAGCATGGAGACAAGGTATGTGTGGAAACAGTACAGATGGATCCACCACTGCTACAGGAACAGCTCTTTGGGAAGAATAAGGGGGAAGAATAGTGAAACAAGCTGCTAAACAAAAACAAAATAAGGGAGTAGGAGGAAGAGATTATCTGCTTTTTATCCAACCTCCCTTTAAAAATCTATCCATTTCCAACCTTGACTACACCTGAGCTGCTGTTCGTGCCCATAGCTATTTCTCAGAGGCATCACCATGAGCAGCAGCACAGTGAAACAGACATGACCCTCAATCATATTGTTTCTGGCAAACCACTTGCAAGGTAGGAGAATCAATCGCATTCTCCTGTAGCTATAGTACAGGGGCAAAAGATACTTAGGACAGGAAAGAAAATACAGACTTCTCCTCCTCCTCCTACATAACATACTCAGCAGTGGCAAATCACATCTGTATTCCACCAGTAATCCAGGAATGTAGGACAATCATGTCAGTTATCTCTAGAGCTTCTTCCTCTAGGGCCAAGAGGGAAGCATTACGGGAGAGCTGAGCAGTAATACAGATATGATCCTTACTGCAATTCTCTCTCAATTTCATAGTAAATTTAAATTTCTCTGACGCTGATACCTGCAGATTTGTAGGGCTCTAGTCACAGTTATCCGCGGACCATTTTTGCGGATAGCATCGTAGATGCGGATTCAAATTTTGTATCCGCGCAGGGCTCTGTCAGTAAGAGCCATGCAGCCACTGTGAGGAACTGCGGTGCAGACCCTCCACCTCCCCTGGGCGGGGGACCGAGACTTGGGCTGGAGGCTGTTCAGGCCTCTCACCCAGGGCAGGTGAAGGGTCCGCCACAGCTTCCCATAGCTGCCCAGCCGGCTCTTACCATGGCCAGGCTGCGGCTCCGAGCTGCCCCCGACCAAGCCGGGCCAGGGGAAGCCACGCTGGCAGTAGTGGAGAGTCTGGGTCCCTCCACCTGCCCTGGGTGGGAGAGCCTGAGGGGTGGGGAAACTGGGTGAGCTCCCCGCCTGGAGTAGGTGGAGGGACCCAGATTCTCCACAGCTGCCCACCTGGCTCTCACCGTGGCTGGGCTGTGGCTCTGAGCTGCCCCCTCTTCCCGCTGAAGCGCCATGCTGATAGCTGGGAGGAGCTTGGTTCCCTCCACCTGCCCTGGGTGGGGGGCCTGAGCAGCTCCAGCCCTTGTCCCTGTCCCCTAGGTCCTCCACCTAGGGCAGGTGGAAAGATCCAGGCTCCCCATAGCTGCCAGCACAGCTCTCCCCAACCCGGCTCCAGACGGGGTTGCTCAGAACCTCAGCCTTGCCACAGTAAGAGCCAGGGAGGCAGCTGTGGGGAGCCGTGGTGGACCCTCCACCTGCCCTGGGTGGGGGACCCAAGCAGCCCCTGTGCAGCTCCACAGATCACCCTCCTTGCCCCCGAGCCAGGCCAGTGCGGAGCCCAGCCAGGGAACCGCAGTAGACCCCACACCTGCCCGCAGTGTGGGGGGCGGGGGCTAAGAACAGCCCCCAGCCATGTCCCTGCCTCCCAGGCTCCCCACCCGGCTGAGGGCAGGTGGAGGGTCCGTGACTCCATGTGGGCTTCCCACTGCTGCTCACCCTGACAGTGCTCTGACTCTGCCAGCAGGTAGGGGATCTTGGGGGACAATTACTGCACTGGTGGGGTGCAAAATAAACTTTATTAAGAAAATGCAAAAACAGGGAAAATTCAGTAGTGAGGGGTATGGGGTTTGTTAAGGTAGACAATTGGGGAGGGGTTTCTTAGAAGTAAATAGTATAGGGGGTTTCAATAGTGGGCTACAATACTGTGTGGTACAATTACAGTTGGTAACCAATGACACTTGAAATATAAATGTAACAGGTAGCTAACAATTTCTAAGAAGCCAAATGGGTTGTAAGAGCTGGTTATAATAACCAACAACAGTATGGTATAAAATGTGTCACATAACCAACAACTCTAGGTAAAATGTTTGAGGTGTGTTTAGAGCAGAAAAAAAAAGGTAACCCAATGGTTTTATGCTTAGACTTCAGTAATACAAAATTGAGGTTTAGGCAGCAGTAGAGCGGTGTGACACGTGGGGAAGGGATGAGAGAGAGAAAGGCGAAGAGTGAGTAGAGAATGAGGCCAGGGATTGTAGAGGAATGGAGGTTTGCGTGGATGGAGCAAAGAGGAGCACATGAGCAGAGAGCACTGTGGAGGGAGATTTTAAACTCTAGGGAGTACACACAGAGCAGACAGGCTGCAAAGTGTAAACAGCAGAAGAGTCTGAATGAGTGACTGGGCAAAGCTCGGGGGGGGGGGGTCTAGGGGCAGCGGGAAGTGACAGACTTAACCACAATTATACAGAACACAGCAAAATCTTATCTATGATCTAACTTAACCAAGACTACACCAAATTTAGCAAGTAACAGAACACAATGCAACAATTTTTTAACACCATAACTTACAGAGCACAATACAAACAATTCTCTAAACCTAACTTAACCACAGCTATGCAAAAAATGAAAATTACAATTTATCTAGACTAAGAACCTTGATTCTAATAGGTGCAACCTTACACCTATGCCGATTCTATTGATCGGGAAGGGGGAGCAGTTCCAGAGGGCAGAGTGGTGTGCCCAGGGTACAGCCCATGGGGGGGGAGGGCTTTAACTAGAGGTGGCTGCAACAGCAGTGGGGCGGCTGCAAGCTGGGCAGCCCAGGATACAGTCCAGGAAGGCACAGCCCAGCAGCGGCACAGGCTTTATATTTTTTCAGCAGCAAAGGCGCTTGCAGAGCAAGAAACAGATTATAGAGATACAGACCAAGGAGTTTAGCTTGGGTCTGTCTGCTTGGGGGAAACAAATGGCCAGCAGTAGGACAGGGGGAGCCTTGCAAGAGAAAAGCTCTTACAATCCCCAGGACAGCAGCAAACCCAGAGACAGGACAGCAGTATAGTAGCATCGGAGGATGGAGGAGAGGACTCGATTCGCTTTCAATAATCAGGAGATCTCCAGGCACAAATCCTGTTGTTCGTTGGGGGGAGTTTAAAAACGGGAGTACGCTCAAAAACAAACGAGCGAAGAGACGGGCCCCCAAAGGACCCCTTGGAATGCTGATCAGAGACCAGGTGGCCAAAGCAAAGGGGACCTTCTCTGAGGGTCTGATCAGAAAAATGTCTCGGTTTTAAAGGCAAACTCAGGCAGTTTCCCACCAGTACTTTTGATTGGCCTCCTCTTGATACATAGGGAGGAGAGAAGGCAGGGAAAGTGCAGGTAAGCATAGGCATGCCTGGGCATGTTCTGAGCCACAGGTATGACTCATATGCTTAATTAGTTGGCCACGTCAGGTCTTGCATTTCTGGGCAGCGCCCCCCACACCGAGCCCGGGTCTGAACAAAGGAGCTAAACAAAGAAGCAAGAAGCCCCCACCCTAGGCAAGGCAGTGGCTCAAGTTAGTTGGTACAAGCCATCTCTATGAATAGGGCTGTGACTTTAGTTAGCACAATGGCCGGGAGGGGCGGCCACACAGGACTAACAGAAAGGAGAAGGAAAAAAGGAATGCTAGCAGGGAGACAGCTGTAACAGACATGCTCCAGCATGGACTCCCTCGGAGCTGCAGCCCGAACAGGGTAAGAAGAGCCCTGCAAATCTGTGGACAGCTGCAGATATCTGCATCTGCAGACAATTTTTGTGGATCGGATGCAGAGATACATTTTTGTATCCGTGCAGGGCTCTAACAGTGACTACAGTTCTTAGAACATCTATTACTGTAGTTATCCTCTATTGCAGACATAGCACAAATATTGTGTTTTCTCAGTTCTACTATAACATTGCTTTTCTTCGTTAGTTTTTTAAAAAACAAGAAGAGTTCAAAGGAACTACTACACATTTAGATTCTAAAGAGTCTTATACCATCAAAATGAGACAAACTTTAACACAGGCAAAATATTTTGGTCTAAAAATTAAAGGAAAAATTATATTTAAAACATTTCCAAAAATACTCTCTCTTATATGTCTCCACATATTACCAATGATATTCTAAAATATCTTGCTTAAATAAATAAGTCTACATTTATACTGACAAAGCAAATATCAGCCCTGGCTAATACAGCAAGTGCTATAGAAAACAAAACTGATACTAAAGAAAGGATTCCATATCACATTCTTACATACAAATACAAGAACTTTTTAATATTCACTGTCAACTCTGCTCTCTCCAATATTGGGAATAAGATTTTTTTCCCCCCTTGTACAGATAAAATCAGTTGGTGGAAGTGAACAAGTGCAGGATCACTAATTTTTAATTAACCTATCAGGCTGCCTACTAATCAGGTGCAGTTAACGTCTCTGCAGAAGCCTGCATGTCCTGGAGCCCATGATTTTCCGCCAGGGTACAATCATGAAGGAAACAGCCACTTCCCCTAATAAGCAGAGAAATCAATTCAAAAACAAGAGAAAGAAAGTAAAGACACATATAAAAAGGGAAATATTCTACCAGCTTTCATGTTTACTCTGCTCAATTTTTTTACTCTTTCCTGGGCAAACTTCCAATTTGATTAAAGATATGATTTAAGTATGATTCCCTCACATCATTAACAAAATGTTAACAAAATGGGCCAAAACAAACATCTTGAACTCAAACCGCATTTCAAGTTTCAGTGCGTGGGGACATGTTCCGATGTGAATCTGACATTCTGGTTTTGGTTATAGGCTGGATCCAAAACTGGAAGGGACTTATTTTGCAATTCAGGTGCAGCGAAAATCTCCTCAGAAAAGCCACTCTCATATAATGTCCTCTCAAGATAGCACCAGCCTCTGGAGAACAGCTCATCTTATAAGGTTTTCACTGTCTGTAGAACAGCTCAAGATTTCTGTATCATCAGATCTGAAACTTAGCCCTGATTTGGCACTGACCTCTCTACACTCTACCAGGATCTTCCAAACACCGCTTCTTCAGCCATCTAATACTTTCACAAACTGTGATTTGTCACCGTGCATTTCTCTTCCCAAGCCCCACAAGTCTCTCCAAACTGCTTGGATTTCCTCCAGATCCCAAACATATTTCTCTAGGTTTACTCTCAATTTCAGAATCCTACCTACAGCTATTTTTTAGTGAAGGAAATGAAATCTTCAAATAGCACAGTAAAAAAAATAGAAGGCTGCAAAAGGAATTCAGGGTTTACGTCCAATAAATACATTTGGCGAGGCACTTTTACTTTAAATACTTTGACACCACTCTCATTGCTTTATAAAGAGCATACTTGTTATATGACACAACAATAACCTTGTTCAGTGGTTACTTTCTCTTCACACCAAGTTTGTATATATAGTAAATATTTTACATTTATATAGTACTTGGCACCAGAAAGGACCCCAGGGAGCTTTACAGTGAACAAATATTTGTAGCACCGTCATGCCCACCCCAATAGACAACTACATTAAAGAAGTAAAAATGTGTCTTTAGAGGATAAACTAAAAATGACTGGAGGGAGATGGCAGCAGAATAACTGAAGCGGAAAAGAAGCTGTTTAACCTGAACATCAGCATCCTGAAGGGGCTGCTGACCAATGAAGAGCCCTATGTTACCAGTGTGACAGGTTCGGTCACAGAGATCCCCTTGGGACTGTCACCTGATGTGCTGAATTTGCCTCTGAGCCTGTTTTCCCTGCCATCTTGGGACTCCAGAACCCTGCCTTGTTGAGCCAGACACACTAGCCTGCTGCAACACAGACCCAGGTCTGGTCTACGCCCCCAAAACTGAAGACTTTAACCAAAAACTGCTCAGCAGGTCACCTATCTCATGCTTATCTTTAGTGTATTAAAAATAAAACAATCAATAAGTATGGTTCACACTTTCCCACACCAGATCGGTTTTGCTTAGAAGACCAAATAACTCTATACTGAGACATTCCAAATAGGAAACGGAGTCTACTTCAGCACACATGGCAAAATAATGTCAAACTAGAAAACCAAGATGCTCATCACTCATAGGTGAGGATAAGATTTTGTAACAAAGATCCCAGAAGTCACAGATTCCATGATTTTCAGAGACTCGTGATATTTTCCGCTTTAGCCCTGTGCTATTGAGACTGACAGGGGGCCCAGAAGCCCTGAGCTGCCATGAGCGGTGGGTGCTGGATTCCCCCACTCCTGGTAGCAGATCTCACTCTCTCATCCCCTGCCATGGGGCTCAGGCTTCAGTTATCCCCCTGTCAGGCCCCACCCAATTAGTCTTAGTAATTTTATTTCTTGAAGTATTTTAAAAGCGTTTTAGCTTCTGTGAACTTTTGTTTATTACCCATGAACGGTGACTTTTACTAAAAATAACTGACAAAATCTTAACGTTACTCGTAGGATTTTATATGTCTTCTTACATTTAATCAGCTTCCCGTGCTTCATACTAACCAAATGTAGTAAAATTAACTGAAGTAACATTGCCATTCAAATACACCGACTTTGACAGCAAAAAGAAGTTGCCATTAATTCAATCTCTGCAAGAGGTATTCCTGAGTTAATTCCTCAGTGGGAGCTGTAACTTGATCACCATGGATATCTGACAGAGTAAGTACACAGAAAGAAAATAGTGAACCAAAGTTTTAGAAAACAAAGAACAGTGCTAGAGACAAAGACTGTTATGAAGAACGAAAGATAAGAATTGTGCTTCAAAGTATCTGCTGAACAAAAAATGTTAAGATTCTCTTATGAAACAAATTAAGATGAAATGTAACTTACTGGTAAGGTTCCGGGTAGAGAAGCATCAAAGAAAGATACCAAAGAATTAGGTGGTGCTGCAAATTGGACTTGGGAGCCAGAGAAAAGCTTTGAGTTGGAACTGATCTGTGCATGAATTTCCAGACCCACCACTGCTACCCATGGAGCAACACTGAAAGAGAAGGGGAAAGTAAATATGATTAACTTATATTCTATTAAACCTCCATGAACTTCTAAACACAAGACCAAAAAACTCTTGCAATACCATGTGGGAACACTGCACTGCTGATCCATAATAAATATTGAAGGGAAATACGAGGAAAACTTTTTCATTATATACAGGTAGAGGATGGTAAGTAGGAACAATTATATAAGAAGGAAAAAAATAAAGGTCTAAATCCATGAAATCTTACTTATATGAGTAGCATCAATCAGGCAAACCCACATGAGTAACAACTTGCCTGATCAACCTCCAGTTTTATACCCAACAGAAATTATAAATATGAATTGTATTTCATGTACTTTGATAAGTCTCCAACAAACAGGTGGCATATCAATTATGTATACATTGTCAGCTAATCACTTGCAAGTTGGAAAAGGTTGTACTGCATTAGCATAAACATTAGTAGTCTGATAATAAAGAAATCATAATTTCCATTGGAGAGCAACTGCTCTCTGAACATACTCCAAAA
Source organism: Chelonoidis abingdonii (assembly GCF_003597395.2). Taxonomy (NCBI): domain Eukaryota; kingdom Metazoa; phylum Chordata; order Testudines; family Testudinidae; genus Chelonoidis; species Chelonoidis abingdonii. The sequence continues at coordinate 60,987,690 of NC_133773.1, forward strand.
GAATGAGCTTCTACATATCATCTGAAAAGTAATTGCAATTTGCGCATCCATAACCCTTATATAGGCAAGAGATGGGGGTCACTTTCACAGTGTGAATTGCTTGACAGTTTCTGTAAGTAATTACCTGGCCTTGTACAAATGAAATGACAGAAATATAGTATTTCACTGGTGAAGTCAGGTTTGTATAACAAGATACTAAAGCAATATTAAGTACCTAGATATAGTTGATAAGTGGGAAAAACATTGAACAAATACATCAAATGCAGCGTTTCTTTCAAAAGTGAACACAATGAACTTGATCTGTCAAGACTTGAGTTCAGGGTTCTGTCTTTCTCCCTCAACCACTCACTACATCTCTACCAAAAACTGAGTAATGGGATGGAAACACTGTCACTTGGGATTATTTTCAGGAATTTAAATAAAGTACTTTACAACAAATAGTTTTTCTCCATGTGTTGACTGAGATTACAAAATCATATTTGTAAAAGCAAGATTCATTAGCTATGTTTCAGACATCAGGTAGAATATCTAAGGCCCTAAATCCAAAAACTCTTACAGGTGCTTAACTTTACTACTTTGAGAAATCCCATTGATTCCAGTGAAACCTGGGAACGAAATTAACAAGACAACTCATGATAGTAAAGTTAAGCACACAAGTAAGAGTTTGCGTCATGGTATCTTTCCCCAATCTGAACCTTAGAGTCCAAAAAATTGGGGTACTAGCATGAATTTCTCTAAGCTTAATTACCAGCTTAGATCTGATAGGCTGCCACTACCCAAAAATATATAGTGTTTTGAGGCACTCTGGTCCCCCCCAAAACCATCCCTGGGGACCCCACACCCCAAATTCCTTGAGTCTCACAACAAAGGGGAATAAACCATTTCCCTTCCCCCTCCTTTCTTTCTCCCAGATCTTTCCCACCCTGGGTACACCAGAAGATCACCGTGTTTCAAACTCCTGAATCACAACACAGAGAAGTCAGGTTTCTCCTCCCCCTTCTCCCCCCCTCCCAGGCTTTCCCTCCCTGGGTATCCTGGAGAGATAGACCGTGATTCAAACTCCTTGAATCTTAAACAAAGAGGAAAATTACCTTTCCCCACCCCACTCCTCTCTCTCTCCCACCAAGTCCTTGGTGAGTACAGACTCAATACCTTAGCATTAACAAGGGGTAAAAAATCAATTAGGTCTTTAAAAAGAAAGTTTTTAATAAAAGAAAGAAAAAGTAAGAAATCTCTGTAAATACAAGATGTAATATTACAGGGTCTTTCAGGGTCTTATAGAAAATGGAGAAAAAGCCTCCTCCAGCAAAAATAAAATTTAAAATACTTTCAGCCAAATACACACTAAAACTCTACCAGCCATTTACAAATAAAGAAAACCAATTAAAAAAAGACTAAAGCTGCCTTTATCCTGATACTTACTAGAATTAGAACAGAAGAGATTGTTTTAGAAAGATTGGAGGAATCTGCTTACATCTAGTCCCTCTGAGACCCCAGAGAGAACAACCCACACAGAACACACACCCAAGCTTCTCTCCACCCAGATTTGAAAGTATCTTGTCTCCTGATTGGTCCTCTGGTCAGGTGTTGTTTGTTAACCCTTTACAGGTGAAAGAGACATTAACCCTTAGCTATCTGTTTATGACAGTGTGCAAGATTAGGGCACCTAACACTGCTTTCATTATTTATGCTGTTTTATTTCTGCATTTATCTCAACAAGGAATCATATTGAACTGGCTTCTGGTGGCTTGGCAGGCAGTTACTTGTTTATGATGGCTGCACTGTTATGCTCCAAAAGCTCAGGTTTCATTTAAAAAAAAAAACAATTGAGTACTGTATCTAGCTATTATGTTTGAAACCAATGATATTTGCCTGTATCTGCAGAAGACCTGAAACAATAACTCTGATGAATGTGGACAGCTTGCACTTATGTGAACAGAATCTTAATTTTGAAACAATTATGTAAATTTTAATATCAACATTAAACTACTTCATTGCTGATCAAAGTACACACAAAAGTAGAGGTGTGACGAAATTACAAGTACTTGCACAATCTACTGAGAGTGGCATCTCATTTCTGTGTTGTGAATAGGTGGAAATTTAGACTACCTCACTCACTATCTCCCATTTTGACCTCTGATCTCAGTTCAGACTCTGAAAAACAACTGATCTGTTTAATTTGTATTTATAGCCTGTTTCTAATTAATTTCACATACTATACTGCAATGTTTGGTTTGCAAACACTGTAGAAGAATGATTGCTTAAAATGATTTTCACTAGGATTTTCAAATATTTAATGAAAATATTTCCATGACTCAAGTTTGGAAAAAGCTTATTTTTACCTAAATTTTGGGCATAATTTGACCTGATAATATCCCCCCAAAATCTCCTTTCTAACATAAGGGTTTTTTCCCCCCAGAAGCTTTCTGAAATAAGGCCCTTATCCTGCATTCAGATGCATATAGTCAGAGCCTGGGTTTCCACTCAGGTGCAAAGGTCTCTACCCCAACATCAGATTGTATCAGAGCTGCAACTTCCCTGAACAGGAAGAACCCACAATTCTGTACAGCGCTTTATCTATATTAGGTTTATCTAAGAAGACAATCACTGTAACATGCAACTGCATCTGATCCCTATGTTAAATAATGTTTAAATTATGGACTGGTGCAGAAAAAGCACAATCCCAAATTCAAATCCTGGCAGGTAGCGAGCTTCCAAAAGCTCCTTTGATTCTTAAAGTTCTTAAAAACCATTTATTCTGGCAACAGGAATAAGATGTTCTAGTGTCTGATCTACAGGAACTGGTGGGAAATCGGGGAAACGGAGGGGAAAACTTGGGTGGTGAAGTTATGAAACTGTAGGGAGAGGGGTGCATAACTTGAGAGCTGATATTAGGAGTAGATGAGGAATATTAATCGAGATATGAAACCGTGGGGGAATCCAAATAAGGGCATGATATTGGGGAGTATAGCAGGGAGCGGGGAAACTGGGGCAGAAGTTCCAGGGTGGTGAGATGGGTACAGTGAAGAGTTAGGATATTGTGTGCAGGGAACAGGACTGCAACATCCCGCAGGCGGAACGATCGGGGTGCGCATGGGCCAGACCGAAACCTATCAGCCTTGTAGCCACACACTCCGCGGTAAGCTATCGCTACCCCCAGTAACCTGTGCCTTACCCGCGCTCTCCCGCAGGACTTTTCCCCGTTCTCCGGCCAGAAGCGATGGACCCTGGGGCCTGCGCCCTTCTCCGGCTCGGTCCACTGTGCAGGGCGGCGACATCTCCGGCTCTGCAGCGCGGAGCTAGAAGGGAGCGTCGCAGTATGGAGGCCGCCATCTTGCTCTGGGCAGGTGATGGATCAGCTGACCCAGCCGCGGCTGCGGCACCTCTGGGAAATGTAGTCTCTCAGGGGAGAAATTGTGGGATGGAGAGGGGCAAGGACAACTACAACTCCCGCCAGGCCAGGCGAAGCCAACTGCTCGTGTTGATGCTGTACACCTCTGCTCTGGAATCCGGCGGGGAGGATGAAGGATTTTGGTTATTCCCATGGCTGGTGATCCAGGGAAAGCCCAGGGCTGTGTCTCTGCTGGAGGAGGCACCTCACCTGATGCACCAGCAGCTGCCACCCGGCTACCTGAACTGAGATTTGGCTCCAGAGCCCCAAAGCTCAGACTCTAAGGATTTGGAACTTACCCGTACAGATATGGGGCCAATCGGACTCCAGCTGCTGGGAAAGTTCATATCCAGATACCTGGCCCATCTCCTGTTAAACGTTTGCAAATATGTTGACTTAACTTTGAAAAGATTGTGCATCATAAATTCTCATCATCTCTCTCTCCTTCTGGCCTTCTATCACTGTTCAGCTGCAAATCGGCCTCCTCCTACTCTGAGACCATACTCAGCTGCTCTGGATTGTTATCATCTCTGGGCAAGAGCCAGTCTAATGAAACTGTGTTTTATAATCAAAGGCCTCCTGGCCCATAAGATTGTCAGTTAACCCCTCTCAAAGGACAGTTTCACACGGTGCCAGAAGACATTAGTGCATTGCATCAAAACATCTTGCTGTAACATTAAGAGGTTTCACAAGCCTTGATACTTGATTTTATAGTGCTTGCAGTATGCAGGCTCATCCTATGTAAAATAACAGAAATCCTGGAGATCCTAGAACAGAAGGCAATCCCAATACCTTGATTTTATTTATAGTTATGTACATAATTTAAATCACTTAAACATTGATAATTCAAGCTGCTCTGTGGCTAACCCCTGGCTCCACATAGGCAAAGATAGACTAACTTGTGCATGGGCCTTACATTGCCAGTCTTTGGGGGGAAGTCATGTCATTTCTTTCTGCCCCTCCCACCTTGTGTCCATCTTGTTTGTTTATATTATAAACTTTTTGGGACGGATTGTTTTACTACATGTAAGCTAGCACAATAGGGTCATGATCAGGGTAGGGCCTTGAGGGCTACTGTAATACAAACAAATAATAACAAAAATCGTCTATGGTCACATACTTATGCAAACATCACAGTTGCTAGTTATACAGCTACAGGGCATGGACAATAGAATTAACAACTCTATTCTAGATCACAGGCCTGTGGAGCTTAAATGGGAATAGTCATTAGCTGTTGTTTATATCATTTTTTGTAGACCAACTGCTAGGAAAAGAGAATCAGTCACAAACATTTGAGCAGGTCTGATTTCATCCAGTAGAGGACAGTGGTGCACATAGACACCAGCTAGTATTTTGCAACCCTTATGCCTCTCATCTTGCCAAACCTCAAAATAGAATGCAAGGAAGTTGTGACTGCAAAAAGCTCAGAAAACTGTGGAGGGTAAATTATTTAGCAAAGATAGCATGTTCTATTCTTTTGGTTCCGTAGTTCTGGTTTTTATATATAAATAATTAAAAAGTGAGGTAGTGAGATGAGAAGGATATTCATTAATTTTAAGAGAGAGCTGAACAAATTTATGAGTGCTGTTGTATGACAGGATTTGTTGTGACGGTGAGGGGCAGGGCTCAACAGGCTTACTTCCAGTTTATGTCTTATGTTTCTAAAGCTCATGCTTCAGGGTTTCAGCCGGCCACTGGCAGGGTCAGGAAGGGATTTCCCTCCCCCTACCAATGCATTCTGGGAGGATTTTCTTTTTCTAACTGATTGCCATTGCATAAGTGGGATCAGGAAAGAATTTCCCCCAGGTCAGATTGACAGTGACCTTAGAGGTTTTTTACTTTCCTCTGTAGTGTGAGTACAGGTCACTTGCCAGATTATCTGGGTATCTCTCAGTTAATCATTTCCTTGCCACTGTGGGAGCCTCGGGCACTCAAACCCACCTTCATCCCAGCTGTTCACTGCCTGTGATGCATAACAGGTGAGTCTCCTGGGGATTGTAATACTTTGAACTTATTTCAGTCGGGCTTAGTGTGTTGGTACTACCTGGTATGGGTGGTCTGTAATGTGCAGGAAGTCAGATTAGATGATCCCTTCTGACCTTAAATCCTGTGACTCTATGTTCCTTATAAAAAGTACCATTTGCGAGGTATGCTTACTAGGTATTTATTTCTATTTGTACAATCCAGAATTTTGGGAGTGCTGGATTCTGGGATTATCCCTATTATCCTCTCAAAAAGTGATGAACGGAAAATAATGAGGGAAAATAAAAAAAATCCTTGCAGCAAAGATGTATTGGAAACAGCAGCTCAGTGTCACTTTGGGGAGAAAGAAGGTCCATTGTCCCTCTGCATCATCCCCTGCAGTAGTACCCTGGGATGTTCAGATTCCTTAACTTGAATTGCAGATCAGTGCTGTTTAATCAGTAGTTTTATTTAAAAGTTTTATTTTATTTATCTTGCAATAAACTATGTATGGCAGACTCCTGGTTTCCTATGGGCCCCGTTGGAGCTGAATTTGGCTCCATGAAGATGCAGGGGTCAGCCCCTAGCAAACTCATTGGAGGATGAGGCTTTAGTGCCATCAAATGATATTTTGATAACAAGTTCATTCCTTTCACCATTGTCTCCAGAAGTTCATCTGGATTTTATAATTATTTACTGCTTTATAGGGAGTGGTAGGTAAAAGTAGACACTTCTGAAAGTGGTGGTCATGTTTGTCCCAGTGGGAAAATTGCAAGTTTTTGGTTATTGTACTTTTTTTTAAGCCCAGTATTGTTGTGTAGTAGAAGATTTCACAAATAATAAGTAAGAAGTTAAAATCTTATCAATATTAAAACCATGCTAGGTAAAGCCCTGCCTTGCTATGCTCTAGCAGATTTCTCCCCTTTGAGTATATAATTGAAAAAGGGAAGGGTTCACTTAATAGGAATGAAAAGGGCCTCCACCTTCCACACCTAAACAACCTTCTCATTTCCCAAAAAATACTCAGTGGCTTTTTCACTTAAATAGCTTTGGAAAAGACATAGTGTTTGTGCTTCAAGCTGCCCCACACACCCTCTTACTTCCTTTCCCAGAAAATCCCATTTTAAAAAATCTTTCTGATTGGCCCTTTTTCATGCACACAATGCTGGTTAGTTGCAGGCAAGCAGGGAATAACTGTCTTTCCAAGCTGATTGCTTTGAGGTAAAGGGCTTCCTGTTTTTTGTTCCTTTGGATCTTAGTGACATACGTTTTACAGTGTGTTTATAGATCATACCCTGCTATTCCAAGGCAGGACATCTCCAGTGTTGCGTAAAGATTCGCGTGACAGTAGATCTATACTAACCATGTCGGCTTCCCTATTGGTGAGAGCCCAAGGGACAGCTTTCTGTGAATCTGAACTTCTTATTACTATTGGAATGTGGCTGATGCCTGAGAGGAAACTGGAATTTCATGTGGGACAAAAGCCTTACTTGGTATATCATCTAAACCATACACACCCACTTATTTGAAAGAGGATCTTCCTGAATTTCAGTTTAGAGAGTTTGACCGCTCTAAATTTTGCTTTCTTGTAAGCTATGTTTAGCATGCGTTCTTATCCCTTTTGTGGACTGGGAGATCTCCCTGTAGCGTATCAGGGAATGGGGTATTCAGGCCCAAGTATTTGTTGGATGGCTCACAGGCTGTCTGCAGTGTCTTATTTCAGCATGTGGAATAAAAACAGGCAGTAGCTTCTGTTATATTCTGGAGTGGAGGGTGTGGCTTTTGGAACAGTGGATTCCATGTCTGTTGAAAACCAAATATCCTACAAGGAAAAGGAATGAAGATGATTATTCAGTATGGAAACCAACTATGGTAAGGGATGTTTTCAGGCTTCTATAGTTCCTAAACCCACACCTGTATCTTGTTTTTCTCTACAGGTATAACAAGGAAGACTCTCCTCACATCCTGCAATTTTCAGCTAGTAGGTACAAGGATTTTTCTTAGCAGATCAGACCATGATCCAACTCATCATGCTTCCTGCAGTGACCAATATTTTTTGCCACCTTCTTCTAAAGTAAAAAAAAAAAAATAGTTAACCAATTAGGCAATATCTTATATTAGGAGAAGGGAGGGAGGGCATTTTTTCCTGACCACAGCAGATAAGCAGCTAAAACAGTTGCCTTCTATGATCCACTAAGCAAGTCTCTGGATGCATATACACATGCTGAGGTAGGTGGGTGGTATGGGCCTCCAGGTTTGAGGAGATCTTCTAACAAAGCATGGAAGAGTAGAGCAATATACAAAATAGTATTCTTTACTGCGGCAGCGAGTGCTTTTCACCAGTTTGTTTTATTAAAAGTCCTACTACTGATCATAAAAAGGTGCCAAGCTAACCTAAGACAAAAATCTAACAAATATATTGGCCATCAAATGATATTATACAATAAACACAACACTAACAAAAAAGTCAAAAGGTGGGTTAAGTAGTCTTCACAGGCTGTGTCATAGGATGTGCCTGTGGCATGAAGATCTCTGGCCTCACCCTGCAGCAGTTCTATGCAGACTTTTACGTTCCAAATGAATGTGTCAGGGTGAGTGGGTGTATATTTTGTATTTGACGTTAATTTAACTTGGTGGAAAATAAGATCATTGGCTCCATCCTTTAATTATCTGAGTGCTGTTTTTAATAGGTTGGAGGCCCTGCAATTTGCATTCTATGCAACCCTAAGTTTGGAAAAAACCATAGAAGATAATCGCCTGTGACACAATGCCCTCCTTATGTTTCAGTTTACTTGGATAGGGCAGAGGTACTGTTGTCCTCACTGCACCTGTGGAAGCCGTCAGACTGTTCCCTATGGTCAAATTCACAGATGGCATAAGTGGGCACAGATCCACTGTTTTCACTCAACAATGAGTAGAGCTTCAGCCGTATCTAACCTAGTATCTCTGCTAACCAAGTAGAACCAAACACCCCTCCTCCTGCAGAAAGATGTTCAAATATTGTGGGCATAGGGATGCTTTTCCAGCATCTTTAGCAGCACTGAAGCTCTTTCTTCTCTTTCACTAAGTTACTTGACATGCACAATTCTTGCATCTCTTCATCTCATGAGCTTTTACTGCTTTTTGATATGATTTCCAGCTGACATCCATTCCTTTTCATGGGAAACCCAAGGTATTTTCAGGGTAACACACCCTATGGTATTGGTCCCATGTTTAAAGGTCTTTGAGCTAGAATACTGTAACTCAGGAACCAGATTTATATTTAGGTACCACACAGTTTTCCAGGAAGCTATATTTTGATATAGCAGAGACAGTGACCAAAGTGGACAAATTACAGAAACATTAATTAATTTGTTTTGTGAGCCTCATGAGTTCCTGAAAGAACACATAAAAGGAAGCGATCTAGAGTTTCAGCAGATACAAATATTTGTAAGTCTATCAGGTGCTTTTAAGTCTCAGTTGTAGTGGTATCTGCATAAAAGAATCCTTTAATAATGTCTTCACATTCCTTATTATCTGTCTGTTTTTGACTCTCCCCATTTTTCATTTTGTGTATTGAAAGGAGAAGGTGTGTGGAGGATTTGAAGACACTCTTTTTCTCCTCTTTCCTTATATTTTGCTAGTATTTTTATTTATTTTTCTCCCCCTTCCTTATTTTTAACTGGTAGTTGCAAAGAGCTGTTATTGGTAACTATGTCTGAGACTTCATATATTTCCTAAATTAAGAGCAACAACTCTTGTTACAACTCTTGTTTCAGACTATGACTTGATATATAAGGTCAAAGCTATAAGATTTCAGCAGCATATGGTTTCATATAACACAGGCCTAGATCAAGAACTTCCTCCTATGACCCCCTGGATATAAGGGAAAACACTAAGTGCTATTATACAAGGCACAAGTCTAAATCATAACCTTTCATTGTTTCTAAAGCCACTGTGACACAGTCCTATGGCTTATCATACCTATTTATTTTCAGACAAACTATACCATCCAAACTACATTTGAAATATGAATTGTCTATCACAACATCCTTTCAAATTATTCAGAGCTTCAGTTTCATGTGCTCACTTCAGTTTTAAGATTCCAGCTGACAACCTCACCCAAGGAAAAAATAGACACAAAGGCTAATACTAAGTTTGTTTAAAATGAAAAATTCCACTGATCCCAGAAATACACATCAAAGTGTTTTTGCTGTGTTAAAAATGACTGTGTCTCATATGAAATAGGTGGGGGAACCGTTTGAAAGAGTTGTTAAGCAACACAATACTTGTGGTAAGCCCATTATAATAATGGCATTATTTTAGTCTAAATTTATTTTTTTAATTACAAACTTCAAAAATAGTCTCAAGAGTTAAATCCCAGTCCAGTGCTGTTTTTCATAGAGGAATTTTTGTAAAATGCAGGATTATTTATAGCTACAAAACGGGTACAGCATAGAAAACATCATGTTGTCCTAAATCCTTAACGGGCGACATCATCTCCATAGCCCTTGGCCTTTATGCTGAAACTGCCAACTAGTGCAAAGAGTGGTGGTTTTTGTAATATGAACTGCTGTCCACTGACAATAGAGTCATTTCACATAGGCTATTGAGCAGCTGTCAGATGGTAAGAACTTTCAGCACCTTTTGGCCTGGTTTTGAACCGAGGTAAAAGTTTCTGTTTGAAAATTTGGCCAGGATTTAACCCTCTATATTTTGATACCACTCCCTTTAGCCTTTCAGTCCACCAGGTTATTGGTACCCAGAGCATAATCTCCTTCATCCATTACCAGATAAATTAACAAATCAAACATATCTGTACCTCCATTCAAAGGAGTAGTTGTGCCCCTAACTGTGCTGTTCCTTCAGTATCGTGGGCTCTTATTAAATTTCCATTTTCATACCACAGTAAGTAATAAACTGAAGTATGCCCTTAATGCCTGATACACCATGCAGCCTTCCATTCTCCAGTTGCCTCTGCACTCCATGTCTAACATTAAGGTTTTGCTGCACAATAATTGGTTTTGGTGAAAACTTCTATGTAGGCTGTAGTGGCTGCTAGCATATTTCTTCTTCTCCAAATATGCCGTGTTGTTGAGAAGGCTGATGATGCCCATGCCCTCCAGTGTTCCCACCAAGGTGCTCTCTGGTCTGCATAGTAGCAGAGAACGTGGAGAAAGGAGCATAGATCTCAGGCATTACTATAGGACAAACCCAGAGATGCCATCGTACACCTTTACCAGCACTCAAACTACTATGGTTAACATCAGGAGGAGGAGATAAGGTAACATATTACTGTAATAAATACAGTACAAGGTACATCCACTCATGAATTTTAATGGCTTAAAGGGAGAGGAAAGGAGAGACAAAGGGAAGAGGGACATGGATAAGGATACCAGAGGTAGATTCGTTGACTCAGAAATTATCTTGGAAGTCCTAAAACATGCTATAAGATACAAACTCTTTAGCTCTAGCTCCTGCAGCAATCATTGGACTACACAAAACTCTCGTTAAAGTCCATGGGAGTTTTGCGAGAGCAAGGTCTGCAAGATCAGCCTTGTCACACAAAGAAACTGCCATGTCTGCTGGCTCATACTGAATTCCTTGCATGTGCTGCAGGATAGTGTTAAGCAAAGATGAAATAGAAACTTCAAAGATTATCCAATTTATTAAATGCTCCAATATGTGCAAAGCAGGAGCATCTCCTAAATGTTTGGCTTCAGACTGCAATTTACCAATCAGTTACTGGAACTGAACCACTTCAATGTCACACCAGTTACTGATTGATAGGTTAATAAGTTTCTACACTGAGAATCTTGTTCCCATAATTGGAGATTTAAGGGCAAATCTCAGATCATGTAAAATAAGAACAGTGCTTAATCTTTTTCCCCTTCCTCCCATGTTTAAAGGTCTTTGAGCTAAAATACTGTAACTCAGGAACCAGATTTATATTTAGGTACTACACAGTTTTCCAGGAAGCTATATTTTGATATAGCAGAGACAGTGACCAAAGTGGACAAATTACAGAAACATTAATTAATTTGTTTTGTGATCCTCATGAGTTCCTACACCTTTCTCTCTTTAATCTAGCAGAAAAGGGAAGCATCACAATGACAGATACATTTTGTGTGCTGATGTATAACTCTTCATATGACTGTTGCCCTCAAGGCAGCACAAAATTTTCAACCTTTTATAAGAAATAAAATTGGAAAGCAGATGCATTTTGATACTAGATTTAAAAAATACCAATCCAAGGCCAAAATACTAAGTCAAGAGCTAAATATGCCCTAAATATTTAGAGCGAGATCCTGCTCCTATTTAAGTCAATAGGAACTTTGCAGTGGGGGCAGCAGTGGGCTCCCAATGATGTTTATTAGTTATGGGTTTTCCTTCACATTTGTTCATTAGAAAACAGGGGCTGGGGTTTTAAATAGTGAAAATAACCTCCACCCTTCACGTGGTTTTCAGACTCCCAGGGGAAGTCTCCTTCTTGTTGGCTAGCTTCCCCACCTCCTGGGAAGAACTGTAGCAGGAGGCAGACAGAAGTCTGGCCCCTCCTGTCAGGAGCACAAAGATTTTTCCATACAGAAGAGGGGAAAGAGAGCAGCCAATGCCATTTTCACAAGAGGAGTATGAGAGAAAGAAGCAAAATAAACCCAGCAGCTCAGGGTGGCTGTGATCCCTCCTCACCCACTGTGAAAAATGGGATCGTTCCTATCTACTCCTCCTTTCTTCTCTCTAATGCTGAATTCCTTCTGGAGCTGCTTCAGATGTGGGGCTGAGAGGCAAGGTTAGTGCAGAGTTGTAGGGCTGGTAGCTGGGGCAGCTTTGAGAGCTGGGAGCACAAAATTCGCTCATTTGGGGCTGGGGATTCAGAGTCATTATGGGGAAAGGAACACAAAATTAACTGATGTAGGGATGCAGTGGCCAAAACTATATGTCTCAGTATAAATGGGCAACACCATTTTTCACGAAGAGTGGAGCTGGGCAGGGGGACTTCAAAAATCAAAAGACATTTGTGAGGGACCATAACCTCCCGCCGGTCTTGTTAGACGAAGCTTTGCAACCATCCATATAGAGCCTTGTCTAGCCACCACTGCCTTTGAGAGTTTGCTGTCACTGTCACGGATGCTGCACCAGGGTCCTGTTTGAAATAACAAACGAACGGTACCCTGCTGCAGAGCCCTGACATTGATACAGGCATCTGTAATCCTAACATATAATATTGTAACAAGTAATGCTTTTAGTTTTATCAGTTTATAGGTCCATATATCCAGGCCTTAGACTTTAGCTAAACTTAATATAAGCCAAATAATTGTTAAATAAAAGCCATGGTTTTAGTTCTCAAATAGACTTGTTTAGCAACATATCAGGCACTGGGTGTGGAGAAACTAGATATGAAGAAATGGAGTATGAAACTGACAAAAGAGGAACTAGGAGGGGGACAAGGGGTCCCCTTGAGTGCCAGCTTAGCCTTATGCAATATATAATATAATAGCTAATGCTTGCTTAAGGAAAACTGCAAGGAGGGGCTATCAAAATAACCAGCTCAATCACTGCCAGAACACGTGAAATATGTTCAACTAGCTTGCTGGTACGCAATATTTTAATGACTTTTGCAATATGTTTTTGCAATCAAGGGGTCATAAGACAGTCAATATAATTGCAAAAAAAACAATAACTGGCAATACCCCAAACTGGCCTTACAGTAAATAACCTGCTGATTTGCAAAATTGCATTACCAAAAATGGCAAATAGCTTGTGTAATCTATATGACGTTTTGCGGTTTTAACCTTTATAAGCTTGGTGAAATTTGTAAGGGGCAGAGCAGCTTATCCCTTGCATGGGATTTTCGCTGTCTCTCCCTGCGTGCACACTTGTACTCTTGTTATAACAATAAAGGTGCCTCGGGCTGTCTGATCCAAAATCAACTGGGTGATGGTCTTTTCCCCAACACATCTCAAAAAACATCATTAAATGTACACTTAATGTTAAAATACAGTACCACTTATTGGTGAATGTGAAAACTACACCAATTAAAATATGATATAAATTGAGCAATGAATTACAATGTAGCCACTTTTATCATGTACAGATTATTTTTGACAAGTTAATTAATTGCATGTGTCCAATTAAGCTATTCGTTTTACAATATATCTATTCACAAGGTTTCTGTGTGTTTAGCTTAGGCGTTCAGGGTCTGACTTTTCACTGCTTTGCCCATATGTACTATGAATGCATCAGAATGGTAGTTTTCAGTATTGACAATCCCAAGCATTCAAAAAATAATGAGTCAAGCTCCCTCCCCTCAAAATCATAAAATAGCCTAAAAATCATGAGACTTAAAATAATAAATGCTGGGTTCTTTTTATTTGCCTTCTGGTTTTTGAGCCACTAGGGTTCTTTTTTTTTTCAAGGTCTGCTCTGCATTTATGAAGGACGGAAATTTACTTTAAAAAAAATGAAAGCTGAGAGGCTCATGTAATATAATATGACTCCAGGAGCTGGGGCTTGAAGTAAAACAAGAAATTTCACAAGATTCATAACAAAATAATGAGAAATGGAAATCACAGAATTTTACCCCCACTTTGCAAAAGGTGTAATTTACTACACCAGGGTAAAGTAAATGGCTACACAAGGTAGTGGAATATCAGAACTTCAGTATAACTCCCAGACTGGAACCAGGTATAGTCAGTTGGTAATAGAATCTGTTGATTTACTACAGCCTGGTCTACACTACAGAGTTAGGTTGACGCAAGGTAGTTTACATTGACCTAACTGTGGAAGTGTCGACACTTAAATTTCACTCTCACCAATGTAACTGCCCTGCTACAGCAGCTTAATAATTCCACCTCCACGAGTAGCATAGAATCAAAGTCAGTATAATTAGATCGATGAATGTCCATGTAGACCAGTAGTCTCCAGGGCTGCCGAGAGGGGGGAGCAAGTGAGGCAATTTGCCCCAGGCCCCAAGCCCCCCAGGAGCCCCCACAAGAGTTTTCAGGGGCCCCCACAAGGGTTTTCGGTGGGTCCTTCAGTGTCGCTGCACACCCAGAGCAAGTGATGGACCCTCTGCCGAAGACCCAGAGCTTCTTCCGCTCCGGGTCTTCAGCAGCAGTTCAGCGGCGGGTCCTTCACTCACTCCGGGATCCACTGCCGAAGTATTCCCAAGACCCAGCGCGGAAGGACCCCTGTCACCGAAGACCCCAGGCCCCCTGAATCCTCTGGGTGGCTCTGGTGGTCTCCAACCTTTTTAAGCACAAGATCACTTTTTGAATGTAAGTGCAACCCAAGATCTATCTCAAAGAAAATGTAGAAATAACAATAATCCCTCAAACCCAAACACCCTTGCCCTGCCCCTGTCCCGCCCCTTCCCTGAGGCCATGCCCTTGCCCGCTCCTTCTCTAAGGCCCCGCTCCATTCACTCCATCCCCCCTCCCTCCTTCGCTCGTTCTCTCCCACCCTCACTCACTTTCACTGCACTGGACAGGAATTTGGGTGCAGGAGGGGGTTCAGGGTGCAGGCTCTGGGAGGGAGTTTGAGTGCAGGAGGGAGCTCAGGGCTGGGCAGAAGGTTTGGGTAAAGGATGGGGTACTAGCTCTGGGGGGGCTCAGGGCTTGGGCAGCGGGTTGAGGTGCAGGCTCCATGCTCTGGGAAGGGGCAGAGGTTTGGGGTGCAGGAAGGGATGCAGGGTGCGGGCTCTGGAAGGGGGTTGGGGTGCAGAAGAGGGTGTGAGAGGGGACTCAGGGCTGGGGCCAGGGGTTGAGGTGCAGGAGGGGGTGTGGCATCTGTGAGGGAGTTTGGGTGAGGGGGTGTGTTCAGGGCTGGGGCAGAGGGTTGGGGTTCAGGATGCGGGTTCCAGCTGGGCAACGCTTACCTTAGGTGGCTCCCAGGTGGCATTGCAGCAGAGCTAAGGCAGGCTCCCTGCCTGCCCTGGTCCCATGCCCTCCTGGAAGTGGATGGCATGTCCGGCAGTGGCTCCTGGAGGGGAGAGGCAGGTGGCTCTGCATGCTGACCCTGCCCTCAGGCAACACCCCTGCGGCTCCCGTTGGCCATGGTTTCCCATTTCTGGACAATGGGAGCTGCAGAGCTGTGCCTGCAAGCGAGGGCAGCGCACAGAGACCCTCCCTTGCCCGTCCCTCCCAGGAGCTACTGCCAAGCATGCCGGCTGCTTCCGGGAGCAGTGCAGGGCCAGAGCAGGCAGGGAGCCTACCTTAGCTCTGCTGCACCACCAGACTGTTCAGTCTCCCACTTTGTCTGCAGGAGGATTGGCAACTCTAGACTCTGACCAAGATCGATTGTCAGAGGTTCCAGGATCAACCAGTCGATCGTGATCGACTGGTTAATGACCACTGGTATAAACACTTACACTTACAGTGTCTGTTATTGGCTTTCAGGAGTCATCCCACAATGTTCCACACTGACAGTACAATCAGTACAAGCAGTCTTGGTGAGGACACGCACCATCGACACAAGGAGCAAAGTGTAGACACGTACAAGTAATGTAATTAAGGTGGGACCTGTATGACAATGTAAGTTAGGTCAACTTAATTTTGTAGTGTAGACATGGTCTGATACTGATGTTACTCAAAAGCCACAAAAACATTCATTTGGGTAGTATATAGAAAATGATAGAAATGGGATGAATCCGCTTTTCAGTATGAAGCAAATATAGTACAACACTAAAGAGTCAAAGGGCTCAGGGATGCCTGAAGCCTGCCATAATCAGGGGTTTGGTTGAGAAAGGAGCCAGTTGTATACGGTAAATAGACTTAAGGGATAAGAGCCAAAGAATACTAAACTGCTCATCAGGTATTTGTCATCTGAGTGATCAGTGGAGTAATATGGAACTCGCACACAATCAAGTGGCTAATTATACCAGAAATTTAAACTCCAGGGGCCAATTTGATGATCCTAGTGTAGTAGTTTACACAACCTGACCCTTGGATCACAGTGGTGAATTCACCAGGGAACATGACAGGAGATCAGTGTTGCCTCTATGGCTATGTCCACACTTTGAGCTGGGGCTGTAATTCTCAGTTTGAGGAGACATTTTTAGCTCTGTTAGGGCTACCATGCTAAAAACAGAGCATAGCCATGGCAGTGCAACTTGTGGGAGAGGCTAGCCACCCCAGGCCATGTCTACACTACCGGGGTAAGTCGACATAAGTTACACTACTCTAGCTACATGAACAACCAGTGGTGCAAGTAGAATTAATTTCTTACTGGTATGCTGCACCAGCTAAACGGGGTGGGGGGAAGTGACCTCCCCATGTGACCCCCTTACATGACTCCTCATGTGATCCAGCCCAGGGCCTGCGCACTCCCCCGTCCTCATGCCCATTATTCATCCTACGTTACCTGTACCTGCCCTCAGCCCTTCTGTGCAGCTGCATCTCCTGAGTCCTGTCTAGGGTCTGTACAGCAGCCAGGGCCTTCCTTACCCATATGCAAAGTATGCAGCTGCGTGCTGCTCCAGCCCTTGCGCCGCCTCTTCCCCATGGCCCCTGCCTGCTCTGCCCTAGACCTGCCTCTTCCCACCCTTGCTCCGCCTCAGTCCTGCCCCCACTCCACCCCTTCCCCAAAGCCCTGCCTCTGCTCCACCCCAATCCTGCCCCCATTCCCCTGAGGACCGCAGAATGGTTGGGGTGGAGCAAGGGCAGGACTCACTGGTGGCAGGAAGTGCAGCGACCTGGCCCCAGCTGTGCCATCGATGAGTGCTGGGGGGGAAGTTCCCCCTGACTCCCCAAGCCAGCCCCCCTGATGTGGAGGCCTGGGGTCCCACATAGCCCCCCCACAGGGGGGCTTAGGGCCCAAGAATGGCTAGGGATGGCCATGACGGCAGCCTCACCGGAGGACAGGGCTGGGGATGGTACAGCCGCGCTGGAGGAGCTGCCAGCATAGGGTTCTGTTCCTTTTGCCACTGCAGGTCCTGGGAGAACCCTGCCCTGGGCTCTTCTGGGAACCGCAGTCGCAAAAGAAGCAGAATGTCAGGCAGCCTCATGCCAGCAGTTCCACTCTACTTGCACCACTGTGAATGACGTAGCTGGAGTCGATGTGCTGAGATCGACTTACCCCGGTGTGTTCACTGTGCTGCGTCGATGGGAGACACTCTCCGGTCGACTTACCTAACACTTCTTGGGGAGCTGGAGTACCAGGGTCAACCAGAGAGAGCTCTGCCATTGACTTAGTGGATCTTCATTAGACCCACTAAATCAACCCCTGCTGCATCGATTACAGCAGTGTCAATCTCCCGGTAGTGAAGACAAGCCAATAACGTACCGATCCGAGACACTAGACATTACTTGGGTAACTAGCAGGTCCTGCCTCTATTTTTAGCCCACTAACTCAATCAATGCTAGCATAGGCATGTCTACCCAACCTGGGAATTACACCTCCAGCTCCAAGTGTAGACATACCCTTAACTACCCCTTCTCCTATCTCCCGGTACAGGGGAGTGATGTGTTAACAAGGTGTAGTCAGGATGTAGCAGTGTCCCAGCGATCCTTGGAGTTTGTGGGCATATGTTAGAGCTGCTGGGCAACTCTCAAACTGCTCTGACATTCCCTGGGGAACTGGGCTAGTGCAGATCAGCCCCAGGATCTGGATGCTACAAAGGTAACTTAAAGCTACTTTTATCCTACTTTCTATCCAAAAGATCTGGGCTTCAATATTTGTCATCTGTCCCATTCCTCTGTGAATTTAACCAGAGACGGGTAGTTTATTTCAACTGTAAAAAGGCTCCTGAAATATCAGGTTACTAAGTTAACTGTAGGAGTAGTCTAGAAAATAAATAATCTATAATTGAGATGTAAATTTAACAGTATTCACCCTCACACACTTTATTCAAAGCAAAGCACAAAGTTACAATAGCTCTGGACTCGCTACATTATATATTCACATTGTTCCCTATTGTGTCATACGTTATCTTTGGGCTTCTTGTGACAGGCTATCTGCAGTGGGTCCACCTATCTGTCTACAATTGGTTTGGTGCAGGCAGCATGACTGCTTGCTCAGTAGAAGGAGTGGAGTTCTAGACTCTTGGTATAAGCAAATTCCAGATGAGACAGACTTAGCATACGTCCCTAGCTAGGCAGGGAAGGCTGTCTTTAGGCTGCTACCTTCAAACAGTGATCTTGGTTTGAATCTCAGCAGCACTAATACACATTAGGGTACTTCCTCAGCTGCAATAAGGCAGCTTCATGGTGTTCTGGCAGCTCAAAGCAGTATTCAGCTTAGGTTATTGGCTATGTGGGAAGTCCCTGGGTACAAGAGAATTCCCAGGTGGTGGAAACTGAGGCGGAGTCTCCCAGCCCTGGTCTAGGGAGTGTACTGGGGGTCAGAAGCAGGTGAGGCTAGAGCGTCGCTGTGATCTGGTAGTATATGGCTGTCGAACATCTCCATAGGGAAATTGCAGCCAGATGTAATTGAGAGCTGTCCTAATACTTTAGTGTGTTTACAAAAGAATTCAGTTTCAATGAAGTGATATCTCAAATTCATTGTGTGGGTTTAAAATCATGTTTTTTCTTTGAAAAGAAAGAGCGGGGGATAGTATAGACCTATACTATCACCACTTACCAAGCTAGACTCATGGCTCTGATAACATAACCTATGTTCCTTTTTGCAATAAGGCTTCTTCTTAAAATGTGAATGGTTTTCATGCTCTGTCTCCTTGAGGTTTGCTTGTCCTTGGGAGACAGAAGCAGTAACTTTCTGGAAATCTCTTTGATTATCTTTAAGATTTTGTAACGTAGCTAGCTAAGAGTATGTACTGTTATATTTCTGAGCATCCTGGGTGTGACATTCCTGTAGTTATATCTTAATATTCCACAAAGGTGCAAACAAGTTTGTAATGTGTTAAAAAGTTATATTTTATCATAGTTTTTGCATCAATATTGAGGTCTTTCCCCCACACTCCAGGGCTGCCCAGAGGATTCAGGGGGCCTGGGGTCTTTGGCGGCGGGGGAATTGCCGCTGAAGACCCAGCATTTCAGCGGCAGATCCTGGGGCGGAAGGACCCCCCGCCGCAGGTCTTCGGGGCACTTCAGAGGCAGGTCCCGGAGCAAAAGGACTCCCCATCCCCATTACTGCTGAAGGCCCGGAGCAGAAGAAGCTCCAGGGGCCCAGGCCCCACGAGAGTTTTCCAGGACCCCCAGAGCGAGTGAAGAACCCTGCTCCAGGGTCCCCGAAAAACTCTAATGGGGACCCCTGTGGGGCCTGGGGCAAATTGCCCCACTTGCCCTCCCTTCTGGGCAGCCCT
The DNA here is from genome assembly GCF_003597395.2 of Chelonoidis abingdonii. Lineage (NCBI taxonomy): Eukaryota > Metazoa > Chordata > Testudines > Testudinidae > Chelonoidis > Chelonoidis abingdonii. Next base: position 61,007,282 of record NC_133773.1, read on the forward strand.
GCCACACTCTAGTGGTGTCAGTGTAGTTCCACCAATATAAAAGTGGCGTAACAGATTAGAATCGTGTCCAGAGAGTCCATTCACTGGACAGTGGATTTGGTTGCATCTGCTCTAATATCTAACGCAAGTTACCAAAGAACACCTGGCTTCCTTAGACCTTGGGACACATCCTGCAAGACTGCAGAGCTGTCAAAGCTGTTACTGTAGCTTTAATACTGTAATTATGAATTGTGTACTACAAGAGTACAAGATGCAGCACTAATTTCAACAACTAAGTTTTCAAAGATTGTTTTAATCATATGTTCAGTTTAGCCACAGTCTTTATATACAATATCACTTAGCTCTTTCACAACATTTTACATCTTCACATCACTGTACTAACATTTATTAATCTTTAATTCATTAGTTTAGTGTTCGTTAGCAAAAGCAAACACTTCAGGCTGGATTCATTGTCCGTGTAATGGGTGATACAATTATTTAGATGTGGGCAAAATTATTTCCTGGGGTTATTTAAGTGAGAGGGAAATATAATTGCACACTGGAGCAATTCATTGCTAGTATTGCTATGGTTTACGTCCCAGTAGACAGAGGGGAAGTGCTGGCAGGGAAAGAGGCTTGGTTTCTGCAAGTTAAGGTGTGTGCACCTTTCATTGCTCATGCAGTACTGGTGTAAGGATGGCCAACTTTTCTCAGTTAAGGCTCTGATCCTGCAACTGCATCCAGGTTGGTGGATCCCTGCACCTGCATAGATCCCCATTGACTCAGCTCTGATGGCCAGCCTGTTTTTGGGAATAGCATCAAAACTCTTCCCTTCCTATCACTGCAAGAAGGGGAGAAGTGACTCTGCAGAGACCACTCTTCCCCAGGTTACAACCCCCAGTGCAGGTATCTCAACAGAGGAGTAAGGTGCCACTTTAATGTCCTTGAGTAGAACTCTAGAGAAACCAACATTCTTGTCCCTTGATTTCAATGAGACTACATCAGGTGAAAACCCCACTCCTCATGAATGAGGGTGGAAAAAATCTCGCTCTAGCTAGACAGAGAACAGACAAAGGTACAGATTCTGATTCCCTTACTTGAGCAGCCTACAACCTTATTCCACAAGTAGTCCCATTCTTAAGATAGAGGAAAAATACATCAGGCCTGTTCCTGCAACCCATCTTTACTTAATGAATCTTTGCTCACACAAAAATAGTACCATTGGATGTCATTTTAGAGGGACTACGCACAGGATTGGCACATTCCTCCAAGAGCTGACAGAAAATTAGAAAGGCTTAAAATGTTTTATTTCAGCATCTAAGGCTCCCAACCTGCAAGGAGCTTTGCACGGCTAGATTCCTGAGCTCACATAGAGCCCCATCAGCTTCAGGTGGCTCTACACAAGCACAGAGTTCCATCGACGTGGAGCTTCTTTCCAGACAGGGGCCTAGATGTGTGTTTATGTCTGGTAGATATTGTTTTAATTCTTTCTTTAGTCAAGAGCTGCTCTTTTAAGATTCATTTCTTGCTGTACTCCAGGATAATTGTACTCAGTATTTTCTCTGTTGTTTTTGAGGTAGGTCCCCCTTTGTGGCTCCTCCAGGCATAATTCACCCAGCTGTACATCTTCACAGCTATGTCTCTGTCCCTAAGAGGTCCAGTGGAGTGGTGCTTTCACCAATGCCTTTCAGTCCTACCCCTTCAGGGCATTTATAATTCAAAGGCAATTTAGAAACAAAACGAACAGGGTCATCCCGCAAACCTTCAGTGGGGCCCCACTCTTCTATTCAAGACTTGCCTCCTAGACAGTCTGTGCGTCTACCAATTCCCTTGCCAAGCTCTGGTCAACCTTTCCAGGAGGACTCATCTAGTTGGGAAGCAAGCTCCATCTCAGGGTGGCAACCAGGCTTCTCTCCCACTAAAAGAAGCAGAACTCTATCCTCCTTCCTGGTCAGCCCTGAACTCACCTAGGCTTTCTCCTCTTATCTCCCTTTGCCATGCCTGGCATTGGTTGCAGGTGTAGTGAGGCAGGGTCAGCTAGAGCCACAAGCTCTCCTTAACCTGCTCATCACCAGTGTGGAGACTGTCTGCCTCCTTAACCCTATCACTGCCCCTGTGAGGTCTATTGGCCTCCTCACAATTCCACATTCGTTTCAAACCTTAAAATAGGGTGATAAGATATTTTAAATAGTCGATAAAAAAGAGCATAAATGAAAATCTAACTTCTGTACTAATGAACTTACTCTAGTTTATATAGCTCCAATTTAGCTACATCAAATCTCATTAGATACATGCATAATGGAGCCTGTAGGCAACTTGTTGGGTGGCAATCATTTCTGAAAAACAAATAACTTAGTGCAGGCAAGGGGTTAAATCAATGCAGTTGTGTGACAGCTACACTTATAAACTTCCCAATGACCTCACTGGAGTGATCTACTTTAGTACAATTCTATTTATTATCCATTATTAAGGTACCTGACTCATGATGTGCGCTTTTATGAGAGTGCTAAATAATACAAATTAATAACCTACTCTCTGTTTCCTCCCTTGTATCCACTACCTCCTCCTCCCATAAATTAAGAAAAGAGAGGAAGTTAATCAGAATGTAATTGATGATGAAAGAATTCTTAGCCTTGTATGAGAAGAGACATCCATGTTTGTTTTGTATAATGTTATGATTACTTGGCAAATGAACACAGGGGAGGATATGGCAGGCTCTTACTTTAGTCATTTTTAAACTCTCTTTGTTCAGCGAGACAAAACACAATTAGTGCATGAATGGACATAACCATGTGCATCAGATGTATGGGACTTCCTATAATTTACATAGTCTTTTAATTCCGCCCCCCCTCCCCATTTTACAAAGAAATGAATCCCAGTAAGCTGGATAAGTTGGCAACTGTGTTACATGCTTAACTTCCCAAGCTCAGTAATAGATAGCTTTGCCTTGAGAAGAAGCTTATCAAGCCCTTAGCAGACCTAGAGAGAAGTTCTTTATTCATTTGGATTAGTCTCTTCCAGTCACTCCAAGTATTTACTAGGGGATGTTTAAGGTTGTTCAGCTAATATTAGGTAGTATTATTTTACCTTCCTTGTCAGACCTAAAAATCTCACCCATGAAGGGCTTCATGGAGGAAGCAATCACCTGGCTTGCTCTAGACGAGGAATTAAAGATGGACTAGTACAGGAAAGGTTTGCAGGCCACAAAATATATCAAAAGTAAGGAGGTTTAAGGAGGATAGAAATAAAAAGATATTGATATATTTGAAAGGAAGTTGGAGGGGGACTGGTAACTCAGATGACTCAGATCAAATGTTTTCAGTTACTGTTTGAAATAATACAGTTCTCAACATGCTAATGCTTTACTTGGGAAAAGGAATTTTCCTGTTCCCTATGTGTATGATAAAAAGATTGCAATACAAGAGTTAATTTTTTAGATAAAAATTGAAAAATCAGTCCTCTCTAGAGTATTTCCTGGAGTTTAATGGCTTTATAGTCCACTTGACTTTTTAATGGCTTGATAAGATGATTCTTCAAAGAAGTGTCTGTTTTAGAGGAGAAAGCCTGTCTGAAAAGTTTGTATTTGCAGTTGCATTATCTCAGACAGAGGTAATAATCACAAAATTAATTTCTACTGTATGTGGAGCAACTTCTTGTCCTTCAGGTTGTGTGCTAGAAATTGTCTGGTGTGCCTATAGAATTGTAGGTTTTTCAGCTAATAATTTTCTTACCTTCTGATTTCACTCTGGCTTTTGTCTTCAGCTGTATAGGGCATATTCTAGGTTTTTTGTTTGTTTGTTTGTTTGTTTGTTTTTTAAACTGAATACAGTATATGACAGGTATGGCAATTTCCTACAATATCATTGGAAAACCTTACTGAGTTAAATCTAAGTATCTTTGGAGTCCATTGTATTAAATTCAAAGGTAATGTATTATTGTGGACCTGCATGATCAAAAGACTGTACTGAACAATGTGGCAGACAAGAATGGTCTTTTGTGACAATGTGTGCAAAATGAATTTCTTGGGAAATATTAGGGGAAGGTGAATGCAAACTCATCACCCCTAGTTATGCAAAAACCCAGCCTTTTGACACTACACCTTGAGGAGAGAACCACTGTCTACTGATTACCTGTTCCTGGAATCTGACGATCAAAGGCCCAAGTTGAATAAAGGAAAAACTAACCTATGCATGGGTGTGTTTGTTCTGAGCTATAGCTGTTATGAATTTTCCTTTGTGGGATATTTGAAGGACTGATTCTTACCAGAGCCCTTGCTGGAATTGGGGGGTGATGGGGTAATTTATGGTAAGCTTGTTAGCATACATATAGGTTCTTTTGTCGTTTTTAATAGCTTTTCTCTGTAATGCTTTCACCTTAAGAATAAATGTGCTTGCTTAGAAAGAGCTGGTAATTTATAACAGGGTGCAATTATGCTGTTTATAGCCTCTGAAGAGAAAACAAAGCACAGATGGTGCCCTGTCTAAGCAGTTTGACTTGTTGGAAATAACACAGTATAGGCAGTGAACTGTGCAGCCTGGAAAAACCCTGGTCAGGAGGGAGAGAGAGGTGGGACTCTTCCCAAGAGAGATGTCAGCTAAAGAGCCAGGAGCCTAGAGTGAATGCCTTTTCTGGACCACAGAGGGGGAATATAGGTGCAGTTGCCCTGAATTGTAACAAAAAATATATGGTAACAATCTGGCTTTCGTATGTATGCACAGCTGCCCCCTCCTGGTTGTAATCAGAATGGCTCAACAGTGAGTCTTATGCCCTATGTTGCTAACAATCATTCTCCTTTATTCAAGGGATAAGAAGCCTATGATTTTGGCGCAGGAGGATCTGAGCTATATCTGATGTTTTCATGAAGTTCTGAGTGGCTATAGGTTCAGCATAATGATAACCATAGTCTTAGGTGGAATGCAATAAAATGCCATAATGAGCTTTTTAAAGTGCCATCTGAGGCCTGGTACTTTTGTGGTATCACTCAGAAATCTGTTGTGTGACACGTAGTTGATTCATTTTTATTTGACGGCCAACCAGCAAAAGCCACCATTGGTGGGTGATTTCTCCGCAACCAGAGACAATTGTTGATTTCATTGTTTTTAGAGCCACAGCCCTTCAGACAGTATGTAACATTGTGGGTGGGTGGGTGGGGGATGAGGGGGCAGTTGTTGTTTTGTTTCTATGAGCTGTTTTCAGAGGAGTGGACTTTCTGAAAGGGACCACGCATAAACCAAATGCTCCTTTTGCGCTTTCATGCATTCATGTGCTGCATAACAGCAGGTTATTGCTGATTAATTTCCAGTATGTAACATATCCCAGTCTCCTTACTTTAGGTGCACTGCAGGAGGAATGCAATAGAAAGAGAAATGCTTTCAGTGTTTCTTCTCTAGTCTGTGGCCTACCCAGCTAACCTACCTGGCTAGCCTATCTTGCATGGCTACTTTGCACTCTTCCAGCCTCCTGAGTGCTAACAGACTGCCTGCTGCTTAGACCCTGCTCAAATGCAACATCAGGAGAGGGTGTACTTCAACAAACTCAGGGTGGAATCCGAGCTCTGTTGAAGTCAATGGCCAAACTACCATTAGAATTTTAGACTCTCCATGCCTCAACTTGCTCCTATGAGGTTTTACTCCTTTCTTGGGCTGGAATCATTCTAAGGAGTGCTTGTGGTGTGCCAGTTTTACAGGCAGAACATTCAAGAGGAGGTAGATGAGCTGCTACTGTACAGAACATAAATGTGTTATATTGAGATCAGTTTTATCCTTACAGGAAACAGTTTACAAGTCTAGCTGTCAGCTGTCCCTGGCAACCTTTTCCTGATGGGACAGTGAAAGGTACCTGCCCTGCTGTGACTTCAGCTGAACCTTTTGAACTCCAAAGCAGCAGCTGTACCAGCTAGATGGCAGTTCCCCGTAAGAAGGAGACTATCACAGGGGAGGAGGAGACTTAAAATCCCACTGCCCTTGTTATTGTTCCTATTATTTAATGTTTATGCTGTGTTAGTGGCTAGAAGCCAGCCAGGCTGGGGGTCCCTTGTGCTAGGTGCTGTACAAACAAGCAGGTCAAGGTGTGAGGCAAGGGAAACAGGGTAACAAATTTTAGGGTGTGCACAATTCCTAGCCACTTAGGATCACTAATCAACAACTCACCGTCTGCTTGTCTTTTACCAGATTGCAGTTTACTGTGGGTATTAAGAAAGCAGTGAGTTTTAAGGAGAGACTAAGGTGGTAGCTTTACAGATTTTGACAGGCTTTTCCCACTCTTTAGAGGTAGCATGGGCCAAGACACAAAATGGAAGTGGCTCACAGTCTACCACTGTCTCCCCTCCAAAGGAGAGAAACGTCAGAGTGGGGTTTAAACTTCCTTCCACAGAGCCATATTTTTGGTACGTATGGAACTTACTTCAGTTTTCTTTCTCTCTATATATTTTCTTAAGCAATCATTTGGGCCAGAGATCAGGTGAGATCTATGTGATAAAAACTGTGCAAATACTAACAGTGCATAGAAAGGTATTCTTTAAATATTGTTCTGCACTTCTGGAAGAAGACTCGACTATACATTATTTAGCTCCCTCACCCCCAAATGTCTCTCAAGATATGTCAACAGAAAAACAAGCATAGAGAAGAATGTTACTTCTGAAGTTTAAGTAGGAAGGACTCATGGTTTATCGATCCATCCCCCCACAAGTGCCATTAGTAGTAGCTGCTTGCAATGCTTTTCATTCAGCTGCAGAAGCCATCTCCGTATCAGTCTTTCTTGATCAAGCTTTCAGTCTCTACTGGAAGCAGTACTTTCTGTGATTCATGCCCCCAAGTCACACTTTGACTTATTTGTGTCAAAGCTTGATTCAGTAGATTCTAAAATTGGTATATTATTAAAGACGATAGATGACGTAGAAGACTACAACAAAAATTGGATGATTAGATTAAGGATTTGCAAGATCAGAGCAAGTGTGTGAAATCTTTACTGAAGTTTGAATTAAAGATAACATCCCTACTCCATTGTAGAAAGAGAAACTGCATAATCTTAAATCTTGCAATGTTAGACTATTAACCAGTAAATGTTGAAGGCCCTGTGTCATTTAATACTGTTCTTTTAGTCCTAGAAAATATTTTTGTTCTGTTTTAAGTTTCCTTTCAAATCTTTCTCAGTTCCATTTCTATAAGGGCATCATTTATTTTTCCATTCCAAAATTCCATGTTATATAGACCTAAGAATACATTTTTTTAAAAATTTGATGATGTGAAGTCTTTTTGTAACTATCCAATTGCAAATAAAGGTTGAATTGAATGAACATAGTTTAGATGTTTTTGATGATTCACTTTTGGAACTATTCTTCTTGAATTTCATTAAGCTTTTTTGATATTGTTCTTCAAATTGAGTATACATAGCTTTTGATTATTCGCTTCCAAATTCTATTTTTTCCCTTCAGTTTCATCACACTTTTTTGTCTATTATCTGCATCATTGCCTTAATGCAAATATGCTGTTGGACAATATTTAAATTTCATTTTTTGTCTATTATTGTATGTCAAGATTAAATTCTTTGCTAAGAGCCCAAGTTTATTTGTGGATATCAGGTTTGTGGCAATATGTTACTGATGTAAAATTTGTTAAAGAGATACGTAAAATCAGGGAGGAGAGCAGGGAGTAAAAGAAAAAATTGAAGTAAGAATCCGGGAGACATTTTTAGATTGTAATGCCAAGCATTGTGTGATAAGGATAGTTACACTAGCTAGACACATATCTTGCCTTAAACCAGGGGTGGGAAAACTTTTTGGCCCAAAGGCCATATCGGGGTTGTGCAACGGAATGGAGGGCCAGGTAGGGAAGGCTGTTCCTCTCCCAACAGCCTGGCCCCTGCCCCCTATCCGCCCCCTCCCACTTCCCGCCCCCTGACTGCCCCACTTAGAACTCCCTACCCATCCAACTCCCCCTGCTTCTTGTCCCCTGACCGCCCCTCCTGGGACCCCTGTCCCTTATCTAACTCCCCTGCTCTCTGTCCCCTGACTGCCCTTACCCCTATCCACAGCCCCACCCCCTGACAGCCCCCTGGGACTCTTACCCCCTATCCAACAGCCCTCTGCTCCTCATCCCCTGACCACCCCATCCAGGGATCCCCCGCCCCTAGCTTCCCCCTGGGATCCCATCCCCTTATCCAGCCCCCCCTACTCCCTGTCCCCTGACTGCCTTAGTGACCCGTATCCACATCCCGGCCCCTGGAAAGGCCCCCCGGGACTCCCACTCCCAACCTTCCCTGTTCCCCATCCCCTGACCACCGCCCCAGAACCTCTGCCCCATCCAACCTCCCCCTCCTCCCTGACTGCCCCCAAGGACTCCTCACTTCCTTACCCAAGCCCCCTGCTCCCCGCCCCCTTACCGGCAGCAGGAGCTCGCAGCAATACACCCAGCCAGAGCCAGCTGTGCTCCCCACACTGCCCAGGAGCCGGGAGCTCAGGGGCTGGGCAGGATGGTCCCATGGGCCAGATGTGGCCCGCAGGCCACAGTTTGCCCATGTCTGCCTTAAAAATTTACAGCCTGTGCTTTTATGTAGCTGACCATTATGATGTGCCTTATGTTCAGCAGAATACAGAAAATATTTTTTGGCACGAACGTACCCTTCCATCTGACACAGGCACAGGGCACTGCCACCATATTTTTTATACACAAAGGGCAAGCGGATCATGGGTGAAATCCTGACCTCATTGAAGTCAATAACAAAATTCCCATTGACTTGGACGGAAATCCTGGACTCATTCATCTCAGACTTCTTTTGCTATTCTCCATCTTAGGAAGCAGCATGGGTTATTTTCCTTGTTCTTTTCTTATCTCATTTTCTTAGGTTTCCCCCATTTTCTATTTGCACTGTCAGTGATGCTGAATGCAGGTAAGACAACATCTGACCTAAGGAGAGACTATCTTGGCAATTTTTTTAGGTACAGACCACCTATACAATCTTTGTTTGGTACTCTGATAGGTTGAATTTTTAAGACCACATTCATCTATAGGCCTCCTATTGTCTTTTGAAGACTAAGGATTATGTGGACTTAATGGGTCAAAGTATTGGCAATGTGCCGTGGAGCCTGTCACCTTTAGGTTACCAGTTCCAGTTCAGCTCAGCCACCACTGCAAGTTATTACCATCTCACTGCTGTTTAGTGGCCCAGATGAAATACATTAGTGGTCTGAGTGCAGATCACGGTGCTACATCATAAAGTTGACAACACTATAACTAATGGCCATCTTAGCAAGATGGCCACAGACTGCACTGAACATGGAGACTCACCTATCCCCTCAGCCCTAGAGGTTCGATGCCCATTGGCAGACCGCTGTGGGAAGCTTGAGCTGTGTGACGATGATGCTGTACCTGTTCTCTATTTAAAATTCAGCTTCTATGGCTGTCAGTCTGGTTCCTCTCAAGTTAAATATGTATGCAGGGTCTGAAAGAACTATCCCCTGACAGCTAGTTAGGGAGGAGGAGAGACTTCAGGAGCAAACTTTATTTACATGAACTCATTCTCTGCACAGGTATCTAGCGGATAGGAGTTGTGTAGCTCCAAGTGATCAACTTTGGCTGGTGTTGGGTTACAAATCATATTTGAATGCAGAGGTAGTGAAATGTTGTTACCTTCATTGTATGACTAAAGGGAAGCAGAACCATGCTGAGCTTGTCCTGATTGAGGAGTCACCCTCAGCTGAAAAGAACTCACTAAGCCAGAGGCTCGAATGCCAGACCCCTGTGAAAGTAAGAGGGATGGGGGCAGGTGTCCCAGCCAGGAGGTGTGGACGTTTCCCAAGGGTCTCTGGTGTTTTAACCTGTTCCTCCCCATTGTTCAAAGACATAGCTAACTAAGTTTCTTTAGAAGCCTTTTGTTATGTTAAAGTGCTCAAATGAGAGCTAAAATCACTTGTGGTGGGGCAGTGTTTCTGCCCAGCCTGCAAAGAGCTGAAAATCACTGACACTGATGTGCAGTGCTCACAGCAGAAGGTGACTGACAGTCAGCCAGCGAATGAGTGGCTGGCGGGGTGGCCAGCCAGAGCAAGTGCTCAGTTGGGGGAGCAAGCAACATGCCTTCTCTCCCGCATGGCAGGTGAACTCTCACAGATGCACCTCTGAACCCTGGGTCCTCATGGACCAACGACAACCACGGTGACTATGGTATGGTGAGTGAGCAGAGAGGAACACAGAAAAGGAACTGTTGGTTGTAGAACTCAAGAACATGAGGCAGAAGGCACTGCCCCACTCACTCTGAAGTGGGTGTCCTACTCATAGTTTTATGATTCTGAATCCTGCTTCTGGCATTTTCCCTAATTAATATTGGCTGATTTCCCTCCTTTTAATAAAAGTTTCTTTTCTACATTCGGACTCCGAGTTCTGTCTTGTATTGTTGAAAAGGAACCCATAGTTATTGAACCCAGCCCTGGTTGCTGCCAGCTGCACCTGGCAGAAGGGGTACACATAAAAATGTTTAAAAACATTATTCTCTAAAGAGGGAATGCTGGACCCCTCTGTATACATTGGTGGTGCAGAGGATCTCTGTAGGGCTTCCGAAAAATGGAAAATCCCCGCTCCACTGCCACATATGCTGTAAACCAGGGGCTGTAGTATGGCCACAGCCACTGCACATCACGCCCACCATTCTCCTCCTCCTCCTCCTCCCACCTAGGCTTTGGGCAGCAAATGCACATAGTTGTAGAGCCAACCTGCCAAGCTGTCCCCTGGTATGCAGGGAGTATGGAGTCTCCTCTGTGAATGCAGCTTACTACCATTGCCACAAGGCAGTGGTGTTTCCACTGTATAAGGCCTTTCCTTATACAGCACAATTGTTCAAATTCATCAAATTCTCAGGAATAAGCAGCGTGTAAACAGAATTTAAGGTTAATTCACAGTAGTGATCTTAGGTCTGATTCTAGACTCCACTGAGCAATATTAGCCAAGCTGCAGTGTTTTCTCATAGCACCATCCTTCTAGTGGATCAATTTTTCTTGTTTTGAATGTAGTGAATGGGGAGAAACCGGTGCCCTCTGCCTCCTTGACCCTTTGTTTGAAGTGTAGAAAAGGAGTCTGTTGTTCAAAGAAATTGCTTTGTTTTTACCAGGAGGAGGGATGTGATGGAGGCTGAAGTTTCTGCTTTTTTCAGAATTTCATGACTGTGTGAAGCCAGTCTTACAGCAGTTGTCTCTCTCCTGAGCTGTCAGCAACTCAGAGTCTTCTACTTTGATTAGACTCGTGACTAAAAAAATTACCATAATCCACTGACAGGCATGAAGAAAGCTATAATAAGGCTGATAACAATGCATCAGTTAAAAGGCTATTATGTTTTAGTGCCTTACTACAGCATACTGAAAAAATCTATTCAGATTTACAATTGATATAACCAGTGCCTTGTTAAAATCTGAGATCTTCTCTATTCTTAATAACACTTTTTACGAATAGGGGAGGAAAAACTAAAATACACACTTATTTACATTAGAGTTTAGATGTTGGTAGTTTTACTGCAGCCGTATAAAGTAGCTAAAAATAGAGGGCTCCATGTTTCTTCTCTCTTCTGGAAGTGATAGGAAGTTGAAACATGCAAATCTGGGCAGCAAGGAAGCATGGACTGGAAACAGCTGGGTCTGTATCATTGTCCCACGCCTCCTCAGCCCTGTTAAATCCCTTCTGTGGCATCTCCACACCCCTCCATTCTACCAGCAGCCTGCCTGCTCTCAGCTCCTGGGCTATATACAGGCCACTCCTGTTCCTGTCCCTCCTATTCCTGCTCACTTCACACTAAGAAGTGCTGTATTCTGTGGTTGAGTAGAGGCAGTTGGTTTCATGAAGTGATGAAGGGGTAGGACAAATTCTGGGGGCCATAACTTTACTACCTCTGTGCCAGAGGAAAAGTAGGTTCTTTTTGCCTCAATCACAGCAGTGGCATTGGTTTATGGAAATACTGGGTATCCAAACATTTCTGTATCACACTGTGCTTTCCCCCACAGATGCTTGAGGTTTTTTCCTGCTTATTTTTGCTGTCACAGATTGTCTGAGAACAAGAGTGATCTGTGTTGGTAGTGGGATGGAAGAGGTACTTTGGTGCTCAGGTATCTATAGCAGTAGTTATGGAGTGAGTGTATATTTTCTGCCCTCCTAGATGGAATTTTCAGTAAGCTTCAGAATTGGCCAGGGTACAGGAGTTTTTAAGGCTGGATCATAGTGATAATTTCTTCTTTTCTTGTGACTAGAATGGTCTAGCAGAAAAAAAAATAAAAAATAAAAAAGGAAGAACGAGCTATAGCTTGGAATGCAGAAAGACAGCAATGTGTCCTGCTCTTTTGTCTATGGATTAACAGAGATAGCAGGGGACAGACCCTGGGAACTACAATTAGGATTGTTGAAGTTTAGTCAATCTGAAAGAAATATAGTGAGAAAACATGATACAGTCCACCTGTAATGAGTTTCACCTGTGAATTTGTTTTCATTTTAATAAATGAATAAGTTCAATAACAGTTGCAGTCAAGAGCAGATAAATACATGCTCCCAGACATGTACAAGTCAGTACAAAAGGCTTAGGCAGGTGAAGTTACTTTTAAAAAATAATCCATTACTATTAAGATCCATAAATAAGCAGTAGTTATTAATAACCATTGATATGGTTATCGATTCTCACTGTGCTTCACTTTCCTCCATCTATGAGTCTTTTGCCCTTCTCTCCTATTGCAAGGTCTACCTTCACTCTTGGCTTACACCAAACACCCATTTCTCTCATGCCACAGCACATTTCTGGTAGAAATCCTGTGCTCAGGCTGACTTCCACCACTACAAATTAATTTTCTCTTCCTTCAGTTCTGCTATCTTCCTAGCTAAAAAAACCCCCTCTACTTCACCAACTTAAGTGGACCTCCAGTCTGCAAATCCAGCCACCTTTAACTCACTCATCAAACTCTCCCCTCCTCTTGCTTCCACTGCTCTTTCTTCATAGGATCTTGCCAATTTCTCCCAAGAGAAAATTGACAAAACAAGATGTTACCTACCCCGTCCCCTTCGATTACCTCTCCTCTGTCTCCCTTCCTATAAATCTCTCCTTCTTCTCCCTTGTCATAGACATATAAGTTTCTCATCTGCTCTGATCTTCTAACCCCTTCATTTGTCCAAGTGATCCCATCACATCTTCTGATCTTTGTGCCCACCTTCATTCCCTCCTTCTCCTTAACCTCTCATTGTCCTCTAGCTCTTTCCTCTCACAATACAAACATGCCTTAGTCTCTCCCATATTAGAAAAAGTGCCTCCTCCTTTGACCCCTCCTGCTCCCCAACTACTGCTCCATCTCCTGCCTCCTTTTCATCTCTAAACTCATTGACCATGGGTCTACAATTACTGTCTGGAGTTCCTCTCCTCCAATTCCACTTTAGCCTCTCTCCAATCCTGCTTCTGCCCTTGCTCTCCACTGAAATTGCCCTCAACGAAGTCTCTAATAACCTGTTTATAGCCAAATCTCAGAACCAGCACTCCATCCTCATCCTCCTAGACCTGTCAAACACTTTTGACACAGTCAACCATGTTCTTCTACTTGAAGTATTGTACACTCTAGGATTCTGAGCCTCTGTCCTTCCCTGGTTCTCCTCCTTCCCCTCTAATTGCTCCTTCAACATGTCCTTTGGAGGATCCTCCTCATCCCTCCCCGCTTCCAACTTTCCATGGGGGCTCCTCAGACCTCCATTCCTGGTCCCCTTCTCTTCTCCCTCTACACCTGATTTCTGGGTAATCTCATCCACAAACACAAATTCAATTACCATTTCTATGCAGACAATTCACAGATCTACCTCTCTACTCCAGACCTGTCTCCTTCTCTCCAAACTAAAATCTTGATCTGTCTCCCTGACCTCATTTTATGGATGTCCAGCCATCAACTCAAGGTCAACATGGCTAAAACAGAGCTCTTAATCTTCCTCCCCTCACCTCCTTTGTTGATCACTGTGAAAAACACCAACCTGCCTGCAAGGCATGCCCATAACCTGGGCATCATCTTTGACTCAGACCTCTCTCTACGTCCTCACATCCTTGCTAGGTCTAAATCTTGCTGATTCTTTCTGAATAACATCTCTAAGATATCCATCCACAGAGACAAAACTCTCATCCAGGTGCTCATCATACAACCCTGCCCTGCTCACATCCATTCTCTTGGACCATCACTTTGACCACGTCATGCCTTTCTTTGTATCCCTTTATTGGATCCCCTTTTTCTATTGCAACGTAAGCCGCTTCTCACCACTTTCAAGGTCCTTCCTGGCCTATCCCCACCTTACTTCTCATCTCTCATTCACTATTGAGTTGTCTCACTGGCCCATAATACCAGCCTCCTTTGCCCCCTTGTGAAATTTTTTAAAAAGCACCTTTGTGCTTTTTCCAGTGCTGCCCTTATGTTTAGGAGTAGCTGCCCGTAAACATCTGCAAAGCTACCTCAGGATCCTCCTTCAAGTCTCTTCTCTAAATTCTCCTTTGCTATGATGCCTGCAATAAATCTGACAACAGTTAGGCCACTGGTGCACAGATATCACTGCTAATCAGGCTGACCAATACTGTTTCATTGCTTCCTTGTACTCTCCCCTCTACATGTCTGTAACTGTCTATTGTCTCTTCTAAAACTTGGATTGTAGCCTCACTGGCACAGGGACCATCTTTTTGTTCTGTGTTTGTACAGCACCTACCACAATCGGGTTTTGGTCCATGACTAAGGCTCCTGTGCAGTATAGTAATACAAAAGATAAATAATTCATAACATTATTCTACTATTGGCTTCCTCCCTATGGCTTTACATGAAGGAGAAAATAATGGTGGGCCAATCTATGTTAATTCCCACATAGATTTCCACATTTAAATTCACTGGTGTAACAGAGGTGCACGCCAAATAGAGGTTCTTCTGTTCGTTGGCTTCATCCCCTCTACCACAATACACCATCCAAATAGGGTGTTTATACAAAGGGGCTTACAGAAGAGAAGGAGGGAGGAAGAATTCCATGCTACCCCTTTTTCCTGTGGATTTCTGATTCTTTGTACCCATTTTCTTGATCTTTGCTCCTCTAGATGGGCCTCCATGCATCTCTCACCAAAAATCAATGGAAAGATTGTCTTCAGTAGGACTCCTCTACGCCATGTGCCAGAGAGGAGCATTTCTGGTAATAGATGGGGTAGTATGGGTAATTTACAGTTATTTCTTGGTTATGGGGAAGTAAACTGATGTATTTTTAAACATATGTGTTTTATCCCTGCTCATGTATATTATTTTCCTTCTTGGATTCTGAGCTCTTTGGGGGCATTGATGGAATCTTATGTATTTGGAAAGTGCCTAGCAGTTGTAAGTACTAGTGTAATTCAAATGAATAATAATAATACTCAATATGTTCTGAGTGCATGTAATTCAGCAGAAAACATCTCACAATGTTTGCTATATGTTAACATTTTCTTATGAAAATTAACAATTTCATTTTTTTAAAGTTTTTTTTTCTGTAACCGTGTATGAAAACTATTTCACACCCAGCAACAAGCTCTAATTTGGGCAAGGTTCAATGTCATTACTGCAATACAATTTTCAGATATCCCCTTCCTTTAGGCCCCGCTCTCTCTTTCTGGCACTCTCTATTCTCTTTTTTGGCAAGGCTTTTCTCCCTTTCTGTTTCTGTGTAGGTGTGTTTCTCTCTCTTACTTTTGGATCTAAGCATTAGTAATATATTATTTTTTTAAATAAACTATCAAGGTCTTTTCGAGTGGGAACTGGGTATGTAGCCATCACTAGACAGACTTATGCCTTGAAATGAAAATACAATCTAAAGATTAAATTCTATTTCATGTGGAATGCACAATGCCATTATTACAATACCATTTTCAGACATACTAGGCGGCAATTTTCTGGGGATGCTATTGTCCAGCTGGCTGGAGTGGCTCATGAAAGTGGGTGCCAATCTCAGGGCAGACTGCCATAAACCAGGGCACAAACCCCAAAATGGCTGGGTGTTCTCTAATTAGATTTCACCAATCAACTACCAGCCTTAACACAGAGTCACAAACAGTCCCCTTGGACACTCCATCTTGCCACCCAGGCAAGCCTGCTTTTGTCAATTATACCTCAGATCTCAAACCAAAGACTACACTTTGTATACAGTCCTGTAATACTAACTAAAGATTTATTAACTAAGAAAAAGAAATAAGTTATTTACAAGGTTAAAGTAGGTAAATATGCAACAAAAATGAGATACAATCTTAGGATCCCAAAGGTAATAGAAGCTGCTGTAATATGAAAACTCTATACGTCCTTGAGGGCTAACACAAGTCAAGTAGCTTGGGGATCTCTTGTTTATGTTAAGGCTTTGTCTACACTTGCAAGTGAAAGACAAAACTTTTGTTCTTCAGAGGTGTTAAAAAAATATACTCACCCCTGACATACAGAAGTTTTGTCGACAATACGCGCTGGTGTGAACAGTGCTTTATTGGCAGGAGTGCTCTCCTGTTGACAACGCTAACGCTGCTTGTTGGGGGTGGAAGTTTTTTGTCGACAGGAGAGCTCTCTCCTGCCGACAAATTGTGGCTATACTTTTAGCGGCACGGCTATAGCTACAGCTGTGTTGCTAAAAACTGCGAAGTGTAGACAGAGGTGAAAGTAACTTAAAGGACTTGCCAGTATTCTGGAATCCGGAGGAGGGATGTGGCCTCCACCGAAAGAGGCGGAGCCTTTAAATCCCCAGGCCCTTTAAATCAGGATTTAAAGGGCCTGGGGCTAGGGCTGTGGTAGCAGCAGCTGGGAGCCCCAAGCCCTTTAAATCACCCCCTGAGCTCACAGCTGCAGAGGTGGCTGGGAGCCCTGGTGCTGAAGGGCAATTTAAATGGGCTAATTTAAAGGGCCTGGGGCTCTAGCTGCTGCTACCACAGCAGAACCCCGGGCCCTTTAAATTGCTGACGGAGCCCCAGGGCTCCAGCAGCAGGGCCCAGGGATCCTGCTGCCACTAAAGGGCCCTTTAAATCATCTCTGGAGCCCTGCTGCTGGAGCCGGTGGCTATTTAAAGGGCCTGGGCCCTTTAAATTGTCCTTGGAGCCCTGGGGTAGCAGCAGTGGGGCTCCAGCGGTGATTTAAAGGGCCTGGGGCAGTAGCGGTGGCAGGAGCACTGGGCCCTTTAAATTGTCACTCGAGCCCCGCAGTCGCTACCTCATGGATCTGGCAGTGGGGCTCTGGCAGCAATTTAAAGGGCCCTGAGCTCCAGCCCTTTAAATTACTGCCTCAGGAAGCCGGTCCACCCAGGTATGGCACACCAGCTCTTGCCGGCAGGGTGGCAGGTTTGTAAAAGTTTTGTGGTGCCCAGAACCTGTCCCTGCCCAAACTCTGCCCCCCCAAACTACACCCCCCACCTGCCCAAGACTCTGGGAGGGAGTTTGGGTGGGGGAGGAGGTCTGGGGTGCAGGCCCTGGGCTGGGGCAGGGGACTGGGGTGCAGGAGGGGTGCAGGGTGCAGGCTCTTGGAGGGAGTTTGGGGATGAGAAGGAGTGTGGAGGGAGAGGGTGCAGATTCTGGGAGGGAGTTTGGGGATAAGAGGGGGTGTGGAGGGAGGGGGTGCAAGGGTGAGAGCTGTGGGGTGAGGCTGCGAGTGGATTTGGGATGTGGCTGGAGATGAGGGATTTGGGGTGTGGGAGGGGACTCAGGGCTGAGGCAGAGGGTTAGGGTGCAGGGGGATAAGGGCTCTGGCTGGGGCTGGAGATGAGGGGTTTGGGGTGTTGAAGAGGCTCAGGGCTAGGACAGAGGGTTGGGGTGCAGAGGGGATGAGGGCTTTTACTGGGAGTGTGGGCTCTGGGGTGGGGCAGGGCTGGGGATGAGTTTGGGGTGCAGGCAGGCTGCCCTGGGACTGGAGCCAGAGAGGAGGACTCCCTCCAGCCCTTTCCCTGCTGGCAGCAGTGAGCTCTGGGGTAGGGACCCTCCTTCTCCCCCCTAGGCAGCACACTCACACCCCCTGGTCACTGCACATGCTCCTAGGGCCCCTCTCAGGTCCAGGAATCCCCCTCACCTCCCCTGTGGGGGTGCCATGCTGTGGGGGGCGCTGCCATCACATGTGCACCTCCTCCCCTGCTGCTGCCCCTCACTGGGGCTGCCCTTGCCCAGCGCGGGGCAAGAGCAGTGACTGCGGGCAGGGGGGCGGCTGTACTGGTGGAGGGTCCCACTGGAAAATGAAAGGGTCCAAGACTGCCCTGGAAGTAGTGAAGGGGGGCAATAGGACCCTGTGGCAGCAGTTAATGCAGGCAGGCACCATGGAGCTGCAGGGGACGGGGAGAGACAAACGGGACCTAGGGAGGTGCATGGAAGCAGCAGGTGGGGTCAGGGGGGAGATCCGTCCCCGAACATTCGTGGAGCTGGGCTCCCGGACCCTCAGTTTTGCTGGAGCCAGGAGGCAGAGTCAGAGAGGGAGAGAATGCTCCATTTTCTTGCCGGTAGCTACTGCACCTTTTTTACCGGACCTCTGTACCGGCCTGTACCCTCTTACTTTCACCTCTGAGTGTAGACATAGCCTAGGAAATATGGCCTTCTCTGAATTCCAAGCAGCATAGTGGTAATTTTTCTTGACAGGGATTTTTATCCCCTTCTCCCAGAGCTCAAGCTCCATATCATGGGTGTGTGGGGAGCAATCAACAGAGTCGCTTGTCCACTGATGTTCCACAATGGCTTGTCTGGTGTCTATGGGTCTTCTTTTGTTGGGGAGGAGATGACACCTCTTGTGGTAAAGCAGTATTTAACACTTGGTAATGTTTCTCTCCTGACTGGGGTTTTACAGTTTTAACAATCACTTTTTATAGTTACAGAGTAACACCTAAATATTACTTTATAACATGGGATACAGATATAAGATTAATACATGCAGGATTCTACAAGCCTTTCATAAAGTCTGAGCACTAGACATATTTTTATAAAATCTATTTTAATAATATTAACATACAGGTGAACCAGATTGGTTTCCAGCTATGCATTTGTCAGTGTTCAGTGATGCCCATGAGCTGGCACTGGTCTGCCACCGTCACACCCCCAGTGCTACACTGTTGTAGGAAGGGGTCTCACCAATGCTCCTGAATACAGCTCAGCCCCCACCACCACCCTTAATGAGGAATCTGTCATTAAATTTTCTTTCCCCTTGATATGGACTATTTCCATGCCATACTCCTGCAAACCTAGGCTCCATCGTAAGTCTGGAATTGGTCCCTTTGCTCATTGCAACTATATTAGTGCGGAGTGGTCTGTAAAACCTACATTTTTTATTACACAAATAAAGATAAATTGCCTATGAAGAGACAGCATAGTTCTCTTCAATGTGGGTCAGATTTTTTACTCAAGAAGGCAATGGGATGCCACTTATCTTCCTGCATTAGCACTGCATTTAACTCCATGTTAGATGCATCAGTGCACAGCACAAAGGGTTTGCTGAAATCAGGGCTGGCTCTTTAGACAAAGCCTCTTTTATGTCTTTGGAGCCTCTCACAGGCCTGTATTCATACCACCCAGTCTGGCTTCCCCTTTTTTGTAAAGTCTGTTATGGGGGCCACAATGTCACTAAACCCCTTTACAAACCTTCGGTAATAGTTGTCTAGACCAATGAAAGATTGGATTTGCTTCTTGGTTTGTGGGGCACTCCAACTCTGAATAGATTCTTCTTTTAAAGGTCAGAGTGAACAAACTCACTGTCCATTCTGTGTCTTAAATACGATACCTCTGCATTTGGAGACTTTGACAATGAAGTTTGTGTCTTTAAGCCTCTGTAGTACAATTCCCACATGGTCCAGGTGGTCTTGCCAAGAGTCACTAAAAATAGCTAGGACGTCTATATAAGTCCTGGTAAAGTTCTGTAATCCCTGCAGCACTTCATTGGCAATCCTCTGAAAGGTAGTCCATGCAGTAATTAATCCAAAAGGCATAATTTTAACTGATATAGGCCAGATTCCACTATACAAGCTAATTTTTCCTGGGCACCAGCATCTAAGGGAATTTGACAATATCTTCCAGCTGGCACCCTGGTCTGCCAGCATCACATCTACAACCTCACATCATCCTCTGGAGATAGGTCTTGCTCTCACTGTAACTGTTCTCTGCTCCTCCCTTGTTTTATTTTTTCTTCTGGATCCTTCAAACACTTTCTTGAATTCTCCGCACAGCTTTTGTAAGCACTTCTCATTCTGCTATTCCCTACCAAAGCTTCAGAGGCTATTGCTACTTATCCTTGTCTCTGCCTCCTATCATTCCAGTCCTACTTCTTCTACCATTAGCTAGATACTGGGAAGAGCAAAGTAACGTCCTAACTCCTCCACATGTCCCCAGCCACCATAAAGAGGGAAGATTAATAAAAACTGACCCTGAAAAGGTTTGGTTACATCAGTGAATTTAGGATTTCTCAAATAAGGGAAGTAGTAACAAAGAGAGGGCGTTCTGCAGGGCAGCCCCAGGAATAAGCAAGCCTGTGGAGGGAATTTACAGTAGACTGAGGATGATGTGTTATTTGAGTTACCAATAAAGCCAAGTCCCAAGAAGGGAGTACTTTTCAACTATATGGGGAGGGGATGTCAATGCTCTTCATAGTGAGGTGAGAACCATGCTTCTGAATCTGAAGCTTTACCACACCTTAGACCTCACTTAGTGCATGGACAGGGCTCCACCATCCTGGGCCGCTCCTTGCACGTCCTGTATGCTAAGTCCCCAAAGTTTTCCCTTTCTAAGTACTGGTTGATGGAGGGATTCTTTTGGTCAGCCCCTTTTGTGTGTCCCACTGGCAGCCCAATGGCAGGCCTGCATAGGGTGACCAGACAGCAAATGTGAAAAATTGGGATGGGGTGGGGGATAATAGGAGTCTATATAAGAAAAAGACCCAAAAATCGGGACTGCCCTTATAAAATCGGGACATCTGGTCATCCTAGGCCTGCAATGGCAGATGATCTGGTTTCATTCTTATCCCATGTCCCAGATATTTCCATCTTCTTTTTGGGATAACTTTGGAGATGAGAAGTTGTCAAACTCTCTGATGAATCTCAGCATTTGTTATAAATTCATTCCATTTAGTATCTAGTATTTTCCTGAGGCATTTGCTTTTGAAGGCATTTAGATGTCTGTCTGGAACTTTCACATCCATATGTTAAGGTGAAAATAACATTTGAGTTGACACTTGGTAAGTTGGTCTTAAAGTTGTACATTTTTGATGACTAAATCTTGTTTAAGCTGGTATACGCAGCTGCCATCTTGCCAAACTTATGACATTATTGCCTTCTGGATATCCCCCTGGCTTGCATGTTACTGCCAGCATATATGGACTGAGGGTATGGCTACACTTGGAGGTGTGCAGCGCTGGGAGTTACAGTTGCCTTTGTACAGCTGTGTGGGAAAGCGCTGCAGTGTGGCCACACTGACAGCTACCAGTGCTGCAGTGTGGCCACATTTGCAGCATTTGCAGCGCTGTTGGGAGTGGTGCATTGTGGGCAGCTATCCCAGCATTCAAGTGGCTGCAACATGCTTTTCAAAAGAGGGGCGTGAGGGGGAGCGTGGAGGAGAGAGAGAGAGTGGATTTTTGGAGCTGTCAGCTCCCTGCCTTGCAAGTTCTAAGGATTGGAACATACACATCACCAACCTGCAATCATTTTAAAAGTTTCGAGCCCTTCCCCCACCCCTCTCTTATTCACTAAATGCAAATTATGCACTCCGAGCTCCAACACGGACTCCCCCTTCCCCCTCCGCCCTGTGGCTTCTCTACTCAAGCAAACAGCTGTGAACATTCCAAAGCAATTCCCCTGCCTCTTCTCGAGCAAACAAGAGCTGTGTTTGTTTTTTAGATAAGCAGCTCCGGGGAGCCCGGTCTTCCGGTTTGTTGTGAACAGGCATTCTGGGATACCTCCTAATACCCTGGAGGCCAATTACAGTGCTTTTGGTGGTCATACCTGCGGAGCAGCGCTGCATCACCAGCGCTGCAATCGTTATATCCCAAGCAGACCAGGTGTACAGCCAGCGCTGCAGCCAGGGAGTTGCAGCGCTGTATGTGCCTTGCAGGTGTGGACAGTTACTAAGTTGGAGCACTGGTGGTGAGTTTACAGTGCTGCAACTCTCCAGTGTAGCCATGGCCTGAGTCACCTCTTCCGTTCCTGCCTTTAACATAAAGCTGACAGGGAGATAATTGGACAATTTAATTCCTGGCATAACTCCATTGTATTACATTGAGGTTAATTTGGCCCATGATTTCTGGTCCTGTCGTATTCAGAAGTAAGCAATAGACTTTCTAACATTGACTATTGCGTATGATAAGCAGGCTTCTGGAGCACAGGTTCCTGCTGCATAAACTGCTTTCATGATCTGTCTGTCAGTGCTTCTATCCATTTGCAGTTAGCTTCCTTGGGTGTTTTAGGCAGGCAAATCAGGCTTACTGGTATGTTCTGCTCTAAGCTATTTCTGCACTGCTCTGTATAATGGTTAATTTACCTAGTGTTTGGCTAGTAGTGCTTGTTACTGCAAGTGTGAATGGCATTCCATACATGTGCAGTAGCAGCTGGAGCATGCCATAGATCTACAGAGGTAAGGCAGCCTAGCACACACCCTGAAAAAAAAAAATTCCAAATCCAAGTGCATTCTGAAGTTATTAATATGTCACCAGCAGCCCTATAATTAGAAAGGTCCATTTAATTAATGTTAATTGCTATAGCTCATTGTGGAGATCATGAAGGATTTATAGAACAGCACCATGCAAGATCTACATTTAAAAAATCACAACTTTTATCTCAAGTTTTCAAACTCTTTTCCAGTAATTTATATTTTTTCATTTTGTAACACAGTCATACAAATATGATTTATATTTGCTTTATTTGTGGAATGTTTGAGATATCTTAGGTATGGAGGGTTGGGTGGGAGGAGCATGTACAAAAGCCAGCTCCAGCTTTGCATTGTGTTTCAGGGTGTTTTTTTTTTTTTTTTTATAGCGATAGAAGATGTTCTCTGCTCAAACAGAGCTGATTTATCAAGATTCTCATCTCCTTTTTTCCTCTTCTTGGTTCACATGTTTCTTTCAGCTCATTTTTGTATGGGTGATTTTATTCTTTCTTAGAGACTGTTTTTGGGTATTTTTACCCCCACAGCATGCTGGCTACAAAGAAGAAGTGACAGATTTGAAATAAAGGTAATGATAGCTAATGGTTCATATAACTGTGCCTGTGCAATCAGAAAAAAGCACTCAAGCACTTTCAGATGATAGCTTCTGTGCAAAATAAAGTTAGCAGATTAGAATGAAAAAGAGAATTAATAGTTAGGAACAGAACTTTGCTGTTGTATTATGACATACAACATCTTAGGATCATGAACATTA
This sequence comes from Chelonoidis abingdonii, assembly GCF_003597395.2. Taxonomy (NCBI): domain Eukaryota; kingdom Metazoa; phylum Chordata; order Testudines; family Testudinidae; genus Chelonoidis; species Chelonoidis abingdonii. The sequence continues at coordinate 61,030,596 of NC_133773.1, forward strand.
TGTCTTTTAATATTTATCAGTATCTTAACCCCACCTTCCTGCTTTGTCCAGTCCTTCAGTTGTCTCCTCTTTAAATGACAACAGTCTTAAAGACATCACTCATTATGTTTCAGTGGCATTCAGTAATGTATTCTATATACATCTATAATACCTTTGTGTGAAGTAGGTCTTACTAGCTTCTTCTGTACTCTTAAAGTTCATGTCCCCTAACTCTTAAAACCCTGGGGCCAAATCCTGCTCACCTAATGCAAGTAGGCCCATTGCCATGGACGAGAATGATTTCATGACTAAGTTAAGGATTTTGCCCTTAACCTGTTTGAAAAGTATGTCTTGATCCCTTTCATAAACCCCTTTAATAATTTTGAAAGTCTCTGTTTTGTCAGATCAGTGTCCTCTTTACTACTGAAAATGAGAATATCTACCTGCATTTTTCCTTATAACTTACATTATTCAAGAATGTACCCAGTCTTAGTGATGATCAATCATTGTTTTTCAAATTCCTCTTTAAACTTCTTATTAATCTTAACATCACTTCTTGCCTGTTTTGGTCCCCCATTGTTTATACTAATTTTAAAAAGGAACAGTATATAACAATCTCTGAGTGATTTCTCACTGTTGCATATCTTGCCCGGTGATACCATCTACCCGTACCCTTTATTATTATCATCCCTTGCTGTGTTAAGGCTTATTTGGACTTTAAGATCCTTGGGATAGGGACCTGTAATCTTATTTATAGTTATGGTGTAGTATAACAAAAACAGTTCACAAATATAGTTCCAGGTGGGATCCAATATGTGCCTTATTATCACCAGGGCCGACTCCAGGCACCAGCGCAGCAAGCAGGTGCTTGGGGCAGCCAACAGAGAGGGGCAGCATGTGTGGGTCTTCAGCGGCAATTCAATGGCGTGTCCCTCAGTCCCTCTCGGAGGGAAGGACCTGCCGCCGAATTGCCACCGAAGAATGCAGTAGCGGCAGTAGAGCTGCTGCCGACGTGCCGCCCATCGTGTTTTGGGGGTTTTTTGCTTTTTTTTTTTCGCCGCTTGGTGCAGCAATAACACTGGAGCCGGCCCTGATTATCACCTTATTTTTATATTCTCTTTGCTAATTCAACAGAATAGCATTTTTTTTGCATGTAGTTCTGCATGGTTTAAGCCCCCCTCCTCCCTCCAATATCTCTTTTTTCCTAACTGGGCTATATGATTGTTCCATTTAGGACGTATTCTCTGACCAATTACATTACATTTTTCTACTGTGAACTGCATTTGCCATCTGCTGGCCTAGTTACCTATATGAGCCAAATAAATTTGAATCCAGTTGCTTATTCCACATTATTTGCTCTAACACTAATTTTAATATCATTTGCAAAGCTTGAGATCTTATTTTCATTGCTGTCATCTAAATCATTGGCATGGACTGACTAATAATAATATTAAATGCATTTCTGTCCATAGGGCTTTTTAAGCCAAATTCTGCCCTGAGATAGACCAGAGGGTCAAGTATGGCACTTGATCCTCAAAGGACATTGCAAGCATTGATTCTGATCCTGTGAGATACAGAACACATCCTTGAAGGTGCTGAGCACCTTCCATTTCTGTTGACACTACCTCACAAAGCTTAAGTAACTGTGTAAGACCACAGACATCAAAGCCAGGGCTAGAACTGAGGTCTAGAACTATGAAGTGCAAGGTACATTCTCCCATCAAAACCATCACTTTCTATCATATAGCCATTTAAATCTCTTAACAGTTCATTTCCAACCCATGCTGCCTGTATGCTTAGGAGAGGCATGTAACAGCCAACTGTCTAACCAACAGGAATATCGAGTAGGTTAACCCTCATGCAGATGAACCTGTAATTTTATTCATGGCTCATTATAGACTTAATTTTGAAAAGTCCTCTTTTTGCACCTGCTCTTTTGCACCAGAAATAATTGGAGGCACCATTTTTCAAGTGAAAATAATTGTAGGCACATTGTATAGCATTAAGACATCCTACAAATTAAGTAATTAGGTGTCTAATGTGCCTGAAGTTATTTGTGCCCACAAAAACTGCACCCTGCTTAAAATCAGAGGCTGAACTGAGGCCTTTTTAATGGTCAGGGACCATAGTGTATCTTCAAATTATTTTAATCACAATTAGAACTTGGTCCTGCAATGTAGTGTGAGGGAATGCTGCTATACCTGTGTGGAGCTCCATTGATTACAGGGGTGTGCCATGCATATGCACCAGTTGGTCCACATACTACACACTGTAGAAAGAGCTTTGGCCAAATCTGCATTTGAAAGCTTTGCTAGTATAGCTATATCAGCAAACCTTCCTAGCATAAATGCAGTTTATACCAGTTCTCCAAAAGAAATTAGCTGTACTGTTAAAAGCATTGTTTTGATAGTATAACCACATCTACACTATAGTGTTTGCAAGCATAAAAATGTTTTATTTTTTTTAAATCACACCTTTACCCATCACTGATATATCAGCAGTAGTTTCTAGTCTAGACTGGCTTTTGACACTACCTTTCATTAAATGTGATCAGTGTGCTGTAATGCTTGTGATTGTCTTACTTATTTTTATACTAATTCTCTCTCTATAAAACTAAAACATAGCATAGAACAAATTGTCAACCCTTGTGATAACATCTGAGGACAATGACTGTAAATATTCTTGTTCTTTGGTAACAGATGGTTTTGGTACAAATATTTCTACAATTATCAAGCAAAACATTGGGATGTGCATTAAGGTTGAGCTGATGTTTGTATTATATGGCCAGGTTCTGTGGGTTTTAACAGCTTGGCCAGTTTGGGTTTCCAAATCGTCCACCAATATGTGCTTTTATTGTTATTCAAAATGTGGAAAGTTGATTTATATTTTCTGAACTCTGGGGGTATTAAAAAAAAAGATGGGAGGAAGAAAGTGAAAGACTAGCTAAATCCTGGCTTCAGTATAAGCTTACAGACAAAAAGGGTACCTTGCAGTACAACCATTGTACTCCATTCCTAGCTCACTCAGCTATTGAGGAGTTCAGGTTCCATAGTTCCATTATGCACTGAGCTGTAGAGCAGCATTTGTGGTTGGGCACTAGGGGTCAAGGTGCATGGTCGGTTCATAGAAATATGCAGATCCTCCTGTAACACACCATCTGCTGCTAAGATTACTCTTGCTTTAGTCAAGAGCAATCTGCAGGGACTGCTAGGTCAGGACTGTATGGACAGCAGAACATGAGGGCAAATTTGTGTTGTTTTATGGGCTAAAGCAAAGAGAACCACATTTTGGACTGAGGTCATTTTCATCACTTTCTAGATCTAAAATGGCTTAATTAAAAATACTTCAACTGTATTTGAAACTCAAACACATTCAAATACAATAATTAGAAAAACATGTAAAATGTGTGCTTACAGACTGGGGCAAAGCACTCCCCAAACTGTCTCTCCATCATGTTCCAAAATCCAATTATCTGCCGCACACCCACAAATTAACAAAATAAGAGAAAAAGAGGTTGAGACAAATAATTTATAATATATTTCTTTCATTCCAGGATATGAGTCACAGGGAAGACAAATAGCCTTTATCAGATTTAAATTTAATTTCAGATTCTTTTTGAATGAACATTTTTGCCATATTTTGTTCACTGATATACAACAGATCACAGAACTTTTGAACTTAATATTAAAAAATATAGTTTTCCATAAAGTTAGTCACTGCAGGAGATCAAGTTCTCTTTTCCTGGTTGATTTGTTTCTTTTATGATATAAAACGAATGTTAAGCATGTGTAAGAATTTATTTATTTTCAGAATCATTTTTTTCCCTAAGCAATAACATGCCACTTATACAATGTTATTCATGAATGCCAGGTCTCACAGCAAAATTTTGTTACAGTCCTAAATTCATTTAACTGCTGGAGTACAAACCACCATTCACTCATAGGAACATTAATGCAGTTATAAAATAAAACAGGTACATGAAATTAGAGACTGTAGCATAATAACAGGTTTCAGAGTAGCAGCCGTGTTAGTCTGTATCCGCAAAAAGAACAGGAGTACTTGTGGCACCTTAGAGACTAAAAAATTTATTTCAGCATGAGCTTTCGTGGTTGTAGATCTTTGAGGATGCGCTGCCTCCCAACCTGAAGCAAATATTCACCAGCAACCGCTCACCATACGACATAAATCCCTTCTATGGGTCATCTTAATTATCACTTCAAAAGTTTTTTTTCTCCTGTTGATGATAGCTCATCTCAGTTGATTAGACTCTTCCTGTTGGTATGCATACTTCCATCTTTTCATGTTCTCTGTATGTATAAATATCTCCTGTCTATGTGTTCCATTCTATGCATCCAAAGAAGTGAGCTGTAGCTCATGAAAGCTCATGCTGAAATAAATTTTTTAGTCTCTAAGGTGCCACAAGTACTCCTGTTCTTTTTGTAGCATAATAGGGGCCTGGCTCTCTGTGGGATTCAGGGTGCCGTGATATCTGAACACAGTGAGGTAAATTGAGGACACTATATTACAAGCAGACAGAATATCTAGGACTCAAGCTGCAAGGTACTTTACATCCACATCTCCCAGCAATGTCAATACTGGGAGGGGTATTTACCACTGCAAGCCAGTTGTGTCAGTGGGAGCTGAGGGTGCTCATCACTCACAGGATCAGGCCTTTTAATTTATTTTCTTTTTTTTTCTCTCTCAAGCTTAATAAATTAATTTCTTAAAGAGTAATTATGTGTAATATATATTTGAGCCACTGGCTCCAGGCAAATTGAAGCTGGCATTTCAGAGGAAGGACGATACATTACAAACCGCTATCTTTTTTTTTGCCCACAGTGATTGTGACTGATGTCATCTAGCCAGTCAAGCAGCAAGTGAACATCACAATTGGAGCTAACAAACAAAACAAAGAGATGAAGCAGTTGATAAGAGAGGACCAGTGGAGAAGAGAACTGTTCTTCACTAGGCTTTACAATATTTCTGTTAAGAAAGAAAAGAACATGGCTCTTTTTCGTTTTTACATGTTTCATCAAGCATTCTACCACACAGGATTCTGCCACTTTGTTATCCGGCTAATAGTATTCTTGAAAATACACAGATTTTGTTGTACACTAATTTCTCTTTGCATCAAAGAGTAATAAATGCCATTGCCATGGGATGATTTCCTATGAGCTTATATGGGACTCATGCAGGCCCTGTACCCAAGGAGGTGAATTTCATATAGAACTATCACAGCTATGCTTTGATGGTGATGTTCACCTCTCCCATATAAAGCCATACTAATCCTTTCTAAGCAGAGGTCAGGAATGGCATCCACCCTCTGCCCGCAGGGCTGCAATACAGTCTTTCTATAGCCACTCCCTGAGCTGCATGAGTTCCCTGCCACTGGATAAATATGGATCCAGCAGCCCCCTTTCTGTCCTACTCCTAATGTTCCCTTCTACATCAAGTGTCATGGAGCTCACTTCCCACTGCATGCATGGGGTCTGGAGGCCCATCTGCAGAAGCTGCTCTTCCCTAGGCATACGCCCTCCTTTCCCTGCCAGGGCTTCTGTGCCATTGAGGACCCTGCATGAGTTCCTTGGTAAATCTACATGAGGGTGACGAGTGCTCTCAATTTCCACTGACATTGATTTCACCCTTACAGTCCATCTAGATGATGGGGGAAAAAAGACACTTAAAAATTGAGTTAATAATTGTTTCAAATTATGTTAGTTAAGGTGTAAACTGTCTATACAAAGTCTTAAGGGATGTTTCAAATCATGTTTTGTAACAATTTAAAAAGCACATTTCTTTTGTAATTTAGCAGACCCTTAGCGACTAGTGAGACTTGTAGTTTCTGTTTCTCTATCCCAATAGATCACAAATCAAGCTTGAAAGGTGACACGCAAAGTGGTAACTTTGGGCTGTTCTTCCCTCTTATATACATATAACATATAAAGGCTTCCCCCTCAAAAGCTGACTTTCTGCTTTTCAGTATCAGCAAGTCAAGTCTCTATGGTTCCTGGAAAACTAGTGAAGTTGTGATTTCACATGATATTGAAAGTTGAGCAATAAAGAGCAGAAAGGTGTCCTACTTGTCAGTGTTTAAAACTCTTTGTATTTTAACTATTTAATTCTAAGCCTAATAAACATTTACTCGTCTGTCATGGGCTCACCTGAGTCAGTCGGTCACCTGGCAATGTGAGCGTGCCTGAATTTTTCAGCAGTAAATAGCTATTGAAGTCAAGTTGGCCACCTGTGCTTTAAACTCCCAACACATAAAATAATTGTCTAGTGCTGGCACAACTGAAAAGGTGCAGTGAGACCTCAGCCCCAGACTTTGCTAGGCTCCTTAGATTAAGGTAAAGGAGATCTTTCACCCAGAGCTGGTCCCTGGAGAAAGCAGATAAAACTTTTTAATCTTGCCTGCTGGTCCTGATTGGCTTCTGACTGCTCCCAGCCTCTGGAGGACCAGAACTTATTGGTTCTGCCAGCAGCTGATTCTGGGTGGCCTCTCTAAGCTGTTCTTGGAGATCTGAACACACTGTTTCCCCTGGAAAGTACTCCTTCTTCAGGCAGTATGTGCCAAGGTGATGATACCTCCAGCAGGCGGAAGCAAAATCATGGTACGCCCCACTTCCCTAGTTACCAACCCTAGCCAAGCTTTGCATTTCCTCTGCCATCAACTCTGCTAATATTCCCACAGTCTTGTCTGTCCATATGTCAACTTCTCATCTCTGTGCCTTCTTCTATGAGCCCCATATGCATGGTACAACCTTCCTAAACTCATCCACAGTGCCTAAAGCCTGTCCACATTTAAATTCTTCCATGCTGCAATACAGTGTGTCAGGTTGTCTTGTATAGAAATTGCACATTGTTATTCCACTTCCCCTAACTTCTGTCCGCTAGTCCCTCTGGCCAGACTGCAAATGCCTTGCAACAGAGACCGTCTTCCTTAGGGGTCTAGAAAGCACCTAGCACAGAGTGGGCACTACTGAAAATACATAATATGAGAGACTATCTTCGTTAGAGATTTGTGATGAATCCACAGAACCATGAGAGGTCAGCAAGAGACGTTTTGATGAATCTGCTGGGCGAGAGTTTTTTCTGACTCTTTCCCTCCTGGGTAGGGATGTAGGTGAAGAAGGGTTTCTGGCAGTCGGAGGGCCAGCTCATAGAGGACGAATGTTTGGGTTCTCTTGGGGGAGCACAGTGTCTGGTGGAAGTTGGTGAAGTGTTGTGTGGGCCCCACAAGCTGTTAGAGCCTTAGCAGCCAAAGTTCCTTCAGTTCATGCCGGGGCTGTCATATGCTACCAGGGTTCAGCTCAAGACAAAGTTTGATAGCACAGCACTCCAAAGACCACACAAGTAGGCACTAATTACAATACAGCCAACCCCAAAAGTTCAAGAATCACATCACCCCCCCAAAACCCATGACATTGTCCCCAAATTTTTTTATAACTTTTAAGAATGATTATATTGTAGTACGTGATCTGTCTTTTCCTTTTGAACTTTTCCTGCCACGCACATACGTCTGTGTCAGTCATAGTGTTGACAATTCTTTCATATTTATAGAGTAAAGTGATTTTGAACTCTGCAGCAGGAGCTCTCATTGGAAGACCCAGTTGAGGTCAAATTATACGGATTTATTTCCTGATGGGGCACGGCTTCTCCCCAAACCCAAATATTCTAATTAATTCTGTGCCTCCCAGCCCCACATTTGGCCATCCCTTAGTCCATCAATTAGTTATACACACCTCAGCCTCCATGTCAGCTGTGCTCCACCCAGCCATACATCTGCCCTATGGCCCTTAGCCTCACCTCTACTTTCTTCCAGGAGCTCTTTATTCCCTCTTCCAGGCCTGCTGGCATCACCCCCCTTTTTATGTATGATAGGGGCTGCTCCTTCTCCCCTAGCCAAAAACTCATTTCAGTGCCTGAGGGGAGAGTGTCTGATGCCTGTAGCAGCAGCACTGTAGCTTTTGCCCAGGGAGCAGGGAAGACACAGAGGGGTTTTTCCTCTTGGGCTGAGCTGAATGTTCCAAGAGGGGTGAAGCTTCTGATGTTAGCAAGCTGGCTCCATATCCATTAAAGGGGAGAGTGGGCAACATTGTAATCACAGACTCAGCAACCCAGTGCCCTGCAATTACAGGGTGAGATGTTCATAACATAGAAGACCCACCCCGCTCCAGCCAGCAAATGCTTCAGCAGAGCTGTGATTTCTAAGGTAAAATGTAAGAAAGGGAAAACCCCAAACACCTATTTTTCTGAGGGCGGGAAAGGGGAGAAATGCATGGTCTTCACTGCTGGAGTTTTGGTCAACTTTTCCCATTGAGATTCTGGAGACACTGGATTAGCTTTGGGCCTCTGTTGTGAGCTGAGTCCATGTAACTCAGTTGATAAAACATCTTATAAACACACCAGGCTCAATTCTCTGCTCAGTGCAGGAACTGGGAAGCAAGAGAAGGCAAAGATAGTTTTAAGACACTGGGTCTGGTCCAAAGTGTAATTTAGAGCAGCTGCAAGATTCCTTTAACTTACATTTGGGTTCTTAAGGCCACATGGGGCTGTTCCAGCAACTGAAAATAGCCAGAGCACAGTTGAAGCCAAACCATGTCCCCTTTTTTTGGTCATGTCCCTTATACCAGGAGTGGCAAGGGAGTCACATATAGTAGGAATTCCAGCTGTATGACATGAGGGCTTCCTCCCCGTGCTGGGAGTATTTCCCTTTATTTTGATCCAGTAGTATTAAAACGTTCTTTAGCAACTGCAGGAACACTAATGTAAACTCACTACCAATGCTTTAACCACAGTGTCCACTAATTCTGCTGTGAATAGGTGTAGATGGCACTCTGGTTAAAATCCTGGCAGCCATGGGAGGGCTCATCCAGACTGGCACTTTCAGTATTGATCCTGCCAGTGGAGCTACACTGATGTTCGGGCACCAGTGGGAGGTAGGGTGACCAGACAACAAGTGTGAAAAATTGGGATGGGGGTGGGGGGTAATAGGAGCCTATATAAGAAAAAGACCCAAAAAATTGTGACTGCCTCTATAAAATCGGGACATCTGGTCACCTTAGTGGAAGGCCTTGAAAGAAATGGCAAGCTAAATAAGGCCTACCTAGGTCTACACATTGAGGTCACTCATGTAGAAAGCAGAAATCCATGAGCTTAAGTGAGTTTCTTACTAGAAATATGCTACATCCGTATTGGCTCACTGCTCATTTCAGGATGCAATTTAAGGTATTATTTTTAATCCTTAAAATCTGAAATGATCACCTCACAGACTGGCTTTCTCATCAGGTGAGATTGCTTGAGCTAATAGTCTGCCAGTGTAATTGCAAAGAGTCTGGAGACAAGGCATTCTCTAGAGTGACAGCAGTTGTAAAATTTACTTCACTCACTGGTTCATCTGAACCTGAATCTGCTGAAATTCCAGTAATATGGCAAAGCTTATTTGTTCTCTCAGGGTTTTTTTAGGGGGAGCAATCAGCAGTGGTATGAAATAGCCTTGTTGGGTGACTTTGGGAATTTGGGAGAGTATTGTTGTTTTGTTATAAAAATGAACCTACAACATGTAATGAATGTACATGAACTCTGTATCTACAACTCTTATTTAAAAAAAACCACCTAAATAAAAATATTTTTATTTAAACAAATTAACTAAGGCCTGGTCTACACTTAAACTTAAGTCAACATAGTGACAGCACTCAGGGATGTGAAAAATCTACACTCCTGAGCATCATAGCTATGCTGATGTAAGAGTGCAGACACAGCTAGGCTGATGGAAGAATGCTTCTGATGACCTAGCTGCAATTGCTCGGGAAGCTGGTGTTCCTTCCTACAGAGACAGAAAACCCCCTTCTACACAATGGGGGTTATACTGACATCGCTATGGCACCGTAGCAATGTCACTATAACCCCTGTTGTTTAGATATAGCTTTAAAGTTATGACTTTGCTCCAGAATAGCACACAGCATTTCATCTGGTTCTTGTGAGTTTTCTCCTTGCTGTAAATTCCCAGAGTATGCTATGATTAAGATGGTATTGACCTGTTTATTCCCTCTGAACAGCATGAGTCGTACAGACTCCTCATTGGGGCTGTTGGGGGAGCTAGTTGGCTCTGGGGATTGTGAAAAGCCAGAGCTACAGGAGGTAGCTTTTTTTTTCTTTTTTTTTTTAACTGCTAATAGTAGATTCTGTGGGTGTACAACTGCTGACAGCCACATCTGAATACTGCTGCAGAATTCTATCACCCATGCTGCAAATATTGGGCCTGTACAGCTATAATTTCAGACCTTCTGCCTTTGTATCACCAATTATAGATTGTATTTTGGTGCTGCAATTTCAGCAGGTGACTATAGCATGCACTGATCCGGCTAATTTTTTATAGACAATACTAAAAGCTAGCACCAGGGATAGAGAAAGGCTCGTCTGTAACCTGAAAATGAGTTACCCTCTCCCTTCTTTAAAAGGCAATCAAGGTACAAAACTTCAGCTTTGAGATTTTTAGCATGCAAGAAGTTAAAATTGAATGAATTGCAGAGGATAGATACTTTACAAATGCATTAACATTGCAGCTACATTTGAAATGATAAATGACAGAGTTAATCATGGAGTAAGTGTACATAATCTCATGAATTGTTCTCCACTGAGGTCATAATTAACCATCTGCATGTACAGAGCTGCCCAGTAATGTTTCCTAGCAGTACTTACCATCCATAAGGATCTGGCATTAGGTTAGAATGGCTTACATAGAGCCATTTAGAAACTGTACTTTTCATCAAATGGTACAGTACTTTTGTCTGTTCTGATTAGGAACAACACTTGTTTTCTAGCTTAAGATGCAGTGACAAGTGTCAAAGCAAATTTGTCAGCAAAAACATACTGAAGTGTCAATCCTATTGAATATCCACAGAAAAATCATAACCCTAGTGCAGCAAAATAAGGATGGACATAATTGTCACTATAATATCCTAATTTTGGACTGCAAAATTGAAAGCTGTGCAATTTGATAAGTTTGATCTGTGATTTTTTTCCCTCCATGTTACAATTACTGAGCCAGTACTTTTTTTTCCCCCAGTTTGTAGAGTATCATATTTTAGCAAATTGTTTTTGAGGTATATTACAGTAGATGGAAGAAAAAGAGGGGGGAGAGTATTTAAGCATTCCACAACCTTGTAATATTTCAGACAGAACAAAGAAGAGAAAACAGCTTTGTAGCTAGTTCAAAGCTAATCTTTCTAGTGATCGTGTAAAATTTAGACTTTAATATGAATATGAGCATGAAATGCCTTCAGATATCAGCCCACATTACAATCTGCTACTTTGTTTTCAATGAATGTGTCGTGACTAGAAGTTTAAGTGGCAGCTACAGTTAAGATTCAACAGAGTACTTTAATGATATCCCTTTTCAAGTTAGCTGCAGGAAATATTATTTTCATTTAATTTGCTGGAGTCCAGGGAGAATATAATTTTATTTTCCTTTATATAAAATTAACAAATCTGTGTTGTTCAAAAGCCAATGCCAAAATCTTAATTAAAATGGACATTTTCTCTAATCTTAAGCATGTTGTTCAGAAAAAAAACATCCTACCTGAAATAATTTTATCTCAGTTCTTCAACTGCGGGAAATTCCAAATGAATATTTTGTATATGTCTCGGTGGTAACAAATATTTGTTTCACAATGCACCTGTTTAAAAACAAACATTATTATGATATTAATTTATAATGGATTCTCCTTACTGAGGTTTGTCCCAAACCATTTGCTTTCATTTGTTTTACTCCACAGTGTCTTTTAGTAAACTTATGTTGTGTATACATTAATAACAGTTTTGAAATCATCTAGATTCAATATCTACGTTAATCATTATGAGACACAAATCCTACCCGCCTGTACTGTGGGAATGGAAAATGCTCCTGCAATGGAGCTGGTGGTGTTCCACCATGCAGAAATGGGATGTGGAAGAGAACAGGAACTGTAAGTTAAAATTTCAGGTTAGACAGGGGATGCAATGTCTCCCTGCCCCTGCATGGTGCTGAAACGGAGTGGGGTGGGGCAAGATGGGAAATGGAAGGGCAGGCTGGAGGATCTCCCACTGCACACAGGATGACCAGACAGCAAGTGTGAAAAATCGGGACGGGGGCAGGGGGTAATAGAAGCCTATATAAGAAAAAGACCCCCAAATCGGGACTGTCCCTATAAAATCGGGACATCTGGTCACCCTAACTGCATAGATCCTTTAGTCCTTTCTGTACCATAGACCCTACCCTGAATCTTGGCTGGATTAGTTACCACAGAGTGAGTCTGGTGTAACTGTATATGGCCCACCTGTTTTCTCCTGTTCCCCTTCTCCTCCTCCATTAATAGAGGTCCCCAACCCCAAAAGAGGTACTGAAACTTGGAAGAGGATTTGAAACTGTGGGCCAAATCCTGAAGTTCTTATTCTCTATTTATACAAAACTCTCACTGAAACCTGAGAAGGAATGTGGTATTTGTCCAGATAAATTAATATCTCTAAAATTTAATCGTGGCTTCTTATTTACAGGGACAACTTTTATATCCTTTGAGGAATGATAGCTGAATGGATTATTCTGAATGGATGCCTCAGGTCTTTTCAGCCCCGTTATTTCCCACATTCAGTTTCATTTAATCCTTCATACAGTACTCCAAAGTACTTTTTGAAATGAAGAGCTCTAATCCACTAATCTGTAACCCTTAGGAGGAAGGCTCCTTAGGGCTGTTGCTTCTCAATAATCTAAGCAGCAGCTGATATATGAACCTAGTTGGCAAAGATGCCATAGCATAGCTGTTTCTTGGCTGTGCTGCTAAGACAGAGAAAACATTTTCTTCCAGGCCAACTTTCATTATCAATTGTACCAGGGTCACGCTGAAATAGCCTTAAAAGGACATAGAAAGGAAATATGTCGTTCCGCAACCTGAGACCCACAAAATGTTTTTTTTTAATTGTAGTCAGGATTTGACTATATTATTATTGTCCACATATCTATTATGTGATTTTAATGTTGGGGAGGTGGGAATGATAAGCCTAGTATTTGAACAAAAAACCTTAGTTTTGGGGGAATTTTATGTTTTCTTCCAGGCTAAAAGTGTATACCATAAAAATTTGCGTATATCAGGTAATTCAGTGAAAATGTTTGCTAAAAACTGAGACCACAGGGAACTTCTTTGGGTTTCTGTTTGGACTCAGTGTCCTGCCCAAGTTCATAGAAATGGTTGTGAGGTGGACCAAACATTATGGTATAAACAAGTTGAGAATCAAGATAAACTTCCTTTTGGCCCCCATCCATTCTCTGAGAGCCACTTAACTTTGAAGTGTTCAAAGCAGAGGCCCAGTGACCTGCAACCCTCCCTTTGATGTCTTCTGGGATGGGGGTTGGCCAGATTTCCCCCACCCCCACCCCGACTGTAGCACCAGACTGAAGCAGGATCTTCAGAGGACCAATACTGGGCTTCTGAATTTGGGATTATGAAACACTGGGATCCAGTGATCTCCCTACCTGTTGCAGTAAGGTTTTACCTGAGTGAGTTGCAAACCCAACTGCAGAACCCTCCTCTTTCATCTAGGCTTACGACCAGCACTGTTAGCAGTAGCAGAGTTCCCCTCACAATAGCACAGTAAAAGCTTTCTGGTCACAGTGGGAAAACCTGGAGTTTAAAGATGAAATATATAGGATATGAGAGAGTCCAGTGGGTTGTGGATGCAGGTACCAGCTAGTTATGCTGGATACACTGAAAAATTAGGGTCATTTTTTGGTGTTACAAAAACCTTAGCCAAGCTAAGGGAAAAGTTCTGTTGCATAAAATGCAGAAAGAAAGCATAAAATTGGTGCAGGAAATGTGATACTTGTGTTGCAAAGAAGGATCACCTCCCCTTACAATGAGAGAGCCCTTTAGCAGCAATATCTTGTGGTGGCCCCAATGGAACACACTGCCATTGATGTTCTTGGGCCCTTGCCTGAGACAGAGGCTGGCAATCAATATTTGTTGGTAGCTATGAACTACTCATAAAATGGCCTGAGGCTTATCCAATAAGAAATTGAGAGGCTGTGACAGTAGCTGAGGTCCTAGTGAATGAGTTTTTCAACAGATTTGGGGTCATGAGTAAATTACATACAAAGCAAGGGAGAAACTTTGAATAAAAAGTGTTTCAATTGATTTGTGAGATTCTAGGGATCCATGAAACTCATAAGTCCCCAGTACATTCACAATCTGATGGCATGCTGGAAAGGTTCAAGAGGACTTCAGGGATTCAGCTGGCCACTTTTGTAGAATAGTATTAAAGAGACTGGGACCAGCATATCCTATTTCTTTTGATAACTTATGGAACAATAATCAATGGGAGCACATGTACCCCAACATTCCTCATATTTGGGCATAAACTGAGAACCACAGCAAATCTCTTGTATGGTGTTTCTGAAGAGGAACAAATGGACTTGAATGATTTGGACTCTGGAAACCCTACAATCCAAAATTGAAAAAGTTCATACCTTTTCTAGGGAAAATTTGAGGATAACCTTTGAAGAAATAAAAAGGCTGTATAAGGTCATTTGGGAAACTTAAGAGAGGACCTGGTCTGGATGCACAATCTTAGAAGAAAGAAGAGTAGGAACCTTAAACTGGATAATCCTTGTGAGTGGCCCTGTACAGTACTGACTCAAATAAATGAAGAGGTAAAGAGGATACAATTGGGTCCCAGGACTAAAACCAAAGTTGTCCAAACATATGAGAAGATATCACGGAGATAGAATTTCAGCTTGGCTGTCCCCTAACTCTGAGAATGTAGCTGAAAGTTGAGGCTGAAAGTTGTTAAAGGTGAATTCCCCGTTAAGAGTTAGGACAAGATGGGCAGAGTCTGTCTCAGCCATCAAATTCCACAGAAACAATAGGTGTTCCTTCAGGGCTGATTGAAAGGAAATTCAGTGAGAGGAAAGCCCCAAAGAGATGTGGGTGGGCAAAAAATTATTTTGGGTAGGTGATATGAAAACATCTTGACATAAAGGCATTGTCTTGGATCATAGTTAACCTTGTGTCATTTTTAATTTCTTAAATTATTTATTTTCTCCCTGTTTGAGATGAGTTGTTGGTGTTACCTGTTTAGGGGTCATCGAGATAACAAACAAAGCTGAAGTGGGAAGGGAGGTGTTTTGAGTTGTGTAAACCTTATTATGGGATGAGGTTGATAGGTTTGCGTTTACCTTTCAGATAGCGTAACTGTAAGCATAACTCCCACTTAAGAGAAAAGAAAGTTGTGAACCTGCCCAGGAACTTTTCTGAGTATTGTGTTTGTGAGAGAGAGATGGGTGTGGGAGGCAGACCACAAAGAAACTGAGAACAGACAAAAAAGATTAAGGCTATGGCTACACTACAGCTTAAGTAAACATAAATTATGTAGCTCAGGGGCGTGAATTAGCCACAGTGGTGGACAGCGCTATGTTGGTGGAAGAGCTTCTCCTGCCAATGTACCTACTGCCCCTTGTGGGGGCGGGAGTAATTAAGATGATGGGAGAGCTCTCTCCTGTTGCTTTAGAGTGGCTATATTACGGCTTGTCTACACTAGCAATTTATGGCTCTGCAACTTTCTTGCTCAGGGGTGTGAAAAATATCCCCCTGAGCAGTGCAAGTTTCAGTGCTGTAAAGTGCCAGTGTAAACAGTGCACCAGCGCTGGGAGCCGTGCCTCTCGTGGAGGTGTTTTTTTAGCGTGCTGGGAGAGCTCTCTCCCAGCACTGTGCCACGACCACACAAACCATGTTAAAGCGCAGCCATGGCAGCATTTTAGTGTTGCTAGTGTAGACTAGCCCTTAGAGAGCTTACAACATTGCAGCTACTCTGCTGCAACTGTGTCACTCTAAACTCTCCAGTGTAGTCATAGCCTAAGAGAGAGAGGGAGCCAACCTAACGGAGAAGCTGGGAAAGCACAATGGCTGACCCTGGAAGAAACCTTGGGGAGGCGTTTTTGGACCAGAGTGCAGGCTGAAAAGAGTATTCTTGGTGTTGTGAGCAAAAGAAGTTGTGTCCTGCTATTCGATTCCTTCCTTCTGCGGTCAGAGACACAGAACTTTGTATATTCTTTGTAAATAAACAAAACTGCAGTATTACAGGAGATACTAGTTTCCATCTATTTCTACTTCCAACTGGAACATCCCCAAGGCCCCAAACTACGACTAGCTGCTCATGTCGAAAGGAGCAACAGTATTCTCCCACCCATGTGTAAAGTCACAGGAAAAGGACCTACAATTTTGGTGAGGCCACTACAGTCCTAATCCAGAGATTATTAGGAAGCACTGACTGAACTAGCCCTATAATTTAGGGTGATTAGATTATAGGTACTTTGCCCCAAGAAGTCCCTGAAAGGTCTTCTGCAGGTGTAGTGTTACCAACTCTCCCAGTTTCATCCCATTTTTGGTCCTCTCCGGAGATGGTTTTGCAATGCCTTGAAGCTCTAGTTGGCTGCCTTTCCACTTCCTTGCTTCCTAGGGAAGAGAAACCAATTGAGGCTGCTGTGGGAAGCAGGCAGAACCCTTTCCCTCTCCCCTTAGGCTCTGACAGAAGTTTTGAGTAGAGAGAGGAGGAGGGAGCAGAAAGAGTCTAGCTGCTCAGGGCAGCTTTCCTCTCTTCTCTCTCTCTCTCTCTCTCTCTCTCTCTCTCCTCCTATGGAAATTGGTCAGTTTCTCTTGCTCTTTCCTTCTCCCCCTGCCTTCTCCTCTAATCCTGGAACAGCAGGCCTAGGAAGAGGCAGAAGAGTGCTGTGGCTGGAACTGCCCCTTACCCCAGGCCAGAGAGAATAGAGTGGGTTTTCACAGCTGCACAAGGAGCATAGGGGAGGCTGGGGGAACTGGGCAGGTGTGGGACTGTGCAGTGAGCAATACTGATGTGGATATGAGGGCTAAGACAGATGTAAGGGCTGAAGACACAAAATTAATTGATGCAGGGGAGAAAGGGGGTGGGTGTACAACTAACTGGTGTGCTGGGGGACAGAAAGATGAGAGGCTGGGGGAACAGAATTGATTACCATATATACTCAATCATAAGCTGGTTCATTTATAAGCTGACCCCCGCCCAAGATGGGTAAGTAAAAACTGATTTTTTAAAATAACCCATTCATAAACTGACCCTATAATTCAGGGGTCAGCAAACTTTGGCTCCCAGGCCATCAGGATAAGCTGCTGTTGGGCCTAGATGGTTTGTTTACCCCGGCTGTCCGCAGGCACGGAGGTAAACCTAAGTAAAAGTGTCCCGGCGCGCCAGCTGCTTATCCTGATGGGCCGAGACAGCAACTTGGGGGTAAATTTTTTGGGGGGAATCTGGGAGTCAGAGGAGTAACTCCTGTGACCACTCCCCACATGACCCCACCCCCAGCCTGGGACCCCCACACTCTCTCGATCCCGTCTCTTCCCACCTTATCTGGGGAGGGCCAGGGGAGGATGTCTCTAGCCTGGCTGGAGTTGCTCCGGCAGGCTGGGCAGCACGGCCACAGCCTGCTCTGGTGGGCCAGACCAGGCACCGTGGCCGCAGCATGTTCCAGTGGGCTGGGCTGGGCTGGGCAGCCCGGCCACACCATGCTCTGGTGGGCCGGGCGGCACGACCATAGCCTGCTCTGGTGGGTGGGGCCAAGGGGCATGGCTGCAGCCTGCCAGCCCCGGAGCTGCAGCAGCTTCAGAGGCTGGAGGAAGAGCAGCATGGCCAGAAGTGGGGAAACTCTGGCCCCGCCTCTTCCCTTCTGGTTCTGCTGCATCTCCTTTCTCCCTCTGTTGGGGGGAGGGGCTGTGTTCCACCTTTCCCTCTCTATACCTGTTCATAAGCTGACCCTCTTCTCTGATGCATCCCTTTTTTACTAAAAAAATTCGGCTTATGAATGAGTATATACGGTAATCAGAATTTTGGGGTTTGTGAAGAAGGTAGAATCTCTGCACTATCAGGCACCACTTTATACAAATCTGTGTAATTTGTTCTCAAGTGGGTCTAATAGCACGATCTCCTGCAGCAGGAGCATTACTCAGTATCCATCTTTGAGGTTTGCCAGCACTGTAATTGTCACATCAACTGGAGGTGGGCAGGGGGCATTCAGAAATGGGAAAACCTATCAAAAACATTATATAATCTCCTTTTAAAAGTCTTGCAGTTTTGGGGGACAGTCTACTCATTGTTTGGGGGTCTAACTCATGAGTTTTGAATAATACAAACCTGCCTCCCTTCCCCCCACTCCGGTAGCAGGAGGGCAGGAAAGCCTCCAGCTCCAGGTGTTACTTGTTCCATACTGATAGTGTGCCCTGAGCGGTTGCTATGGAAACTCTGATTTTCCTAGTTGCTCCAGGCTCCCCAGTCCATGGTGTTCCAAGTTGTGTGCTCACTGTGGAGTAGCTTTACTATGCTGCTACAGAAAGGGGGCACGCAGGCCTGCCATTTTCTAGAAGATTCCTTTCAGGGACTGGATGGGGGGAACAAGGGGTTTCTCAGGAAGCTTCAAAGAGCAGAAATGCAAGTCACAGGATGTCCCAAGAAAAATGTAGAAGGAAATTGGAGTCGGTAGTTGAGCCTGTTATGGGAGTTTGTTGCTGTTGAGAGGAAGGGGAGGGGTGAAATGGTAAGTTTTTATGGGGATTCCAATAGATTTGAACCTTAAATTTGGATTGTACATTAAAGGGTTCACCCTTTGCTTACTCTGGAAAAAAAAATCTTGCAGTGTGGACTAAAAAAATGTATGTGAGATGAAACCAGATGCTTTCACACAGCTCTAATACACTCCAGCTGACAAATTATATTCTCGAGTGGTGTTTCTCAGTCTTTTTGTGCTGATGACCCCCCTTGGACTTAAAAAAAAAAAAAAAAGGTGACTCTCATATACTGAGACTTGAAAAAATTGCAACACCCTACCTTAAATATCATTAAGTAAATTATTAAAAATACTGGCCCACCAGCATTAATAAACTGATACAGGCAAGCCTCATCTTATGCTGGGGTTACGTTCCGCTGTCAGCGTGTAAAGCGAAAATTGCGTGTAGTCAAAATTACCTTGAGTGTAATGGCCGGTGGCATCGCCTACACTACAGGTACAGTATTTAAATTGCTATTTTTCCTCTCATTTTTTTTGTTTTTGTTTTGTTTTTTGCCGACCACACAAAGCTGAGTTTGCGCATGTTAAATGCGCATGAGATGAGACTCACCTGTATTTCAAACCTACGCAAATATCAGGGCCAGCATTAGGGGGTAGCAAGCAGGGCAATTGCCGACGGCCCCACGCCACAATGGGCCCTGCAAAGCTAAATTATATGCTTCAGCCCCAGGCATCAGGGCTGAAGTTTCAGCTTCAGCCCTAGGTCCCACTGCTCAAGGCTGAAGCATGTAGCTTAGCTTTGTGGGGCCTTCTGTGACATCCAGCCCTGGGCAATTGCCCTGCTTGCTACTCCCTAAAAGCAGCCCTGCTTGCGACTGCCCCAATCCTGTCCCACAATCCCCAGGTTGAGAAACACTGTTCTAGAGTAACAGCCTCTGGTGGAGCACTGATTTTACTTACCCGGCTATATTTTTAATATATTGTTTTTGGCTTTCTTGTTTTCCAGAATGATTTAACTTCTTGAGATGGACAGTATGATACTGGCGTTACAAATTATGAATATTCCCATTCTAAATTGTAGAATGATTATAAATCCTAGTAAGTGAAAATATCTATTCAAAATATAACACAGTGTGGTCTCTCAAGAATGCCTTATATGCTGCACATGAAATTGAGCTCTGTCCTTCTATAGTGTATGCAATCAAATAGCTGGGTAAGCTGACATTTTAGCTCCCTTGTACAGTGCGCTCTCAACTGCAGCTCTGGGTGAGACATTCTACAATAGGGTGGTACATCTAACTTGGCGCTAAATTAGGTGTGTGGGGGCAGGAGTGGATACAGCACTTGTTTTGCAAAATTTTATCAAGCTGTATTGGTTTCTCATTTAGTGGTATTGGGTGTTCGCACTAGAAATCCAGCCGAGGTTTTTAGTTGCACGAGATGTCTGATGAGTATTATGTTGTCTAATGAGTGCACACAGCCACTGAGGGCTTATGCATCTTTTATGCACCCTGAGTGCAAAACAGAGGATGTTTATGTGATGAGACTGGCTTATGAACTTTCAGTAAATTATGCACTTTTTGTAAGTTGTGCAATTAAGCCATTTTTCATTTTTAGAAGACAGTATTAAAGAAGGTGCCATGGTTTTCTAAAAGCAGCTATGTATTTCAAGATTCTGCAATCTAAGAGAAAGTAGAGGGAGGAAAAGTTGTCAAACAGACTAGTGAATCATTTGAAGCCTTTGTGGCCTGAACCTGAACGGTGTTTAGTAGTCTCAACAGCCTTTTCTTTAGCCTAATAGTATGTCTACACAGCAAAGAAAGCCCACTGCTGGTCTGTGCCAGCCGACTTGAACTGAGGCTATGTGTCTGTTTCATTGCTGTGTAGACTTCTGGGCTTACACTCTAGGATGGGGTGGAAGGATCCCAGAGTTCGGGCTCATGCTGGAGTTGGAACTTTGGCACCCTCCCACCCCATCCTAGAGTATAAGCCTGAAAGTCTACAGAGCACTGAAACAGCCCCGAAACAGCCCCGCAGCCTGAGCCTGAGTCAGCTGGCCTGGGTCAGCCACAGGTTTTTCTTTGCTTGTAGATATACTGTAAAGATCTAGTTTGGCAACCATAATGAGATTTTTAACCTGAAATGACAGAAATCTTGACTGACATTATAATGATGATAATTTTAGAGATACCTTTAAATAGTAAATATATTTGTATTTGCCCCTTCCCCATAAGGTGACAAGGTGTCCGGTTTTCAATTGAAACACCTGGACAAAAAGGGATTCTGGCAGCTCCGGTCAGCAGTGCTGACTAGGCCGTTTACTGTCCAGTTGGTGGCACTGTGCAGCAGGACTGGCATGCTCCCTACTACCCTCCATGCTGCCCGGCTCACAGGAAGCAGCCGGCATGTCCAGCTCTGAGGCTTAGATGTGGCCAGGGGTGGTACGCGTGCTGCCTTGCCCACAGGCGCAGCTCCCAGTGGCCAGGTCAGGGCCAGGGACATACTAGAGCAACTTGCGAGCGCTCAGCAGGCAGTTGTTGAGGGATTGTGTGCTTGTCTCTCCCTCTGCTGCCAGCCCTCATCTCCTCCTCGCGCTCCTCCTGTGGCTGGGCTCCATCTGTCACCCCATCCCTGGCATCCAGGAGTTCGAGGTATACTAGGAATGGAGCTGCTAGAGGGGAGGAGAAGAGAATGAGACGAATCTAACCCAACCCTGGCAGCACCACCTCCCAGGACCGGGACAATCCTCCTGAGTCTGCTGCTGCCCCAGCAGCCCTGGACTCTGGGCAACCCCTCCCCTACAGCCCTGCACCCCCATCACTGCATTCCTCCCCATCCCAACCCCCCCCCCCACACTGCCATCCCCCTCACTGCATCTCTCCCCTATCTCATTCCGCCCTGGCCCCCATACCTACCCATCCCAGCCCTGTACCCCTTACAGTGCTCTCCCATCCATCCACGCCACCTCCCAGAACCGCCACCCCCATGTCCATCACCTCCATATACTGCTGCACTCCCATGTTGTCCTATACACCCCTGTGCCCCCCACATCCTCATGCACCTGTGGCCTTCTGCCTTCCCCATCCACCCCACATACCGCCCATACCTACTCCTCTCTCCTTCACTGTCCCCTCTCATCCCCACCCTGCTCTTGTCCTTGGCCTCTTTCCTTCCCCATCCTCTCTCCTCCATGACCCCCACCCATCTTTTCTCCTCCAACCTACCCTCCTCCCTTCCCAGCTGGGTGATTTAGGCAGCCCCAGGAAGAGTGATTATGATGGTGCCCAGGAGGATGTAAGAGAGAGAAAATAAAAAGGCAATAAAACCAGACAATAAAATTCAGCCAGCAGCCTGGGGTGCAGGCAGAGCAGAGCCCCCTCAGTGCCAGGTGGCAAGCCTCCAGCCCCTTCGCTCTAGGGTCCAACCTTCATGCCTGCAGCACTGCAGCCCCCTGGGCGAGGGCATAGGAAGTCTCCTGCAGCTAGGGTGACCAAGTGTCAGAGGCAGGGAGTATGGAGTGAGCGGGGGACAGGGCTGGGCCTCAGGGAAGGGGCAAGGCAGGGGTGTTCGGTTTTCTGGAATTAGAAAGTTGGCAACCCTACTTCTCCATACTCTCAAATTTCAAGAGTGGGGTTACTCAGGCCCATTCCTAGTTAATACATACTACTTATTTCTAAATGAGAACTCTGTAAATATCAAAACAGTTTTTAAATGTATTTGTAACTCTTTCACTATCCACATAGTTGTATATGGTCTCTGTGAAACAGACATTTTAATGATGCTTCCTAGCAGAAGGCTCTCCGTGAAGCAGGGAAGAATTCATGGCATGCAGATGCCATTTGAATGTAAAGGCAAACAGGAGACTTTTAAATTGTTGTAAGGAAGTTCTAGCTTAAAAATATTATAAAACCATTTGATTTTTCACTGTTAAAACTATATTAACCACCGTTCGGGTCACTGGCTAAACTGTGTATGACAAAATAGTGCTTTTGTGATCTGAACCACAAGGAATTTAGGTTACCATTTACTGAAATTAAAAAATATGTATATAGGTGAGAAATCTTGTTTTTATTTCTTTTCTTGACTGTGCCGTCCTCATTACTTACCAAGATAAATCAGACCAAAAAACTGACTTTCCATTTATTCCATAATGAATGGCTGGGGATGTGTAAGATCAATATGCAGAAAGATGCTGAAGATTGAGTCAGGCACTGGTAGTATGAGGAATGGTTTGAAAACTGGAAATTTGAAGACTGAAGATGCAGGAGTTAGATCTTTTCACATGCAAAGTGGAACAGAAAGCTACCTTTTGCAGCTCACCTCAGAGGGTATTTTTCTCATTTTCCCTCGCCTATGTCTTTTTATTTGCTTGCTTAAACAAAAATTTGACACTAGAGAAGTAATACTCGACACATCATTCCTTACTTCTTATTAATATGGAAGATGAGCTGGAATGTATGGCAGTCTCATTCTTGCATACCATGCAACAATAGCAATTTTTAATCATATATTTTTTTGTTTTCACCTACATGCAGAAAAGATTAATTTGCTACTCTCTATTAAAGGAAGCAAATTATAGAACAGCATGATGATTTAATAATATAAAGAAAACTTTTTAACAGAGATAGTAGCCCCTCTAGGAACCGAAATACACTCTGTTCCTGATCTCATTGACACCATTTTTACATCAGTGTAACGTCAATAACTTAACTGTTACTGATTTGTGTTGGTGTAAATGACACCAGAATCAGGCCCACAGTATTTTGTCCTCTGACGAACTAAACCAAAACGCTGAGAGGAGGGCGGGGGAGAAATATAGGAAAGTTTAGAAGTTACTACAAGTAAATTTTTTTCTATAGACTATTTTAACTTATTTCGGATGAATGCGCACCAATCAAGTCTACCAATTTCCCATCTATTGCAAAAAGATTTTACTGCCTCTGTACCATTAGAGGAAAACTGCAGTGTAATATAAAAGCTATTATAATAAGCATACCTAATTATAAAGAAGAGTAAATCATTTGAATTTTTTTAATGTATCTTAAATATGTCAAAGACTTAAAAGAAAATCAAGCAAGAAGCTACATACTTTTAACAGTGTGAGGATGCAGGTAGAATAAGATTCTAATTCTTTCTAATTTTTTTAAGGAAAGTTCTGTTTTTTTTAAAAAAATGCATGTATGAATTGAAGGGCTCTGTCTAAACAGAGAGTTAAGGTTTGGCAAGTTGGAAAATTAATCAGTTGCACACTGCCTACCATGCAGTCCTTTCCATGTGGACCCTGCTGCCAGACTTTAAATGTTCTGTAGCATACTTTGACCTTCTGCTGTTTTGGACACAAAGCAACAAGGAGAGATTGGAAGCAAAGTTCTCACTGCTCACAAGTTTCAAATCAATTATTAACAAAGTTTGTATTGGGAAACTTCTGTATGGTATGGGGATGAGTACAATGGAATTGGGGAGGGAGGATATAACAAACCGTATAGTGGCTATGAAGTACATTTGTCCCTTAAGAGAGAATACAGCTACAGCAGCCTTCTATCCTGACCCACCAACCAAATACAAACTCTCATAACACAATTTTTCCATGGAAGCAATTTGGAGGATGGGCCACCTTAATAGTCAAGAAAAAGGAATACATTTCAGTCACATCTGGCAGAAGACAGTATTACTTAATTAAAAGTAGCAGATGGTCATCTGTCCAGCCATTAGAACCACATTTCAGTTGCTCCAAACTGATGTTGGGAATGATTTGCCGGTTCAACTTAATGGGTATGTTAGGAGACCTGTTTGGCTATCTTGCATGTGTCCAAAGATATTGTCTTTGTCTCATCATCCCGCTTTCTCTAGTTACGCAGTTATGTTTTCTTTGCAGGGATAATAGTAATTAGTTCATTAATTTTTTATTTTTATTATAGTAACTTGTAAAGACCCCAATCATATTGGAGTTGCATGTACTGCATGCTGTACAAATACATAAGACAACATAGTCCCTGGCTATGAAGAGCTTACAATCTAATTTATGACAAATAGTCTCCCTTTTGGAATTATGGGATAGAGCAGTTCTTTGGATGTAGAAGTATTTATTTCTCTTAGCTATCAGTGGACAGCAATTTCTGGTACCATATACCTTGCTTTCTTGAACAGAGTATTTCTTTTAAATTGTGTTTTAAGCCTGTTTATTGTCTGTCAACAGTACAAACAAAACTTTGAACATTTAGGCCCTACTTTATTATTAATAATAATTATTATTGGTTCTCCAATGCAACAGATCTTCCCTTTAGTCAGACAGTGCATTGCACAGAGTCTGCTCATGTTTGAGAGACCATCAGTCTGCCCTTCTTGTCTGAGTCTCTATAGTCCTACTCTGGAGGCAAGGATGTTAATTTCTGTCATAGAATCATAGACTTTAAGGTCAGAAGGGACCGTTATGATCATCTAGTCTGACCTCCTGCACAACGCAGGCCACAGAATCTCGCCCACCCACTCCTGTATCAAACCCCTAACCTGCGTCTGAGCTTTAGAAGTCCTCAAATTGTGGTTTAAAGACTTCAAGGTGCAGAGAATCCTCCAGCAAGTGACCCTTGTCCCACACTGCAGAGGAAGGCGAAAAAACCCCAGGGCCTCTGCCAATCTGTCCTGGAGGAAAATTCCTTCCCAACTCCAAATATGGCGATCAGCTAAACCCTGAGCATGTGGGCAAGACTCACCAGCCAGACACCC
>NC_133773.1:61057957-61194102 GCF_003597395.2 Chelonoidis abingdonii
TCAAAAAGATATCCAATTTGAAACATTCCAGCAAGTTACACACATGTAAATACACCCAAAACAACATAAAAGCCTATATTGTTTTTCTACCTGTACTTACAAGTTGGAAACAGAAGATTAGAAGAAGAAAGAAGCTTCTCATAGCTGAGAGACAAAACAAAAGACTCAGAGTCCAAAAATTCCCTCCCTGACTTTGAAAAATCCAGTTTCCTGATTGGTCCTCTGGTCAGGTGTTTGGTTCCCTTGTTAACCCTTTACAGGTAAAAGAAACATTAACCCTTAGCTATCTATTTATGACAAGCTGTGCTCTGGTTCCACTCCAGTCCAGGGAAAAATCTGCAGCTCCACTGCTCCGGAACTGCTCCGGGCTCCAGCTCCGGGCTCCGCTCCAAAGCCCTGCTATGTGCAGCTCCCTGGAAGTGGCTGGCATGTCCAGCCCCTAGGTGCAGGGGCAATCAGGGAAGCTCTGCATGCTGCCTCCACTCCCAGCGCCATCTCTGCGACTCCCATTGACTGGGAATTATGGCCAATCGGAGCTCCGGGGGTAGTGCTTGCAGGTGCAAGCAGCGCACCTCCCTCTAGGGGCCGCAGATGCCAGCCGCTTTTGGGAGAAGTGGGAAGCTGGGGCAGCCAGGGAGCCTGCCTTAACCCTGATGCGCTACCAACCAGGAGCCACCTGAGGTAAGCACTGCCCGGGGGGAGCCTGCACCCTGAACCCACTACCCCAAATCGGAACCCCCTCCTGCACTCTAACTCCATCCCAGACTATGCACCACCACCACCGCACCTCGCACCTCTTCCCATACCCATCCCACTATCCCAGCCCTGAGCCCCCTCCAGCACTCTTAACCCCCTCCTGTATCCCAAACTCCTCCTCCCCAGTCCCACCTCAGAGCTGCACCCCCAGCCGGAGCCATTACCCCCTCCTGCATCCCTGTCCCAGCCTGGAGCCCCCTCCTGGACCCTGAACCCCTCATTTCTGGCCCATCCCAGAGCCCACACCCCCAGCTGGAGCCCTCATTTCCTCCTGCACCGCAGCCCCCTACCCCAGCCCCGTTAAAGTGAATGAGGGTGGGGGAGAGTGAGCAATGGAGGGAGGGGGCTGGAGTGAGTGGAGGTGGGGCTTCAGAGAAGGGACAGGGCCTCAGAGCAGGAGCGGGGCTAGGGTGTTAGAAAGTTGCCAACCCTAATTCCCATGTAGAGTTCCATTGTACAATCATTATCACTGTATTTCCATTGTCTACTGCCAGCATTCTAATGGCCACTAAGACTTACAAACTTACATTCTGATTGCTTAAAGGCTTGATTCAAAGCCCCTTGATGTCATTGCAAGTGTTTCCATTTACTGCATTGGGTGTAGGATCAGACCATACGGGAGCAATGGAAGTAAACCTGTATCTCTCATGTTCAATTTCTGAATATTACAAGAGAACTCACTATTGTTTCATTTTCTTCAGATCTAATATATATTTTGAACATATCTCATTGCAGTCCATTGACTCCAGCAGGAGTTGTACAATCATAATCTTGTGGCAACCTGAGGAAATGGACTGAAGTGAAAGTTAAAGTGCTGGATACCCAGCACATCATCCTTCTGCTTATCATGGTAGAACCTTCAAAAAGTGTAAGTTCTAAATAATTGTAGATCATTTTGTGAAGTTCTAGGGCCATATCCGCTCCTGTCCCTCAGGAGTACTTTTTGCACTCTCCCAATGCTGAGCCTGCCAAAAGCTCAAAAGAACTGTTTCAGAAGATGTGAATCTTACGGGCACCTGGGAGCCCAAGCAAACCCTATTTTCCTTGGCCAAGCTTTCTACACCAGTAGTGGGGACGAGGGTGCCATATGAGTGTCTGTGGAGACTAGCTGCCCTTCAAAGACCCTGAGGATCTCCCTCTGCAAGGGAGCGTCTCTGTAGGATAGAACTGCTAGATTTAGAGCTACATTATGCCAATGGAGTGACATACAGTTTCTGGAGCATGGCCAGGATCAGCACCCTAATAGTCTTTAAAATAAATTATGTCTAAATTGAAAAAAATAGAACCAATCTCTTTCATATATTTTTTCTCTTGCCTCTAAGTCCTTTCTGTCTCTCATTGTCTTCTTTTCTCTTTCTCCTGATGCATCACCATGTTATGTTATGTTCCCGTGGGAATGCTTCTTGCCTTAGGCAGAGAAATATCTGAGCATGTTCAAAGCACAAGCATGAGGGTATTGTCACAAAACATACTGACTTTGTTCTTTACGGGTTGTGTTGTGTCCAGAATATAAAGGAGCTGCATTTTCAGAACATAAAACTTTTCAAAATGTTCCATTCCATGAGTATGTTTTGAATTTATAAACATCAGGTAGATTCAAATTTACTCAGATACTCTCTCTCTTATCCCTACCTCTGCATCATTTTTATTTATTTATTTATTTATTTGTTTTATTTATTTATTTATTTATTTGTTGGCTATAAGCTAATATATTTGGACTAGACTGTGAGCTGGTACATCTTAAATCTTTTGTAGCATCACTAGGTAAAAAGGAGATATGAGGCAATATACATTTAAAAATTGCGATGATTGCAGGTGATGCTTTTATATTTTTATAAAGACAGAAATACAATAAGGATACTTGTGGCCCAAGGTCATCTAGTCCTGTTCCAAGATTCTGCACTTTTAAGCTCAATGAAAGCTAGCGAAGATGCTGCAATCACACCTCCCAATTGTGGTGTAGTTACACCCTGTGACATGACTACATAAAATGCAAGCCTATATCTCTATCAGAAGAGGAGAAACCTGGAGGAATGCTCTTTTGCAAATGGAGCAAGGCTGGAAAAGCTTGCCAGCTAGGATCTAGGACTCTAGGCAAGCCCGTAGGAGGAGCGAGGAAACCCTGTGCCAAGGGATAAAAAGTATTAGGTGTATCCTCTAGAGGAAAGGCTGTAAAGAACCCTGGAAGTGTTGTATTCAGGGTTGGGGCTGAGCAGGAGGGGAATAGGCTTCAGAGGACCAAAAGAACTGTATGTTGTTTGTTTGGTGTTAATAAACCAAATTCCCCAAAAGGTGGAACTCTTTTGAACATGTGAGTACAGGTATGTGTTTGTCTGAGAACAAAGCTGGGGTTACTGAGGTGCTGTGCTGTAGCATAGCCTGTATTGTAAAACACTCTGCAACATTCATCTTTTAAGAAAAATCAGTGCTGTGAACAGCCTTTCAAGAATGTTATCTAGCGTCTAAATTCCCTGCTTAAGTGCATGCCAATATTATGAATCTAGAGCAGTCTCCTCGTTACAGTTTTATGTTTTCCTCTCCTTAAAGTAGATTCCTTTCTAAGTGTGATGTAACTTATTTCTACACATCTTCTAGGTTTATATATTTACCACAGCAAATATAGTTGCTTTGTGTCATCTCATTATGGCTAGTTGGGGTATCCAGGACATAATTTTAAATTTTCTGTTTTCTTAAAAAATACCTGGCAGGTCACCTTTAAATATCTCTCTAAATTTAGTTCATTTTCTCCTCATCAAGCAGTTTCTCTAAGGCATTCTCTGTCTGCTAATCTCACAATTTGTGATATTAGTTGCTACTTGATTTTTTTCCCCCTTTAGAGTATCCTACAAATTCAGAGCTAATCAGTGAATATGAGCAGTTTAGATAATTTTGTGAATTTCCTTAATTTATCCATGTTAAATTGCATCGTGATGTCTGATCCCCATAGTGTTTAAATCCATCTGTAGTTTCTTGCAATCCTCCTTAGTTTTTTATTAACCAAAACAGTTTTGAGTCATCAGGAATCTGTAAAAAGGGATTAAGTGACAATTATATGACAATTATACATATAATCTCTTATATAATTAGTGAAACAAATAGTTGTAAGATGTAATGAGTACATGTAGACTTTACAGTTTGCTTTTCAACAAGCATAGCAGAAGCTGCTAGGGCATGAGGGATTCATCAAAGCTTTCAGTGCATCATCAGTGTAGTGTAGAATAAATGCATCTCAATGCAGGAAGGACAGCCATCCATGCAGCCAGGTAGTGAGCGGAAATGCGGACTTGCTAGTTATAACTGAGGCACTTAGAAGTATGTGGAGACTGAAACAGAATTCACAGAGCATGAAAGCTTTGAAGGAGTAAGCCTGCAGTCAGAAAGAAGCTTAAAAATTAGCCTTTTAAAATATTATATGTCCTGGTATAGGGGCAAATTACACCTGTGATCTCTCCCCCAGCCTCACTGTGTACATTCTTTTCAAGTGACAAGTCTCTACCTGCACTTTCCCCAGAGTGGAATTGCAGCGTTCACCCCACTTCAGACAACCACCCAGCAACAATACCCTCTACTCTCACTATACAGTCATGGTTATAGGGTGAATTGTGCTGTAGACCCCGTTACAGTCACTCTCAAATGCACCCTTAAGGTGAGAGATTTTGCTACCTTAACATTTCTGCGGGTAGAATCATGAGGTCCTACCCCTATGAGGCTGGGTTTCTGGACTGCTGCAGCCCCTTGTCTACCAGTTGTGTTGACATGACAGGCCCAGTTGTTTTTGATGCCTGTAAGAACTATCCAGAGGCCTATGACAGCAATTGATTAAAAAGACTCAGAAACAGCTTATTTAAAAACAAAGCATTGTTTATTCACTCAAAGATACATAGCATGCGGAACAAAGGGATATAATAATAAATGCCTCTAAGAACGTTTCCCTAAGTTTTAATCTTTCTTTACAAGTTTTGGTGAGTTCCACAGATGCAGTTGCTTCCGTCTCTGGCTGGGAGAGACAGTCAGCTCCTGAAGCCTGCGCTCAGTGTCTGTGTCAGAGATGCCCTTCCAGCCACTACCTCTGGCTGCTCAACCCTCTTCCTTTTTCCTGGAGTTTTT
This sequence comes from Chelonoidis abingdonii, assembly GCF_003597395.2. Taxonomy (NCBI): domain Eukaryota; kingdom Metazoa; phylum Chordata; order Testudines; family Testudinidae; genus Chelonoidis; species Chelonoidis abingdonii. Next base: position 61,062,821 of record NC_133773.1, read on the forward strand.
TTAAAACTGTTTATCATATTTTTGATATCTTGTCTTTCACCTTTGGCAGACTAGCTGTATAATTCTGTCTGGCACCTTGAAAACAGCATCTTCAAATTAATGGGCCAGCATCGGTATCTTAACTCCCTTGAAATAGTTTACCCCCACATATCTTGTCTTCACCATTGTTTTGTTTCGTTTGTTTCTCTGCCTAACAGCCTCCTTCAATTTAACCCGGCAGACAGGCAGGTGCATATCAAGCAGGTAAATTAAGCCATATATGATAACTCTCTCATTCACTACATTATGTTTAGATTTTTTTTTCTGCTTAGGAAGTTTTGGGCTTTGGAAAAATAAGCAGAAAACAGCCCCTGCAAAATCTCTAAGCCTGAGAAGATTTGAATAGAGAAATATTCAGCTAGCTGAGAGCTGGCACAAGGCATCAGGACCATTAATTAACAACACACAGACCATTAATTAACCTAATTAATTATTCACATCACTTGTTTACTTAGTTAGAAAAAAATCTACTACCATAAATCATAAACTGTTTTGTCAGGTCAGAGTCAATCTGTGCAATATCTGTAAATCCTAAAGTATTTATCTTAGAATCTATGCGATCTAAGCATCTTCCACTCCCCTTGAATTCAGTGGAAGTTGAAGTACACAGCAGCTCCCAAGGCTAAATTGACTTTCAACCTGTTCTATGGATAATATATGAAGATTATAAATTGCTTGCTTTGATCTGTGCTATTCATTGGGTAACCTATCTGAATCCCTGTGCTACCCAGTGTCTGGTCAGTGTCACTCTTCTTTGGGTAGCTCTCATACCAGAAGTCTCAAATTGTAGTAATACAAATTCAAACTGCATTTCAATAAAAGCAGACCCCCTTCTCTTTAAACTTGTTTGTAGAAATATAAAGCCTGATCCTACAAGGTAAGAAATTCATCCTTTGAGTGTCCTAACTCTCTATTCACTTCTGTGGGAAAAGACGGTGCTGAGGATTAGTCTTAGAGGACCTGATTCCAATTTTCCTTGTAGTGGCTTTATACTTATTTCCTTTCATTAAGTTCAGTACAATTACTCCAGAAGTTACTCCAATGTGAGAGAAGAATCAAACCCAGAGAACACTGGTACACAGTCCACTTTGCTCTGTTTACTTTCCAAGTTACAGTTCTCCTATTGTATCATTTCTGAATGATCTTAAATGGAGATAACTGTTGAGACTTCAGTTCTTGTTTTCCTAATAATCATCCTTGAAAAACTAAACCCAACAAACAAAAAATTCCCCACAAATACAAAAAAATAAAGCTTCAAAAGGCAAATACTATGGTTCTATCACAGCAGCAATTATTAATAAGAGCACTGGTGATGTTTCCGCATTAGATAATGAAAAGGATAATAATGTTGCTTCTGAGGGTGAGACAAGGGATATCAGTGGCATTCATAATTATATTGAACTCTCCTCATTTGAGTTTTTCAGGCCAACTGCTATACAATGGAAGTAATGCTGCTTGTGATTTAAGAGATAAAGGTATAGGTCAGTCCCAGTCTATCCTGCCAAATCTTTCTGTCATGATTTATGGTACAAAAGAGAGACATTTATAATCTTGAATAGTACAAAAGTTATATTGGTCTGAATAGAGCTGTGAGAAATATATCCATTAATTGGCCAGCAGAATGCTGAGGACACATTTACAACCGAAAGCCTTTACAGTCTGGGAGGGAAAAATAAGCACTAGGAAAATTAGTTTTCCACAGCACTTGAAAAATGAATGGCAGGCTGGGCTATGTACATAAGTCATCTATACACAAAGCCAACATTTTTCAGCAAGTAAAACTCAACAAGATGCAAAATTCAGAAGAGAGGAGAATGCACAAAACTTACAACTCACAAATTTATTTGGTAAGAAATGGCACAACTCTTCATAACCACAATGATTGAAAGCAGAGCCCTAACAACAACAGCTTATGGAAAAAATATTACAGCTAGCTTACCAAGCTCAGGGAACTGGAAATGGAATATGGATTCTCTTATCATCAGGTTACTAGCTTAAATTCAGCCTTGGTAGATGAGGGCCATGAGTTGACTCATTATTATGTGATGGCTGTTCTGTTCAATGGCCTATGTGAAATGAGTTGGTGGTCTCAGTCCATTTCCTGGTGAACACATGTGCACATTACAAAAAGCCATCAACCGAATTGGCATTAATTTGCCATCCTTATTGGCAGTTGTCCTAAACAGATAAAAAAAGTTAACAGCACAGAAGTACTTTATATCTCTTGGACTGTAAAGGGTTAACAAGTTCAGTAAGCCTGTGTCATAACATAAGTCCCAATTCTGAACCTTAGCGTCCAAAATGTGGGTGCCTGCATGAACCCTCCAAGCTTAATTACCAGCTTGGATCTGATATCGCGCCACCAGCCAGAATCCAGTGTCTGGCTCACTCTGGTCCCCAAACCTTCCTGGGGGACCCCAAGACTCAGAGGCCCTGAGTCTCACAACCAAGGGAAATAACCCACTTCCCTTCCCCCTCTTTACCTCCTCCCAGATTTTCCCGCCCTGGGTACACTAGGAGATCGCCGTGTTTCAAGTCCTTGAAACACAAACACAGAGAGGTGACATTCACCTTCCCCCTCTTCTTTTTTCCCCACCCCAGTCTTTCCCTGAGAGAGACCGTAATCTGGCACAGAGATTCTATCCCTTTGAGCCTCAACTAGAAAGAAAATCCAACCAGTTTAAAAAGAAAGCTTTATATAAAAAGAAAGAAAAAGACATAAAAATGGCCTCTGTATCAAGGTGACAATATACAGGGTCATTGGCTTAAAAGAAACAAAATGAATAAACAGCCTTATTCAAAAAGAAAACAATTTAAAACATATCCACAACTACACACATGTAATACAAAAACAATATAAAAACCTATTTGTCTTATATCTGTACTTACAACTGGGAACAGAAGATTTTAAGCCTGGAGATAGAGAGATTACTCTCAGAGCCGAGAGAGCAACAGAGACACAGACAAAGAACACACCCAAAAATTCCCTCCCTGAGCTTTGAAAAATCCGGTTTCCTGATTGTCCTCTGGTCAGGTGTTTGGTTCCCTTTGTTAACCCTTAGCTATCTGTTATTGACAGCCTGGCTGTCACCTAACCAGAGGACCAATCAGGAGACAGGATACTTTCAAATCTTGAGGAGGAAAGTTTCTGTGTGTGCTGTTAGAATTTGGTTGTTGTTCATTTGGGGGCTCAGAGGGACCAGACGTGCAACCAGTTTCTCTCCAATCTCCTTGATACAGGTTCTTATAGATTCCAAATAGTAAGTACTAGATAGATAAAGGGAGTTAGGCTTATGTTTGTTTTCTTTTGCAAATGTGCATTTGGCTGGAAGGAGTTTAATTGTGTATTTGGCTGGAAGGAGTTCAAATTTGTACTTTTGCTGAAAGAATTTTAATTTGTACTTGAATACTCTAGGCTGGGAGGGTATTCCAGTGCCTATAGCTAAAAAACCCTGTACCTATTCCATTTTAATTTACAAAGATAATTTTTTACTGTTTTTCTCTCTTTAATTAAAAGTTTCTTGTTTAGACCTGATTGTTTTTTTATTCTGGTGAGACCCAGGGGACTGGGTCTGGATTACCAGGGAATTGGTGGGAGAAAGGAGGGAAGTGGGAGAGAGAGGCTAATTTCTCTCTGTGCCAGGATACTTTCTCTCTCAGGGACAGTCTGGGAGGAGGAAAGAGAAGGAGGGAGGAAGGTGAATTTTCCTCTCTGTTTTGTGTTTCAAGGAGTTTGAATCACAGTGATCTCCAGGGTAACCCAGGGAGGGGAAGTCTGGGAGAGGCAATGGTGGAGGAAAGAGTTTACTTTCCTTGTGTTAAGATCCAGAGGGTCTGGGTCTTGGGGGTCCCCGGGCAAGGTTATTGGGAGGGGACCAGAGTGTACCAGGCACTGGAATTCTTGGTTGGTGGCAGCGCTACAGGTTCTAAGCTAGTAATCAAGATTAGAGGAATTCATGCTGGTACCCCATCTTTTGGACGCTAAGGTTCGGAGTGGGGAATTGTACCATGACAGCAGTCTCAACAGAGAGGCCAAGGACAGATTAAGCATGGAGGCTGATGCACTCACTAACCCCTAGAAGCCCTCTATCCAGAATAGGGTTGGGAAACTTTGGCATGTCCTTAGGGGAGAAGTTTATATTGTCACTGCCAATGCTGATAATAAGCAACGAAGAGTCCTGTGGCATCTTATAAACTAACAAATGTATTGGAGCATAAGCTTTCGTGGGTGAATACCCACTTCATCAGATGCACAAAGCTTGTGCTCCAATACATCTGTTAGTCTATAATGTGCCACAGGACTCTTTGTTTCTTTTTACAGATCCAGACTAACATGGCTACCCCTCTGATACTTGACACAATGCTGATAATGTCCCCCAAGGTAAACAGAGGATTTCTTTTTCCAGGCCTGTAAATTTGCCACCTTATATGAACCTGATATTCATTTAATATATTTTTAAAAAGTGATACTGTGACTACCATTTAATGATAAATGGTTCTATGATAACCCATGCCCCATATCAAAATCAAAAACTAAAGTCATTCAACCTGCAACGTGTGAGTTGTTGATGCAATGGTAAGTTAAGCAAAGCCAGTTGTGTTTTTAGTTGAAGCCTCTCAGGACAGACCACATTAAGAACAAATGATTTGTGTCAGATATATCTATTATTATTGACCAGTAAAGAGAAAATAAAAGGTTTCTTGGATTTACCAAAGTTATTCTGGATGGTAAAAGGCTTATTGTATTGTCCTGTATCAAAATACTGAAAAAAAATTGGCATTTGTGAATCTTCTGCCATGTCTGTTACCCAAACAGGTGATGGAAGGCAGCATAACAAATAACCATCACAGTGGAGTTAAAAAGCATTTTACAGACTGTCCAAACCATTAGTCATGTCTTTCCACCGCTCTGTTCAAAAGTTAGATGTTACTCTTATGGATCCTGGCCACCTAATTTCTCTTCATATGAGAGACCTAGTCAACTATTTTTCAAGGTATGCATTCATTCCTTTCAATATCTGTAATACATACTAAGGCATTTAATGAGATTAAAAAAGAAACAGGATTAGCCAAACTGTGGAAACCCAAAGAATTTGAATAGCACTAGAAGGGAATGCCAGAAAAGGGCACTAGCAGCAATGAAAAATGCTTACAAAGGCATTCTTAGTTTAACTATCTACAACCACAAAAATGCAATTAGAGTTCAGGTTGTACAAAATGCTTTGATGCTATACAATACTAGTTTTTCTTTCTTTTTTTTCCTTTTTTTTTTTTAACCTTTTCATCTTTTATCAGGTAGTGGGATTTGCAGAAGGCCTTCACAACTTATTGAACGGAATTGCTTAGTAATCTGCTGGCTTGTCACTCTTCTGAATCTACTCTACTACTGGAGGTAGCAAAGGCCCTTCTTGTTAATGATTGGCAGGAGGCAATATTTCTACACAGTGGCAATAAGTGAATTTTAGATTTGTTCCAGTTGACAGAGAGACGGGTGCATGGTCAAATAATATGAACACAGGACTGGGGTCCAGGGATTCCCAAGTTCTGATCTCAGCTATTGCAGCACAGTGTTTCAGTAAAGGCACTGGACTGAGATTCAGGACCGCTGATTCAATTTCTGGCTGTGACACAGACTTCCTGTGTGACCTTGGGCAAATAATTTAGGCCCAGATTTTTAAATATGCGGTGGTGTTGTAACTGTGTAATTCCCAGGATATTAGAGAGACAAGATGGATGAGTAATATCTTTTATTGGACCATTTCCTGTCTCTCACCAACAAGAGTTGGTCCAATAAAAGATATTACCTCATCCATCCTCTCTCTCTGATTTTTAAAGATATTTAGGTGTTGTGGCACTCAACATTGTAACACTAATTGATCGAAGAGGCTGTTTCATTTTCTAAAGTGATTTAGGCACTTAAGCCTAAATACCATTGACTGTCAATGTGATTCTGGCATCTAAGTGCCTAAATCTCTTTTGAAAATGAGATTTAGGCCTGGTCTATGTTACAAAGTTAGGTCGATGCCAGTCACGTTGTGTTGACCAAATTGTTCATGTGTCTGTACTCACATTTGTCTCCAAGTAATGTAAGCACTTATTATGGTGATGCAGTAACACTACCTCTCCAAACGGCAATAAGCTGTGGTCAACATACTAAGGTCGATGCATGTGAGTGTAGACTCTGCATGACCTATTTTGACTCTAATAGACCTCCAGCAGCTATCCCACAATGTCCGACAATGACCGTTCTGGTCACAGTTGTCAACTACACTGCCCAGAGGTCACAACCAGAAGCCTTCTTCCCTTTAATACTCCTGCATATTTTTGAAATGCCTTTTCCTGATTGCCTACCTTGGCAAGCATATCCAACATCTATTGTTGAGAGCAACTCCACACACTAGATGCGCTTCTGCCTAGAGTAGACAGGCATTATTGGATCTCCGGGCCTGTGGGGAGAAGAGACTGTGGAAGCACAGCTATGAACAGGTTATAGAAACACAGACATCTACAAAAAGATTGACTAGTGGACGTAGACAATGGGGTAAAACAGGATCATCAGCAGGATCCTTCATGAAAGGAAAGGAACCTCAGCAGGCATACCACAAGGCCCAGGTGGCCAACAATTGATTTGGTGCCAAACCGCAGACCTGCCGCTTTTAGAATAAGCTGCATGCCATACTTGGTGGAAACAGCACCAATATCCTGCAGACCATCGTGAATACCTCTGAACGTGCTGAGACACCAAACCTTGCCTTGAACAGCAAGGAGGGGGAAGAAGATGAAGAGGGGGAACATGCGTCAGGGAGTCCATCTATGCCATGAGCTAGTATCTTTTTTTCAAGATTCCACTGCAATCTGGCAAGTCCCACAAGCCAAGGATGGACAACCTTAACAAAGGGGAAGGAACCTTGGCTAACTTTGTTCATGCATTTTTCCTTACCAGTGTTTAAAAATAAAGATGGTGCCCAGCTGAACACCAAGTTAGCAGGACATGGGTATCAACTTCTTGCTGTTTTATTCATACAAGAAGACATAACAATACAACAAACAGAGTTATTTGCTTTTAATTCCCATGTAGGATTAGGCAGAGGTTGCATGCGGAGCAGTTTATGTGCATAGGGCTCTTCCTTATATCCTCATGCGAGATTTTGATGAACGTTTCATGGAGGTAGTCTGCAGTCCTCTCTTGGAGGTTTCTAGGGATGGCAGCATTATTTCTTCCTTCGCGGTAGGATACTTTCCCATGCCATTCCACAATGACTTCAGCAGGGACCATTGCAGTAAACATGCTAGTGGCATATGGGCCAATTTTGGGGTGACAACAGCAGCTGTGTTCTCTGTGCCTTTGCTACATACAGGAATGAGATATCAGCTGAAATCACCACTGCCTGTGGAAAACAGTGCCAATACTCAGTGCCTTTGCCCTGTACTTGTACGCATGAAAATAGGGGCCTAAATTTTATTATTTCATTCAACCAAACAGTTCCCTCCTTGTTTCTGCCCTCCCTCACCCCTACATTGGGTCAGACTGGAGAGTGAAGCTGTGCAGAGGCGCTGCAAAGCTAAAGTGTCAATAAGAAGATCTTACTTAAAAAACTTATGGGAATAACAGAGAGGAGTTCTGAAACTTTCCATTGTGACTGAAAATACGATAAAACTGTCTGTTTTATCTCTGCCTTCTGCCATTGTGGCCCTGTGGGGTGCCCCCTCCACACCTGCAGAACGCCTGACTCTGAGGAGAAAGAAGAGCACTAGGGAAGATATGTTTAGTGAGCTCCTGCAAGGCAGCACTGCATCAGACCATGAAGAGAGGTCCTGGAGGGTGAGTATGTCAGAGGGCATGGACAAGGAAAGAACAGATAGGCCCAGGAATCCCAGCAGGAAAAGGAGAGGGAGCTACACCAGGACATAATGGGGTTTCTCGGGCAGAAAACACTACCCTTACCACTCCAGTGTGGGACAACCATAGCTTCACAAATACTAACCTGTGAGGGCAACAGTTAGTGTACATGTAGCCAAAATGTACTGAAATGGATATGAATATTTTCTACCATTCAAATGTTAAAAGTCTGTTCCCTTAATTTTTAATTGCACATTATTTTTGCACTCTTTTTGGTATGAAGTGCACTTCTATTTTTTGGAAAAATAAATCTTTATTTCAGAATGCATAGGGCTATTCAAAATACCCATTAGTTGTAAAAATTGTACAGAACCACAGAACTCATAGATTCAGTAAAAAACAGTGTAATAGTTATAAATGTACAGCAAGCACTGCATAATTCATAGCTTTATGAGCCAGGGAGTATGAGGTAGGCAGGGTACCCCACGATCACTACTATTTGCATTTCAAATTGCCAATGGTAATCCACTGGGTAGGAAAAAATGTCCCTGTTTATAGCTTCTGAACAGCCTTGGATTCTTAAAGATGCAAGCATCATGCACCTTCCCTGACCAGCCCATAGTAATATTGGGGAAATATCCTTGATGATCCACCAATGTTTGCATAACCATTGACAAAATAGCCTTTTCTATTGATGTTCTCTATGGCAAGATAGGCTGGTGCCAAAATAGGGATGTGCATGCTGTCTGTTGCTCCACCACAGTTCACCAACAACACAAGCACTGCTGGTGAGCATGCGCAGTGCAGATGTAAACAACCACTTATGCATACAAACAAGCAATATAGTAACTGCAGTGTCTTTAGGTTGACGTAACTTGTATTGACCAAAGTTTATAGTGTAGACAAGACCATAAGCTCTTAATATTAGTTAGGAGTGCCGCAACACCTGAATACCTTTAAAAATCTGGCCTTAATCTCTCTGTGCCTCAGTTCAGCTTCCCAACCTCACAAGGCTGTTGTAATGAAAAATTCCTTAATGTTTGTGAGACACTCACATACTACTATGTTGGAGACTATAAATACCTAGAAAGGTGGACTCTGACTCCTCAGTTTCCTCATCTGTACTACGTGGATAATATCTACCTCAGAGGGATGTTATGAGGATTAATTATATAAGGGTTGCACAGCACTGTGAAGATTGAAAGAGTGTTTTAGGTACTATCTTACTATTATAGGAATGGTCTTCAGTCTGTTTGCAGGGTGAAACGGTGGGACAAGATTCCCAATACTGAAATCCTTAATTATTGTCAAATATCTGCCATTCAAAGAATGCTCATAAAAGCTCAGCTGCATTGGTCTGGGTTTATAGTTTGAATGGCTGACTCAAGAATATCCAAAGCCCTATTTTATGGTCAGGTGAAGCAAGGCACCTGTTCTTATGGCGGCCAGTAACAAACAATATAAAGACACACTGAAGTCAAACTTAAAAGCAAATGAAATTGACCCCAGCAACTGGGAAGCAACAGCCCATGACAGAACAAAGTGACGGCAGATTTGTCATGTCACCATTAACCACTTAGAAACAAGGTGCATTCACACCTTATGTAAAAAATATGAATAGGCCAAAGCAAGGACACAACAGCTTGTAATTCAATGGTCAAAGACAATCTTGTCTACCCCCATGTAACTGCGTTTGTGATTCTCACATTAGCTTGACCTCCCATACACTGATGTTGACATAAGAACTATCATAGGTACTACATATTATAAATGTTGAACGGGGTCTTCAGGATGGTGGCTGCCGCAGCTGTGGAGCTCCCTCATTCATAGAATCATAGAATATGAGGGTTAGAAAGGACTCAGGAGGTCATCTAGTCCAACCCCCTGCTCAAAGTAGGACCAATTCCCAACTAAATCATCCCAGCCAGGGCTTTGTCAAGCCTGACCTTAAAAACCGCTAGGGAAGCGCAGATTCCACATCCCATGGAACCCTTCCAGTGCTTCATGCACCCTTTCTAGTGAAAAGTTTTCCTTAATCCACCTAACCTCTCACACTGCAAACGGACGACATATCCTTGTTCTGTCATCAGGTCCCTGAAACAGTCTAATCCACTTCTTCTTGGAACTCCCTTTAGGTAGTGAATAGCAGCTATCAAATGCCCCTCGTCTCTTCTTTCCTCAGACTAAACAATCCCCGTTCCCTCAGCGCTCTCGTCATAAGTAATACTCCAGCCCCTAATAATTTTTGTTGCCTCTGCTGACACTTCCAATTTTTTCATTCTTCTTGTAGTGTGGGGCCAGAACTGCATACAGTACTCCAGCATGATGCCCTCACCAGATGGTCAATAGAGGCGGAATGATCACGTCCCTCAATCTCTGCAATTGCCCCTCACTGCTTATAGCACAGCCCAAAATGCCATAACCTTCTTGCAACCACAGCACACTGTTGACTCTCATCCATCTGGCCACTGTAACCCCTAGGTCCTTTTCTGCAGAAACGCTTCCTATTCCTTTCGTCCCTGTTCTTGTAACATGAACTGGGTCTTCTGTCCTAATGCACGGACCTTATGCACTCTCTCCTTGTGACCTCATCTGGTTTCTTTTGCCCATCCTCATAATTTGTATATGTCCCTCACTTATCCATCCTACCTTCCATTGTATTCTACACTACCTCAAGTTTAGTTCATTGCAAACTTGCTGGATGACAGTCCCCTCCTCCTCCGAATCGATTCAGAAGATATTGAACAAGAACTGGTCCCAGGACTGACCCTTGGGTATTCCGTCTGAAACCGTACTGCACACTAGACATGGAGCCGTTGTATCTACTTACCGTTAGCATTCATCTAGCCAGTTTCTATCCACCTTATATTCATATCATCCAGCCCATACTTCTTTACCTGGCTGCAAGATACTTGGGAGAGCGTATCTATAAATTTGTTAAAGTCAAAGGATAAGACATCCACTGCCTATCCGCCTACCACAGACCTATCTATTCTCATGAAGTCCATTAGGTGTCAGAATGATGCCTTGATGATCCATAGCGACTGTTCCCTATCACTTTCTCTCCTTAAGTGCTTCCGAATTGATTCCTTGAGACCTGCTCACATATTTTTCATGTACTAAGTAGGCTGACTGCTGTATCCTATTCTCTTCTCCCTTTTTTAAAGATGGGCATTACATTAGCCTTTTTCCAATCATCCAGGACCTCCCTCGGTTGCCATGAGTTTTAAAAGATAATGGCCAATGGCTTTGCAATCACATTCGCCAACTCCTTTAGCACCCTCTGATGCAGCACATCCGGCCCCATGGACTTGTGGTCGTCCAGTTTTTCTAAATAGTCCGCAACCACTTCTTTCTCCACAGAGGGCTGGTCACCTTCTCCCCATACTGTGCTGCCCAGTGCAGCAGCCTGGGAGCTGACCCTGTTTGTGAAGACAGAGGCAGTCATGGTTGGTGGGAAAGACACTATGGTCAGGTATCTGAAAAAGTGAGTTTTTTTACCCACGAAAGCTTGTGCCCAAATAAATGTTAGTCTTTAAGGTGCCACTGGACTCCTTGTTGTTTTCATGGTCAGGCTGTGTTCTTCTACTGCTCTCCACTAACTAGCTGGCTCCCCTATATGGAATCAATCTGTAGACTTCCTGGGAAGGCTTGCTGCATTGACACCATAGTTATCACTGGGGCAGATCTGGGACTTTTAGCATTGAAAACACATGCCTCTACCACTTATACCAAAGGAGAATTCCTTTAACTGCAAGTAAATAGCAAGTTATAGTTGCAGGGCTCAGCCATTAGAGAAAGACATGATCATATGCACTAAACTAATATATAGTGCAGGAGCACAGTGCCATCCCATGCAGGGCCAAATCCCAAGAGTTAACCCTGTGTACTATAGCTATTAGACAGTGATAAATCTGAATCTCAGTATACACTGAACACTAATATTCCTTATGTTTACAGGGAATCAATCTTAATTCTGTTTGGCTTTAGCCAATCAGGGAAAAATTTTGAAGATCATTGTCTTCATTTCAGCTTACACTGTTGTATTTGCAATGGGATATTTAGGACACCTCCAATGTATGGTTTATATATTTTACCTGGATACTGCCTGTTAACTTTCTCTCTGAATTAGTTTTTGACCATTTCATATGTATGTATTTTGGACCCTCACCCAGTGTCAGTGAACTTTCTCAACAAAAGCTATTTAGCAAGTCAGTGAGAAAACAAGTTTATAGCTTTATTTTGTGAACTACTTATGTTTTTTCCTGCTGATAAAAATCCGAGTTGTACATTCAGAAGAGTTGTTCAAAATTACCCCTGACTCGTTGGGGGATGGGAGGGGGAAAAGGGCTTGAGAGTTCTCTCTGCTGTGACTATCCATAAAACTGCTCCTGAAAAGCAGCAGGAAGTTATAATAATGATGTGGTTCTGAAGATCTGTTTCTGAGGAAAACAAAAAATATTTCACACCATGAAGCTGAGAAATATTAGCAACACTTCAAAAGCTGAGTTGGCAGGTACATTTGTTAACCGAAAGGAAGAAGGAAAAAAAAAAAAGCATGCACAACCACCATAGAGGCTAAAATATAGTATTTATGGTTTAACACAACAAAAAGGATTGATTTGAAATGTGAGCTTTAGATGCTGCACTGTTAGTGAAGTGCATTGGTTTAACAAGCAGCCCTAAATGCTCCAACTAAGAGAGATACAAAAGTTAAAATAAAAAAGGTGTCATTAGACAATCAGGTCTCAAGATCAGCACTCAGTTAAGACAAACGCAGAATTAATGGATTAGAAGGATTTTAAAATGAGCTTTGAGTAAGGATCTCAAGGATCCAGTTCAACTCTTATCGATATCAATGAAAAGACTTACATTCACTTCAGATGGAGATGGAACAGATGCTAAAACCTGTATTGCTTACAGCAAGTAATGGAAGAAAAATTACAAATTCCAATAGTGTACAGGGAAGCAGGAAAAACACTTTGGGGTCCTATTCACTTCAGTCAAAGCTCCTATATAAATTTAAAAAAGAGAATGAGTTCTAAATAGGGTCATAATGTAGCAGAATATAACCCTAAATGTATACTATGTGTTACTAGTTACATAATCCTCTTTAAGATCTTATTTAAAATCCTGTGCATTTCCAGTAAGGACAATGTATTAATAAAGTTTGTTCATTTAATTTGAAGTATTGAGGCCTTGTGTACACTACAGAGGGAGATCGTGAATAATGTAGCTGAAGTCGATGTACTGAGATCTACTTACTGTGGGGTCCATACTACGCTGTGTCTATGGGGGACGCTCTCCCATCGACACCCCTTATGCTTCTTATTCAGGTGGAATACAGGAATCAACGGGAGAGTGAGCTGTGGTCGATTTAGCGGGTCTAGTGAAGCCGCTAAATCGACCGCCAGTGCAGCGATTGCCATACATTGATCCACTGGTAAGTGCAGACAAGTCCTGAAAATTGCGGTTGAGCCCTATTTTTCGGTTTGTTGTTAAAGAGGAAGCCAGCTGAAAAGAACAAAAGTTTTTCCAGGTTCATAACGAAAGACAGTAAAGTGAGGATTTGCTTAATCTACTACCAGATTGTTTGAGGAATACCTATACTTTATTAACTCTGATTCCAGGACTGTGTGAGAGATACTTTGGATTGTTGATGCAATTGAATTAAAGCAGTTGGATTTTAAATTATTGCTTTCTTCAGTTCATCCAACTGGCAGAAAAAAATATAAACTGCTATGGAGAAAAAAAAGACTCAGAAGAAATGTGAGGAAGCACTTTTTTGAATACAGTGAATCAGAAATGTGTAGAATAGTCTTTCCTGGTTATTGGTTTGTGCTAAGAAATGTCTTACATATAATTGATACAAAAACAATCCTGAGCCCAGTACAGAGCCTGCATAAAGGCTCAGTTGGAGAACAGGTGTGGAACTGTATTGTTCCAGGAGGAGCGTTGGGAGAGATTGTGGTTTAGGAGGCACAGTCTCTCCCAGCACTTCTCGTTGTGCAGAGGACAGAGGGAACCACACAGATGGTGTAGATTGGGTGCAGAATGAGGGCCAGGCCATAGCCCTAGCTCCTTCCCATGCATTTGCTCTCAGGAAGGAGCAAGGACTAAGCAGTCTTTGTTCACAGGAATGGCTATTATGCTCTTTGCTTATGTGGGCCATTCAAGGGCTGGGCTCCTTGCAAGCCCCCTACATCATTTGTACAATAGGAGGCAGAACACAATTTAAGTGCACTTCAGAAGACTGTGGGGAATGGAGACCGGGCATTGGACTAGGAGTCAGAAGACGATTCTGGCTGGCTCTAGCACTGATCTACTGTGTGATCTTGGTCACTTAACTCCAGGGTGCTTTGATTCTTTTTCCCCATCAGTAAATGGGGATAATAATACTTACCCTCTTTTGTAAAGTATGTTGAGATCTCCAGATGAAAAGTATTGTGTAAGAGCTAAGAATTAGCATTTGTATTTATTAGCTGATGAAAATCTGCAGTTTTCACAAACATCAATTTATTAATGCAAATCTTTGCTTCCCTTAATGCAGAAAAATAATTATCATCTTCTAAGTTTCAACAGCTACATCTTCAGAACTCTATAATCTAGTACATTTTTCAGTAACAGTCCGTGTTAAATTGATAATCTGCTGTAAACTGTAGATTAAGCATAGAGTCTTAGATACCAGGGCAATAGCTAGATATCTTAGGTAGATGGATCGGCAGATAGGAGGTTAACTGTATTTGCAGCTAGTAGGAGCATATGCAGCTCCACTGAATTTATGGAGTTGCACCAAGTGAGGCCAGTGGTGAATCTGGCCTGATATTTTCAGTGAACATTAATCTTTACCTAGACCTAATTAAACTACCTAATAGCCTTACCTGGACTCTAAACTATCTTTCACATTAGTCTTCGAGCTACACGTTACTTAGTTACACTCATGTAAATTTAGAGCAATTTTGCAAAAGTGAATAAATATTACACTGTCTTTACACCGCTGTAACTGAGAATAGAATGTCCAACTGTATTATTATTATTATTAGTAGTAGTAGTATTTATTTTATTTATTATTTTCATAGGAGTCACAGTATGCGACACACTGTCCATACACGCCCAGGCGGTCTGTAAGAAGAGCTAAGATTCTAAAGTCATGGTCCTGCAACTGGATCCATGAGGATAAACCCCAAATGCAGGATCAGAAAGTACAAAGACATTGAAATGTAGCACAGATTAATCAAAGATCTAGCACAAACTGTATACAAATGTTTTGGGGGTTTTTTCATTCCAGTGGCTCTTGCCAATTGTTCTGGCTGAAATTTGCCCCAAGGTAAAGGGCCTGCACAAGGCCTATATACTACTTAAATGCTAAAATAGAGTTTCAGTGAGCCTTAAGCAATGGATGGGCCTTGCACTCGGAGGGGAGAATTTCACCTCCACATACTTCCTATTCACCTCACTAATTAGGCTCTTTCCACACCCCACTCAATGTGAGTGGCAGAGAGCCTCCATAGAGTTCTTTGCTGCAGTGCTATGGGGTTGCTGAGTTGTTTGTCTGGCCTCTCCATGCCTGGATCTACTGCACAGCAGAAACATTGTGTTTCTCCTGCATTTTGTATCTTGAGGTGACGTGGTCATTATTTTCTCTTAATTATACAAGGAATACTAAAGGGGTGGCTGACTTGATAGATAGAACATAAACTTAAGACGAGAGCATAGGATAGCTGGGAGCAATTCAGTAGCGCCTCAGAGTTATGAACACCAAATTTACAAACTGACTGGTCAACCACACACCTCATTTGAAACCAGAAGTACTCAGGCAGCAGCAGAGACAAAAAAAAGAAAAAAAAAGCAAATACAATACAGTAGTGTGTTAAAGGTAAACTACTAAAAAATAAAGGGAAAGTTTAAAAAAAAAGATTTGAGAAGGTACGGAAACTGTTTCTGTGCATGTTTCATTTAAATTAAGATGGTTAAAAGCAGCATTTTTCTTCTGCGTAGTAAAGTTTCAAAGCTGTGTTAAGTCAATGTTCAGTTGTAAACTCTTAAAAGAACAACCATAACATTTTGTTCAAAGTTACAAACATTTCAGAGTTATGAACAACCTCCATTCCCAAGGTGTTTGTAACTCTGAGGTTCTGCTGTACTCATATTCTACGTATTGGCTTTACAGTCAGCTTTCCAAGACCCTAAAATAAAATGTTTTTTCAGATGGATTAAAATGATAGTCAAAGGCACCACAATATAAGCTCACAATAACAAGATATAACATAATTTTTTTCTTCATTATTCATTAGATAAGGGCCCAAACCAGAGCCTTGGACTCAAATGTTCCAAACTTTGATTAACGTATGTATGAATCTGAACTTTGTGGACCAGATTCTGATCTGACCCTGTAAATCAAGAGCAGCTCCATTGAAGAGAATGGAATTGCAATGGCTTAAGTGAGGGGAAAATCTGATTCTATGGCTCAGGCTCATCTCTAATACATGCATATGACCAAGTGGGTATTCACCCACAAAAGCTTATGCTCCAATACATCTGTTAGTCTATAAGGTGCCACAGGAGTCTTTGTCGCTTTCTAATATATATATTATTTCTGGTATAAATAATCATTTCTTCTTAAGCTTTGATTGTGCCTTACAGGCATGGCCATGCATTGAAGGTGGTGCAGAGCTGCACAATTCCAGGGACTATTCCGGGAACGATGACTCAGTACACAGAATTATTCCTCTAGTTCACTTGTGGACTGTGGGCATGTGTTTGCTGCTTCACCCCTTCATATGGTGCAGCATACTCCTCGTTGCTTTCTGGTCCTGCTCTGTGGGTTGGTGTGTAAGCAAAGGTAGTGGTGGGATCTTGCACCCCAGAGAAGCAAAGAAGGAGCAGATCTCACACTAAGGCCTTCTCTACACTGGCAAGTTTCTGCTCAGTAAAGCAGGTTTCTGCGCTGTAACTCCTGAGATGTACACACTGCCACTTAGTGCGCAGAAACTGCGCAGTTTTGAGCTCTGAAAAAACCACCCCAACAAAATGTGTACAGCTTTCTGCACCAGGGCTACAGCACTGCGGTGCCAAGATAGACACTTTGGCAGTTACAGTGCTGAGATTGACTTCCACGAGGTGTCCCACAATGCCTGTTCTCATTTGTCTGGTCATTGGTTTGAACTTTACTGCCCTGCCCTCAGGTGACCAACTGTCATTCCTACCCCATACATTCCTTTGCATATTTGAAAGTCCCCTTCCTGTTTGCTCGTGATGCATGCAGTGGCCTCAGTGCATCTTTCCAGGTGGTCATGCCTGCTCCATGCACCAGGCGACGCCCCTCTTGTAGCAATACTGAGCTGCTGGACCTCATCAGCATTTGGGGAAAGGAGGCTGTCCAGTCCCAGCTGCACTCCAGCCATAGAAATTATGATACCTATGGACAGATTTTACCATGCATAATAGAAATGGGCCATGACCGGGACACATTGCAGTGTTGGGTAAAAGTGAAGGAGCTGCAGAACGCCTGCCAGAATGCACCGGAAGCAAACCATCATGCCAGTGCTGTGCCCACGAGCTGCTGGTTCTACAAAGAGCTGGACGCAATACTCGGTGGTGACCCCACCTCCACTGCAAAGGCCCCTGTGGATACTTTGTTGGCTCGCATGCCAGTTGGGAGTGGACCAAGCCAGGAGGGGGAAATCTTGGACAAAGAGGGAAAGGGGGACCCAGAGGCAGAGGATGACTCGGAGGCCAGAAATGTATGCAGTCAGGAGCTCTTTGCTAACTTGGAGGAGCCTAGTCAGTTACAGCAGTCGGATCTTGGTGAAGCACAAACAGGAGAGGTGGTCCCTGGTAAGTGGATATAATTTGGGGAATTGCTGAAGCAAGTTGTTGGAGGTAGGGGGGGTTGCAGAAAGCAGGCTTGTCTCCCACTGCATGCCTAGTCTGAGCGGCGGAACAGGCTGTTGATAGACTCCCTCATTTCATGGGAATCTCCCTCAGGGATTTCCAGGAAACTCTTGTGGAGATAGAATCATAGAACTGGAAGGGACCTCAAGAGGTCATCTAGTCCAGTCCCCTGCACTCAAGGCAGGACTAAGTATTATCTAGGCCATCCCTGACAGGTGTTTGTCCAACCTGCTCTTAAAAATCCCCAATGATGGAGATTCCACAGCCTCCCTGGGCAATTTATTCCAGTGCTTAACTACTCTGACTGTTAGGAAGTTTTTCTTAATGTCCAACCTAAACTGCCCTTGCTGCAATATAAGACCATTGCTTCTTGTCCTATCCTCAGAAATTAAGAAGAACAATTTTTCTCCCACCTCCTTGTAACAAGCTTTTATGTACTTGAAAACTGTCATCATGTCCCCTCTCAGTCTTCTCTTCTTCAGACTAAACAAACCCAATTTTTTCAATCTTCCCTCATAGGTCATGTTTTCTAGACCTTTAATAATTTTTGTTCCTCTTCTCTGGACTTTCTCCAATTTGTCCATATCTTTCCTGAAATATGGCATCCAGAACTGGACACAAATACTCCAGGTGAGGCCTAATCAGCACGGAGTAGAGCAGAAGAATGACTTCTCATGTCTTGCTTACTCCTGCTAATACATCCTAAAATGATGCTTGTATTTTTTGCAACAGCATTATACTGTTGACTCATATTTAGCTGGTGACCCACTATGACCCACAGATTCATTTCTGCAGTACTCCTTCCTAGGCAGTCATTTCCCATTTTGTATGTGTGCAAATGATTGTTCCTTCCTAAGTGGAGTACTTTGCATTTCTTCCTATTGAATTTCATCTTATTTACTTCAGATCATTTCACGAGTTTGTTCAGATCATTTTGAATTTTAATCCTATCTTGCAATCCCTCCCAGTTTAGTATCGTCCACAAACTTTATAAGTGTACTCTCTATGCCATTATCTAAATCATCAGTGAAGATATTGAACAGAACCTGACCCAGAACTGATCCCTGCGGAACCCTTCCAGCATGACTGTGAACCACTGATAACTACTCTCTGGCAATGATTTTCCAACAGTTATGCACCCACCTTATAGTAGCCGCATCTAGGTTGTATTTCCCTAGTTTGTTTATGAGAAGGTCATGTGAGACAGTATCAAAAACCTTACTAAAGTCAAGATATACCACATCTACCTCTTCCCCCCCATTGACAAGGCTCGTTACCCTGTCAAAGAAAGCTATCAGGTTGGTTTGACACGATTTGTTCTTGACAAATCTATGCTAACTGTTTGTTATCACCTCATTATCTTCTAGGTGTTTTCAAATAGATTGCTTAATTAGTTGCTCCATTATCTTTCCGGGTACAGAAGTTAAGCTGACTGGTTTGTAATTCCCTGCATTGTCTTTATTTCCCTTTTTATATTTGCCCTTTTCCAGTCTTCTGGAATGTCTTCCATCTTCCATGACTTTTCAAAAGATAATTGCTAGTGGCTCAGATATCTCCTCAGTCAGCTCCTTGATTATTCTAGGATGCATTTCATCGAGTCCTGGTGATTTGAAGACATATAACTTGTCCAAGTAATTTTTGACTTGTTCTATCTTCTTTTAGACTCTGATCCTACCTTATTTTCAGTAGCATTCACTGTGTTAGACATCCAATCGCCACCAACCTTCTTGGTGAAAACCGAAACAAAGAAGTCATTAAGCACCTCTGCTATTTCCACATTTTCTGTTATTGTCTTTCCCCGCTCACTGAGTAATGAGCCAACTCTGTCCTTGGTCTTCCTCTTACTTCTAATGTATTTGTAGAATTTTTTCTTGTTTCCTTTTATGTCCTTAGCTAGTTTGATCTTGTTTTGTGCCCTGGCTTTTCTAATTTTGTCCTTACATACTTGTGTTATTTATTTATATTCATCGTTTGTAATTTGACTGAGTTTCCACTTTTTGTAGGACTCTTTTTTGAGTTTTAGATCATTGAAGGTCTCCTGATTAAGGCAGGGTAGTCTCTTGCCATACTTTCTATCTTTCCTACACAGTGGGATATTTTGCTTTTGTGCCCCTACTAATGTCTCTTTGAAAAATTGCCAACTGTCTTCAATTGTTTTTCCCCTTAGACTTGCTTCCCATGGGATTTTACCTACCAACTCCCTGAGTTTGCTGAAGTCTGCCTTCTTCAACTCCATTGTCTTTATTGTGCTCCTACCATTCCTTCGGATCATGAATTCCACCGTTTCATGATCACTTTCACCCAGGTTGTCTTCCACTTTCAAATTCTCAACCAGTTCCTCCCTATTTGTCAAAATTAAATCTAGAACAGCCTCCCCTTAGTTGCTTTCTCCCCCTTCTGAAATAAAAAATTGTCTCCAATACATTCCAATAACTTGTTGGATAATATTTGTCCCGCTGTGTAATTTTCCCAACAGATGTCTGGGTAGCTGAAGTCCCCCATCACTACCAAGTCCTGTGCTTTGGATGATTTTATTAGTTATTTAAAAAAAGCCTTATCCATCTCTTCTTCCCGGTTTGGTGATCTATAGTAGATACTGAGCAATCCACTGCTGCAGGTTCCTCAGCAAAGCTGCTTCGTTTCTTCCCCCATTAACAGTAACTTTCCCACACCACTGTGCCATCACTGGGGGGCGGGGAGGGGGTAGTGGGAATTGACCATTGCTGCACACATGCTAGCTGCATAGGGACCAGGGCAGAAGCCGCAGGCTTGGAGAAGACCTTCCCTTGATTCTCTGCTCACCCTCAGCAGCGAGATACCTTCCATAATGAGCACATCCTGTGGAAAGTGTGGGAGACGAATGATTATCAGTCTCCCACTACAGTGCTGGCGCTCCCCAAGAACCACATGCCCAGTGTACAGCAGGATCCAGGAAAAGTGATTTACCCTGCCTCTGCAGCTACTCACCATTTTGGGGGTCTTGTGGCTCATATGTGCTTGCCTGGGGTCAGCCGGTTAGTGACAAGTGTGTGAGTACCGGTTATGTTTTAAAGCACTGAATCAGTGTTGTCTGTGTTGCAAACAATACTGCTTCTGTAAAATGTTGCATTTAAACTTCACAGAGATGAACTTGGGAGTCCAGCCTTCCTCTTTGTTATCGGTAGCAGAACGGCTGCTGCTCAGAATTAGAAAGTGGCAAAGAAGAACTGGAGGTTGAGATTATGATGCACTCCGCTGCCAAGAAACAGGAATTGAAATGGGACAGCAAGAAGAGGGACCGAAAGGAGAATGCGTCACACCAGAAAGAAGCCACGAAGTGGCTCTTAAATGTTATAGAGCGCCAAGTGAACACACTCCAGGTGCTGCTAACTCTTCAAACCTAGCAGTTCCGTGCCCACCCTCCCCTGCAGCTGCTGTCACAAAACTTTTTCCCACGCATCCCCCCCACACCGCCAACACACTGTTATCAACCTCCTGGCTCTTCTATCCGCAGGATTCCATGTCTCCCTCCTCACAGTCCAGTACGGTGGACTCCCACTGCACTCAACACCCATCCCTCTGCAGTTTGGCCCTGCTGAAGTACAGAACCCACTGCATTGTACTCCAAAAGAGAAGGTTGGATATGATCCCTGGACATACACAAATCTGTAGCTGTCCTAGAACCCCTCCTCCTCTTGAGACCTTTCCTTCTCCCATCCACTATCCCCCTCCCTGCTGATGAATTTTTTCATTTGACTTTCTCCTCCGGTTGTTGTCTTTTAATAAAAGAATTCTGTTGGTTTGAAAACAATATTTATTCTATTAAGTGAAAGCAAAAAGAGCAGTGCACTGTTAGGGATCCCATTTGTGCAAAGCCATCCACAATGTCACAGACTTTGCCCAGAGTCATGGTCTTTTGGAGCAGGATGTGATTAATGACCCTGTACGCTTCCATCAGCACGACTCCAGTGATCGACTTTTCCACTCCGAACTGGTTAGTAACCGATTGGTATGCCCAAAAGCAGCATTCCACTGTGGACAGCACCTCCGTGAATGCCACAAGCAATCTCATGTAGGTATTATGCGTGGCAAAATCAATGTCACACTCCTCTTGCCTTCGTAGTTTAAGGAATAACTCCATTGCCACTTGTGACATGTTGGTCAGAGTGAGCAGCATACTGGTCAGCAGTTCAGGATCCATCCTGCTGCCCGAAAGAGACAGGGCGCACAGTACACAAACCATTGAAAGATGGCACCAAATGTGGATGGAACCACAGGGATTGCTGGGATGCGAAGCAATGCATCATGGTGTATTGGGACAGGACCCAGGATGCCCTGCGACCGTCCCCACCCACCTTCCCACAAGTCTTAGCAGGAAAAGGGAAAAAGGTGGTCTGTGGGATAGCTGCCCAGAGTGCACTGCTCCGAATAGCACTGCAAGTGCCGCAAGTGTGAGCACACTATTGCACAGGTAGCTGTCAATGTGAACACACAATAGCGGTTTCCCTTATGTGCTCTCTGAGCGGTGCTGTAACTGCTGGTGCTGTAACTTTGTCAGTGTAGAAGTACCCTTAAGGAGTACAGGAATTGTGCTGGTACCCAGCCACTGCACAGTTGTGTGAGAGAGGGGAAGGATTCTTACATGCACTTCCTACTTCTTGTGCACTCCAAGCACAACAAGCTCTTAGCAGCTTTTTTGAAGCAAAACCCCAGAAGGGCTGCCAATTAAGCATTATTGAAACAGCTTTTAATAATGCACCTCTTTCCGAATGGAAATAGTCACAATGCCTTTGTGGTTTTGAGATCTTATGAATAAATGCTGGCCTTGAAGTTTGTTTTACTGTGTAAGATTCAGACTGTGTGCTAAAATGTGGTGACAGATTGGCACAGCGAATGCTTGCAAGACTCTGCTAGCCTGTGTATCCCAGCCATGTATACAAAGGATTGTTTAAGTTATTCATAATTTAGTATGCCTTAGGACAGAAAAGAGAAAAAAAGTTGCATCCAGATCCAAGCTAACTAAAAGTGAGTATTTTTGTACTGGATTTATCCCTCCTGTTGCTAGGAAAGCTGTGCAGACAAATCACTTATAGCACAACTGGGGGGGGGTGGAATCTTATTTTGACGAGTTCCAAAAAAATGAAATATTTTAAAATGTTCATTTTAAATTGCTGTTATAGAAGGTGAAGGCAGTTTTTTGTTTGGAAAGGTGTCATTTTGCAATAAAGTGTTTTCCTTGCAAAAATATTTAATTTATCCTTGTGACAAAATTGACAAAAAAATCAATATTTTTGCTCCCATGCTGGAATTTTTGCTACAGAAAATTGTTCTCACTGGCAGGAAGAGAGGCATGGGCTCTGACTTCCCAGTGCTTTGGGAGCAGTTTTACACCTCTTTGCAGGGGAACCCTTAGCAATCTTCAGCCATAGTGATTCGTGACTACTGGCCTAGGTAGTGTGTACAAAGAAAAGAAGGTGTGACTAGTGCTCCTTTATGTCTTAGGTGCTAGAACTGCCCCTTGGAAGACTGGTCTAATGTATGCCATAGACTGGACCTGTGCCAGGATTGTCCCAGAAATGGGGTGTAGAAAGGAAGATTTAGGCCATCTTTGCATTCCACCCTCTTGAACTGCCCTGGTTGCAGCTCAGGATTTGGACCATTCATTCTGGACCAAATTTGTGAAAAATCCCTAATGCAGTCATGAAAGCACAATGGTTTACAAGGAAACACATCAAAGCAAAGACTGATTACCTGATTTCTAGCTGGAATGTCAATTCTGGGGTGTACTGCTGAAAATGAAGGCCTGGAACTGTTGATATGCTTTGAAAGTATGGCATTGTGGGGTCTTATGTTTATTGTCTGGCATTTAACTTCAGATCAAATGTGGAAAGCTTAGAAATAAAAAAATATTTATTTCTAACTAGTAGCTTTCCAGATTCGTCCTGGAATCTAAAAGTCAGGCTGAGTTCTTTCTGGCTCCAGTGTCATCGGCTTTAAAGATGCTGCACTCTGAACTTAGTTAAGTTACTTCTCTAGATGATGTAAGAGTCAAAATAGAATCCAGCGCTAGCTTGTTCTCGTAGCTGCTTTGGCTCTGTTATGCTAATGGGAGTAAAAAGGAGTAGATATTTACTCCAATCAGTAAAGTCTGAATACACATCAGGAGCAGATTGATTGAACAAGAAGTTGCTGTTTTTACAAATCATAGTCAGTCTTCTGAGTAGAATGCCTCTTTAAAATAAGAAATACTGTTATCCTAGTCTAATATGGTTCAGTGGTTTGAAAATGACTATTGTATTCTAAAACTCATCTAATGAATTGACATTGAAACTTGTCACATCTTTTTTTAAGGATGGCATTGTAGTTGTGTTAAAACATCTGTAATCTTGTCACCTGTATGAACATTTTTTCCTAATGGTCAGCTTGTCACAGTTAATTAGTTTTTAGACATATGGACAGTCATAAAGCAATGTGACTTTGAAAATCCTTTCTAGTTATCTGTAACATTGAACTATAGAGAAACAGTGCACTCACTGAGTATTTGTACCACAAAGCCCCTTCACAATGTGAGTTGTAGTTGGCACTTTGCTAAGAGAATACATGTTTCTTTATGGGAAACATTTCTTGTTTCTGTTGTTATTTCCTGTGTGCATCTCCAGCTCAGAACTCTGTATTGATTTTGACTAGAGATTGGCTCCAGCTGCAAAATTCAAATCCAGACCAGAATTTTGAAGCCCTTCCCACAACATCTGGCGCCCAGTCTATCATTAGTGACTACAGTTTTTTGTGCGCCTTAACTTTTGGGTGCCCTACATGACATATTTTAAAGAGGGACTGATTTTCAGAAAATACTTACCATCTGCCTTCTGAAAATCAAGTCCCTTTATGTGTGGTCCATTTTGGCACTCACCATCCCTAGTCACTTTGAAAAACCTCAACCAGGATGAGTTCAGATGTGTGGGGTTTGATTTTGCCCATTATAAAAGTATGGGTTGTTTGCAAAATAGAATTCTGATCCACACTTGAGCTTTGAACGCCTCCAAAGTACAATTTCCGGGTTTTGGTTCAGACCCATCTATCTCTTGTTTTGAATGTTGACGGTGTGCATACAGCCATATTGCATAATAGAATGCTGTGCATATGTATGGGCGTGATCCTGCAGGAAGGTAAATGCCTCCTGCAAGGTGCTGAACTCCCTCAAGTCTTGCTGACTTCAAGGGGTATTGAGTGCACTGACCACGTTGCAGAAGGCACATCAGCTCCTTGCAAGATTGTGCTTTTTGCTGTATTTGCCATAAAGGGAGACAGAAAAGTAACGTAATCTATAATAATTCTTGTCCATTAACAGAGGTCCAGGAACTGAGACTAGGTGCTATTGATAATGTCTAAAATTGTCAGTATTTTGAAAGATCTTCTTTCCTTTACAGCAACAGTTCATTTGCCCTTTTTACATATATGATGATTCCCATTTCACAAGAATTATTTTATTTTCATATCGGAATCAGTTTTGTAAAGTCTTTGGCTATGATTCTTATGAAAATAGATAAGTTCCTGTGATGGAATGTTGACCCCACACTTGCGCTGAAGGGGTTAATGGAAGTCAGATGAGCCAATTAACCTAGTAGGCTGAAGGCTGAGAGGAGAGCCCTAATTAGGGGAAGTTTTCTTCTGCAGGAACAGGCAGGGCTTCTATAAAGCCAGGGAGCTGAAGCAGGAAGG
This sequence comes from Chelonoidis abingdonii, assembly GCF_003597395.2. Classification (NCBI taxonomy): domain Eukaryota; kingdom Metazoa; phylum Chordata; order Testudines; family Testudinidae; genus Chelonoidis; species Chelonoidis abingdonii. The sequence continues at coordinate 61,088,292 of NC_133773.1, forward strand.
AGGCTGCAGGAAGGTAGTCTCTAGTCACTCCCTGGGAGAAGTGTTTGGTGGCTATAGAGATAAGTAGCCCACAATTGCTCCTTGGGAGGAGGGAGTAGAAAGGCCTGCAAACCCTGGACAGAGGGGAGTGCCAGGATAGGAAGCAGTCTAGGGAGTAAGCAGCAAGGTTGGGGACTGAACATAACTTAACTGCATGGTGTAGGGTCCCTGGGCTGGAACCCAGCATAGAGGGTGGGTCCAGGTTCCCCTACCTGCAACAGGGGAAGTGGCACTGGTGGGACAGTGAGCTGGAAGACTGCCTGGGTCTCTGTGGGAGTGATAGACTTCGAAGAACTATACCCTGGAAGGTGGGCAGGGCGAACACTGAATGACCTGGCTGCAGGGCCAAGCACAAAGAGGCCACAGCAGCTCCTGGAACAAGAGAGGGGCTGCAGACAGAGACAGAGGAGAGGAGATGGTGTCGTGCAACAGTAGGAAGGAGCATCAACCTGGTGAACTATTCCCCAGACTGACCAAGGAGAAGGTGCCTTCCTAGCAGTGACTGGAGCACCCTGTGACAGTCCCCCAAAACAGAGACCAATGCTAAATTTAGGCCCATAATTAATTTTATCCAGACAATAACCCAGTCTCCAAAAACATTTTAATGTATGTTTTTGAAACTATACAGTTGGTTTGTCTTCACTTCCCTATATAATATTCTCTAATGGATTTTTAAAACATTAATGAGAATGGAGAAGGGACTAATTGTTGGTGTAAGGGGCCACCACACCACACCCCATCACAGGAAGCATCTGCTTTAATGTTGTCATCGATATCCTTTTATTTTTAAGAGAGTCGTATAAAGTGCATAAATTCCAGCAGACAAAAGATCCTCCTCACTGGTCTATGCAGAAATAGCCAGACCCTCCCAGGGCATTGTTTCCTCTCTGTTTTGGGACCAAAAAATGGCTCTTTTCTGAGTCCAGGATCCCTCGGTGGGGATGAGGCTGGACCTGGTGCAGGGCAGAGGGCACAGGTTCCATTCAAGCACCTGATGAATACTCAATAAAGCTAATAAAATCTGCAATCTCTTCCAAGCTGCACAACCCTTCTCCCCCTACCCCCACCCAAGAGGGGGAGGAGTGTTCCAGAAGCAGCCACAGGCTTGATGTCACTGGCACCATGAATGAATTAGAGTTGTGTTGCTAGGGAGCAGGAGAGGCTCCAGATGGTGTGGAGTCACAGAGCCTCCATGCTGACAGCCCTTTCCTCTGGCAGACCTCAGAAATTGGGGCAGATCTTGGGAAATCCGTGGGCTCCTGGGGCTGAACTTCTCGCTTCTGTGCAGGGGGTCCTATTCCTGCTCAAGAATTCAGAGAAAAAATTGTGAGGTTCTCCTCCCTCCTGGCCCCTTGAGACAGGTTTTAATAGACGAAGAGGTGATTGGGGCAATGTGATTAAATCCTTCAGTGAGCACAGGAGGATATTTTCCCATGATAACCATAATTCAATTTTGTGTGGAGCTGCAGTCTCCCCAGCACCTGACCGGCATTTCACAATATTGCCACATAATGCAGCTATTCTTCTCTTTGAATCAAGCATTCAGCATGCAGCCTGGCTCCTGTATAAGAGATCCACAATAAAATTGCAGAACACTCTCATAACTACTTTTATTAATCAAGCTCTAAACCTTTGTACTGCATCACGTACACCCTACAGATTAGCAAAATGGAATCATGATACTCCGAAAAATGCTTAATAGACTGCACGTCTGATATTAGACTTGAAGAGCCAGATTCTCAGCTGGTGTAGGTCAGTGGAGGTTCATTGACCTCCATGAATTTACACTAGTTGAGAGTGTGGACCTAAATTTGTATATTCCTTCTTCCCCATAGCACAATCTGAGAGCCCTGCTTGTATAGATTGCAGATTGCATCATGATCCTAAAAAAATATCCACAAACATAGGATTGGATATTAAAAGGAGCTAAGCACCCACAATGCTCATTGATTTTTCCTGACTCAAAGAGCTGCTCCTCAGCACCTCTTTATTTGGTGCATAATCAGGCACACTTCCCTCCAGCAGCACTGAGAGTCAGGACCAATCATTAGCAGGTGGCTACCACAATCTCAGAGCTCCTCTTTAGACATTGATGGACATGTTATAGCTGTTTTTTATTCCACACAGGTGATGGAGGTTTCCCTATGAAATCATGGTTGATGATATGCATTCTAAATTACTATACCCCTTCAGAGTTGAAGTATTAACAAGGTTCATAAGATCTTCATATCAGTGATAGAAGAGACATTTGGCATTCAGACAATGTTTCAGACATGTAGATAGATCTGGTGATATGTTTCCCTGTAGCCTTAAACTTTGTAAGCTGCTGCTTACATGCTGTAGTTTATTTAATATAGTTATCAACCACAGAATACCTTTAATGGAAGCAGGAATATTAACACACGAAGAATCACAGCAATTGGAATTGGTATATATGTGAATACCTGTCTAATCATATAGTCAGTGTGTTTGCACATGCAGTATTGGGTTGGCCCTGCATATTATGGTCTATGTGGATGTGCATATTTTGCACAGGGACCACAGCCTCCATTCTTTTAAACATTTGACTCTAAATATGGAAGAAAATCATGCTTCCACTTCACCAAATCTTCCGGTCTGTACTGATGTTCTGCTAATCTGTGGCAATACAATATTTGCAGGTATACTCTCAAACTTTGTGTGGTTTACACATGTATTTTCCAGAAACAAAATAATAAAAAGTTTTCGTAGCACAGAGGACAGGATACTCATCAATAATTCATGAAGCATAAGGTGAAAATCAAATATAACAGAGATAGGAAGAACTAATAGCCTAGATCCAGCTATTCCTGAACTTCAGTAAAGCTAAGCTTGAGAGCCATGCTTTGCAGCCCACTTTGCTCAGGCACAAGTCTAGAATAATTAGGAAAAAAGTCCCCATGCCAGTGCCCCAGGTAATCCATGTCAGGTGCTATAGCAACTTGAGTCTTATTAAAAAGAACAGGAGTACTTGTGGCACCTTAGAGACTAACAAATTTATTTGAGCATAAGCTTTTATGGGCTACAGCCCATGTCATCGGATGCATAGAATGGAACATATAGTAAGGAGATATATATACACATACAGAGAACGTGAAAAGGTGGGAGTTGCCCTACCAACTCTAAGAGGCTAATTAATTAAGAGAAAAAAACTTTTGTAGTGATAATCAAGATAGCCCATTTCAGACAGTTTGACAAGAAAGTGTGAGGATACTTAACATGGGGAAATAGATTCAATGTGTGTAATGGCTCAGCCATTCCCAGTTTCTATTCAAGCCTAAATTGATGGTATCTAGTTTGCATATTAATTCAAGTTCAGCAGTTTCTCCTTGGAGTCTGGTTTTTAAGCTTTTCTGTTGCAATATTGCCTCCTTTAAGTCTGTTACTGAATGGTCAGAGAGGTTGAAGTGTTCTCTTACTGGTTTTTGAATGTTATGATTCCTGATGTCAAATTTGTGTCCATTTATTCTTTTGCATAGAAACTATTTGGTTTGACCAGTGTACATGGCAGAGGAGCATTGCTGGCACATGATGGCATATATCACATTAGTAGATGTGCAGGTGAATGAGCCGCTGATGGTGTGCCTGATGTGATTAGGTCTTATGACAATGTCACTTGAATAGATATGTGGACAGAGTTGGCATCAGACTTTGTTGCAAGGATAGGTTCCTGGGTTAGTGTTTTTGTTCTGTGGTTGCTGGTGAGTATTTGCTTCAGGTTGAGGGTTGTCTGTAGTGAGGACAGGTCTGTCTCCCAAGATCTGTGAGAGTGAGGGATCATCTTTCAGGATAGGTTATAGATCTTTGATGATGCGCTGGAGAGGTTTTAGTTGAGGGCTGAAGGTGACAGCTAATGGCATTCTGTTATTTTCTTTGTTGGGCCTGTCCTGTAATAGGTGATTTCTGGGTACTCTTCTGGCTCTGTCAATCTGTTTTTTCACTTCAGCAGGTGGGTACTGTAGTTTTAAGAATGCTTGATAGATATTTTGTAGGTGCTTGTCTCTGTCTGAGCTTTTGTGTGCGGAATCTTACTAGTGCTACAATATGCAGCTCAGTATTTAACAGCAGGTGATTTAAAGTTGAGTTGAATTGCTTTACTGCACTTACGTCTTCACCTGTCCACAGGGGAATTAAAACTATCAGTTGCTGCTCTGAAACTATATACATTCAGATAAAAATCAGTCCGATCTCCGATTTCTAAAATAACATTCTCCTTATATAAGGTACCTTTTTTTGCTATGCATAACGCATCATCTAGATCTTGAGTGTGTGGCCTCTCTGTCTACAGTGCAACTTTAGAGAAGCATGCTTAATGTCTTCTAGCAACCTTCATGTTCCCTGGTTTGGGGGTTACCGGGCACCAGTGAATCCGACAGAAAAATGCAAAGTACTACAAAGTACTACAGTTAGGAAGAAATAATCAACTGCACAAGTACAAAATGGAAAATGACTACTTAGGGAAGAGTACTGGAGAAAAGGATTGAGGGGTTTGTTATACTATTGCCAAAAGTAAACATCATTCCGGGATGTATTAACATTCAGAGTTGTAAACAAGACACAACTAGTAATTCTTTCACTCTACACAGCACTGATAAGGCCTCAGGTGGAATATTGTGTCCAGTTTTGGGCACCACACTTTGGGAAAGATGTGGAGAAACTGGAGGAAGTCTAGATGGGAGCAACAAAAATGTTTAAAGGTCTAGAAAACATGACCTACAAGGAAAGATTGAAAAAAAAATTGTTTAGTCTGAAAGGGGAAAACTGAGGAGGAACATAAGTCTACAAGTACATGAAAGACTGTTATAAAGAGGATATAAGGTTTATCACCTTAACCATGGGGGACAGGACAAGGACTAATGGGTGTCAATTATAGCAAGGGAGATTTGTTAGATATTAGGAAAAGCTTCCAAGCTTTAAGAGTAGTTAAAGACCTGGAATAGATTTGACCTAGAGACATGGTGGAATCTCCATCACTGAGGGTTTTTAAGAACAGGTTAGACAAACTTGTCAAGGATGATCTAGGTAATTGTTAGTCCTGCCTAAGTGCAGGGGACTGGACTAGATGACCTATTAAGGTCCCTTCCAAACCTACATTTTTATGATTCTATAAGATTCAGTTCAAAGCTGCCTTCAAGTTGCAAAGCAGCCCACAGGCTCTTGCATACAATCTTCAGAACTTATCTTCCTGATCTATGGAAATCCTTTCTAAGTTTCCAGGAGATAATACATTCTGAATTGAGGAAATCCATGGTTTGGAATTTCCCAAGCCATCAGCTGCTGTTTGGTATGTCACATCTCCCTTTACTTCCAAAAAGTGGCCTAGTGACTCTTAAGCTAGTGACTCTTATTAATTTGTTTTAAATAAACATAAATGCAAAATTTTCCTCTAAGATTATGCTATTTAACAGACACCTATGTGCTTGTTAACAAAGGCCTCATTCTCCCCTATGTGGGAGTTACCCATATTGGGAGGGAGAGAACGGCACCAGTTCTGACTTGCAAACTTTCCGAGGAATTTTTCTGTTATGGGGGTAACATTTCCCCTCTTCCCTTGGAAAAGGCAAGAAGTTCATTCCCTGAATGTACTGATTTCCAGAGGTCTGCATAATCTTGGAGATCTCAGTTACCTGTAAACACCATGTGTGTGGATGCACTGTGCATCTGCACTAGCTTTGAACTCTAGTGTTCCTGGACAGTGCATCTCCACTGAGGCCACTCAGAGATAGGGTTGCCAGGCATCTGTTTTTTGACCGGAACTCCCAGTCGAAAAGGGACCCTGGCAGCTCCAGTCAACTCCGCTGACCAAGCCGTTAAAAGTCCTGTTAGCGGTTCAGTGGGGCTAAGGCAGGCTTTTTGCCTGCCATGTCTCTGCTTGGCTCCGGAAGCAGCGGCATATCCCACCTTCTGTTCCTAGGCATAGGGGCAGCCTAGAGCCCCCTCCCATACTCTGAACCCTTGGCTTCACTCCCCCTGCCTGGAGCTCCCTCCTGTACCCCAAACCTCTCATCCCCAGCCCCACTGCACAGTTTGCACCCCTAGACTGAACCCTCACACCTCCCAATCCTGCCCCAGCCTGGAGCCCCCTTGTACACCCTGAGCCCCTCATTTCTGGCCCCACGCTGGAACCCACACCCCTAGCCAGAGGCCTCACCCCCTCCTGCACCCTAACCCCTTGAGCCAGCCTAGTAGGATGACCAGATGTCCTGATTTGGGGGGCTTTTTCTTATATAGGCACCTATTACCCTCCACCCCCTGTCTCGATTTTTTACACTTGCTATCTGGTCACCCTACATCCTGGCGAAAATGAGTTAATGAGGGTGGGGGAGATGGAGTGAGCAGGGGCAGGGCCTCAGAGGAGGGGCAGGCAGAGGCAGGGCAAGGGTGTTTGGTTTTGTGCAAATAGAAAGTTGGAAACCCTACTCAGAGAGTGAGTCACCAGCCACAGTTTTCTCCAGAGCTCCATAGTACAGAAGTACAAATCACGGGGTAAAGGGGGACAGCTGGAGGCTATGATAACTTCACTTCCAGCCCCCATGCTAGCTACAGTTTTCGGGAAAGGTAAAAATTAGAAGAGAGCCAATGGCTCCCCTGTCTTTTTGTTTGACTCAGGATCCCTGTGAATATAACCCTGAGTGTTTATTTTATCCACTACACTTTTTGCAAAGGTTCCCTTGAACTGACATTCTACCAGCTATGGATCTTTATATTTCATTATCTCCTCCACTAGCATTAAAGTTTGTTGTCTTCAGAGAAAAGTTTGGTTTCCTGGAAACTGGCATTTCTCTCTGGCTCATGATCCCCTGCCCAGACGTTAAGCCTTCCTCTCTGTTTCCTCAAATGTGTTTGGTAGACTACTGAGGCCAGGTCTACACTGCGACTTTAAATCGGTTTAATGGCCGATATACCGATTTAACGCTGTATCCGTTCACATGACGTCGTCATTAATATCGAGTTAAACGGCTCCTTAAATCGATTTCGGAACTCCTCCCAAACGAGAGGAGTAGCGCTAAATTCGATAGTGATAACTCGGATTAGGGTTCGTGTGGACGGAAATCGACGTTATTGGCCTCCGGGCGGCATCCCAGAGTGCAGCACTGACCGCTCTGGACAGCAATCTGAACTCGGATGCAGCGGGCAGGTAAACAGGAAAAGCCCCGCGAACTTTTGAATTACATTTCCTGCTTGCCCAGCGTGGAGCTCTGATCAGCACGGCTGGCGATGCAGTTTGAAATCGAAAAAGAGCTCCAGCATAGACCGTACGGGAGATACTAGGTCTGATCGCTGTATGGGGAGACAAATCTGTTGTATCCAGCTCCGTTACAGAACACGAAATGCCAAAGCGTTTGAATAAAAAACTCCAGGATACACAGCGCTGCGTGACAAGCGTAACGGGAAGCCAGAGACTCAAATGGACGCTCATGAAGGGAGGGAGGGGGTACTGAGGACTCCAGCTATCCCACAGTCCACAGCAGTCTCTGAAAATTATTTGCATTCTTGGCTGAGCTCCCAATGTCTGTAGGTTCAAACACAGTGTCTGGCGTGGTTCAGGGAACAGCTCCTCAGTTTATTTCCCCCCACCACCACGTGAAAAAAAAAAAGGAAAAGATTGCTGTGCTATGGCGTTTGCTCAATGCACTCCGCGAAAAAGGCGCCAAAGGGTTGTCTGCTGCCTTCACAAAGGGAGGGGTGAGGCTGTACCCAGCACCACCCGGGGCAGTGTTTTCTGCCCCATCAGGCACTGTGCTCTCAACACGGAAGTGGGAACTATGGGATAGCTGAGGAACAGCTACCCACAGTGCACCGCTCCTGAAATCGATGGTAGCTTTGGACCATGGACGCAAACAATCGATTTCGGGATCCCACTGTGGACGCGCTAAACCGATTTTATTAGATCTGTTTTGTAATATCGGTTTAAGCTAATTCGAAATAATCGTGCAGTGTAGACGTACCCTGAAGCTTGCCTAGGGACCCACAAGATCTTCACATAGGACTCCACAAAGCTTACACTTCATTCAGTTTCCTTCTTACCTCCTCAAGTTATGCAGTATAAATAAAATCAGAGAAGTTAGAACTCAATATGGTTGATGACACCCTTAATAGGCATTGATACCTAATAGCATTTCAGTGAGGAATTTTGCTTGAAAAAATTAGTCCAAATGCAAGTGTTCATCACAGATTAGTGAAAGCATGGGAAAGGGGGCCAGATAACTACAGCATTGCCAAATGCCAGCGCTTTCAGCATCAAAGAAGCTCATGAAAAAGTAAATTTTGATTTGCATGGGTTTATATCCTGGACATTTGGTTTGGAATTTCCACTTTGATTTTCAAGTTAGGACACCCTTAAAGCTCAAAACAAAATTCAGCCAACAGTGCTCCATTTCACCCGATTTTCTGTCCGAACACCTACATTTTAGCTGTTTGGCTCCAGATCTGAACTTTGCCATGTCACAAAACCCTGGAACCAAACAAGAATTTTGAGAACATTTGCAGCTTTGTTTAGAGTTGAACTTTGAATTTCAGGTTCAACAATAGCTTCAGTCCAGGTTTGCACAATACTGTGCTCAGATTCTCTTGAAAAAGGTTCACAAACCTTGGGCTGAGTTTCAAGTTTGTTATGGAATTTGAAACTATGCAAGGTTGGCATAATTTTAGTGTTTGATAAGAACGTTTTGCACAGCTCTGCATTGGTCCCTGCTTGAGACACAAAGAGAGTTTCTTGATAAGCAAATATTTTCCAAATTTTCAAATGTGTTGTGGGAACAACAGGCATTTTCACCTTTGTTGCAGCCATATTGTTGTCAGCCAGAAATAAAGTGGCTGAATAGACCATCACTAGTAGCTCCAGAAAAATTTCAGGTGAAAAATGCTGACCTTGTGTTTGCAATGTCTAACTTTTTTTTGCATCTTCATTCAAAACTGTAATAGGTAGGGGAGATGACACTATACATGAAGCTGAAGAACTCCCTTTCTCTGCACTCTTCCCAGCACATATGGGGAAATAAAGATACCATGCAGTCTAGTTAAGGTATACACATTCTTTGCAGTATATGTGTTTCTTGGATGCCACATGTGACAGAACACTTAGCAGCATATTTCCATGCAGCTGTCACAGCCTCTTAAGTTCAGTTTATGCCAAAATTCTGCTTCCACATTGAAAGAGGCTTTATTTATGACTTGATTTAAAACTGTACTGAAGATTAAGAGTACTGAGTAATTTAAGGGTAAAAATCCATACAACAACAGTTATAAACTCCCATCCAGACAAACCAAACTAACCTTTAGCAGGACAAGAAATACAGAATTATGGTTAAATTTAATCACCCTCTAAACATTTGAGATTCACAGTAAGGTACCCAAATGGCCTTAAATCTGTGCCTACAATGAGGCCAACCTCCCAGTTTCCTTCTTTGTTCCTTTCATACCTACTAAGATAAATGTGCTATTTTTGGATCCATAACTTTTTAAGAGGAACTTAAGAAGTCTGTAACCTATTGCCGCAGATATATTACATTTTGGAAAAAAAACCTATACTGATACATGACAATACTATTTCCATCCTCCAGCCTTCAATTCCTTACCTCCTTTCACAAAGCCTTTAAAACATCAGCTATGTAGCTGGATCCATCTTCAGTTTAGATCAGCTAGTTCTTCTTCGAGTGATGGTTCCTGTTGTATTCCACTGTGGGTTATATGTGCGCACCATGTGCCTGGAGCTGGAGAATTTGAAAGTAGTCTCCACTGGTCCACACATGCACTCTAGTTCACCTTGTGCCTCTGTCTGAGAAGATAAAGACGGGGTGGACTGACTACCTGTCCAGTTCCTTCTCACTGACACATGGTTAAGGCTAAGATTTTGTCATGGATATTTTTAGTAAAAGTCATGGATAGGTCATGGGCAAAAAAGAAAAAGTCATGGAAGCAGTGACCTGTCCATGACTTTTACTAAAAATATCCATGACAAAATGGGGAACTGCAGGTCTCCATTCTGCCTGAAGCAGGGCAGCTGCTCAGGGGCTAGACTGCTGCCTGCAGCAGCTGGGGGTTGTGGGGTACCCCCACCACCCGTAGCTCCAGAGGCTGGGGTGGCCAGAAGCTGCAGGGTTCCCCCAGTGGCCAGGAGCTACAGGGTACCCTGTTCCCCCTGGTGGCTTGGAGCTCTGGGAGCCACCAGAGGCTGTGGGGCGCCTCGCAGCTCCCTGCCCCACAGGTGGCGGGGGCCCCTGCAGCTCCTGACTAGCGCAGGCTGAAATCATGGAGGTCACTGGAAGTCATGGATTCCATGACTTCCGCGGCCTCTGACTAAATCATAACCTTACACATGGTCCAGGTTGGAACCTTCAGAGTCTGTAGCTTTAGCTTCATCCTACAAAATAAGAATTAGATCTGGTTTTGTAATTAATTTTTACAATCTACAATTTAGTGTCTTATAGATTTATTAGTGCAGTAGTCACCATCCAGTCAATCGTGATAGACTGGTCAATCCTAGAGGATCTCCCAGTTGATCGGCAGTGCAGCAGGGCTGCTGCTAAGGCAGGCTCCCCACCTGCTGTGGCTGCATGCCTCTCCCAGAAGTGGCCAGTGTCACCCCAGGAATGAGGGGCAGGGGTCTCCCTCTGCGTGCCGCTCCTGCCTGCACGCACAACCCCTGCAGTTCCCATTGGCTCCCTCCCCTCTCCCACAGGGGCTTCAGGGACACGTTGGACCCTTCCAGGATGGTTGTGGAGCTGGGATAGGCAGGGAGCCTGCCTTAGCCTCATTGCGCTGCTGACCGGGAGCCATCCAAGGTAAGTGCTGCCCAGAGGGAGGCTGCACCCCAACCCCCATCCCTGAGACCCCCCTTGTAGAGCCAACACCCCATACCCCATCCTGCACCCCAAACTCCTGCCCCAGACCTGAGTCCCCTCCCACTCACTCCTATACCCAATACTCTGGCCCATCCTGGAGCCCCATCCTGCACCCAAACTCCCTCCCCAAGCACACACCCCTCACCCTTTCCTGCACCCGAAACACCTGCCCCAGGCTCAACCCAGAGCCCCCTCCCACACTAAAAACCACTCAGCCCCAGCTCAGAGCCTGCACCCCCTTCTGCAGCCCTATCCCTTGCCCCAGCCTGGTGAAAGTGAGTGAGGGTGGGGGAGAGCAAGCAACAAAGGAGAGAGGGATGGAGTGAGTGGGTTGCCCTTAAATTCAAAAAATGATCTTGGGCATAAAAAGGTTGGAGACCACTGTTTTAGTATACAGTCTCTTGGGGAATTGCCCCTGGCACATGCCGTCCTTGTACTGTACTGTGCCTAGGACTCCAGGCTTCAAACTCTTTGCTTCCTGTCCATGATCCTTCCCAGTCAGCTGTCTGTAGTGCCCTGGGGGAGCCCAAATTGTGATTAGGAGAAGTATCTGCCATTTGTTCCCTAGCCATACCTGAGATGGGCAGGAACTTCATCTTCACAAATAGCTTCACAAAGGAGAAGGCTGTGAGACCCCAGTCAGACCCAGGCCGGGGACCCCCTGTATATCAGCCTCATTCAGCAAGGAGTGAGCCTCTTGTTACGAAGTGTGACTCTGGTGTGGAAGAATCTGCCTCCCACCCCCACCCCAGACCCCACAGTGGGGTCTTGTCAGGAATCCAGGAAGCACTCTTAGAAGCATGAGACTAAGTCTTCCTCTAAATCCACTTTGAAGAAGTTGGATTCGGCTCTAAACAAGCCCATTAACTCAGGATATCCTAAGTCCTCAGGGGCCAAGTCCCAGAGGCACAACAAAAAGCCCATATGCATTGTGATGTCAGTACTGTCTCCTCAGCACCTCCCAAACCCTGGGAGCAGTCAGCACCACGAAGTCCGATCATTATCATTTTCAGGCACCATCTTCCTCACCAGCTCCAGCTGCTTGAACAAGTAGAACCCCTCAGTCTGAATCTGTTGCTGCCCCACAGGACATTTTCACTCCCCCAGATCCAGAATATTCTCCTTCTTTGGGCCCTTCCATTGCTAGAGAGATATACTATCGAGAGAATCAACTGCTGGAGGGAGTTTATTGCCCACCCCATACACAGAATACAACTCCCCTCCAATGGCACCAGTAGTACTGCCACTGGGACGGGAATCAGCCTTCTTTTCACTGGGAGATTCCAAATCACCTCATGAACCTTTTCCCCCCATCCTACTTATCTTCCATTGCCCAAAAGACCTGCACCAGTTTGGGATCAACCTCTGCCACATCTAACTCAGAGCTATTGGGACCCCCGTGACATGGGGGTCCCCGCAGCCATGTTTAGCTTCCTCCTATTGGCATATTGTGGGACCTTGGGACCAGTACCCCCTGTAGAGTTGATCATATCTGTTAGGGAATCACTCCTTGTCTCCTCTAAGAGGATGCTCAGATCTGCACCCAGGTCCAAGAGAGGAGGAGAAGGAACATAACACACCAGATGTGGCAATTCTGCTGGAACTAGTAAGACTGCCATCTTCATCTATGGATGAAATAGTGATTCCTACATCTCCTTTCCCCCCCAGTGACTTCAAACAGTTCCAATACCTTCTTCGCAAAGTTGCTGGAGAACTTCAGATACCGTTTGAAGAAATCCAGGACTCCCAGAGCAAACACTTTGACATCCTCCATTCATCCAGATTCAGCAGAATAGTTCTCCCCATTAATGAAGCCAGAGGAGCCAGCTAGGATAGTTTGGCATACCCCTGCTATCTGCGCTCCCACTCCCAAAAGAGTGGGGAAGCATTACTGTGTACTGGCCAAAGAAGCAGAATTTTTGTTTTCTCACCTCACTTCCAACATATTGGTGGTCCAAGCCAGTTCTGAAAGGGCTAATTCTACTGATAAAGAGGACAAATGCCTGGATCTTTTGTGGAGAAAGCTCTTCATCATCCAGCCTTTAGTTCAGAATAGCCAATTACCAGGCACTAATGGCCTTGTGAATCCACTTGACAGCAATCAGTGCAAATCATCCATCTTCTCAGGGCTATTTTATTTTCACGCACCCATGGACCACTGGATTCTGGAAAGGCCCAATCAGAACCTTCCCACCTATTCAGAAGCCCTACTCCCCAGTGGGACCTAAACCTTGTTCTCTCAGTACTCACAAGACCCCTCTTTTGAACCTTTGGCTTCTTGCTCCACATTTTTCCTTTCCATGAAGGTCACTTTCTTTGTAGCCACCACCTCAGCTAGATGAGCTGGCGAGCTTGGAATGATGATGGCACATGCTCCATAAGGATAATGTTTCTTTGCATTTACACCCCAAATTCATCACTAGAGTAGTTTCAAAATGTCACCTTACCCAATCAATTTGCTTACCAGTGTTCTTCCCAAAACCACACGCTTCTGCAAAGGAACAAAGACTCCACTGGCTTGATTTTTGGTGGGCCTTGCCTTTTTACCTGCAAAGAACAAAACCAATCAGAAAATCCCTGAGACTGTTGATTGCTATAGCAGAAAGAGTCAGGGGGGACACCATCTCCACCCAGAAAATCTCCAAATGGATCTCTGGCTGCATTCTACTCTGTCAACTATCAAACCTTCCCTTCTTCCCCACCTTCATGGGGTAAGAGCTTATTCTACCAGAGCACAAACAACACCTAGCACATCACTTCAGGAAGGACCCCTCCTTGACATCTGTAAAGTGATCATGGGGGGCTCTGTTCATATGTTTGTCAGACATTAAGCCCTGGTGCAGAGCTCCTCTGCTGATGCCTTCTTTGGGACAGTGGTACTCCATTCAGCTCTCTCTACATCTTCACATCCTCCCTCTAGTTAGGTACTGCTTGTCAGTCAGCCGCAGTGGAATACAATAGGGACCATCACTCAAAGAAGGTTAGCATCTTCCCATAATAAGTCTTATTGACACAATTATGCACAGAGTGTCCTCATACATGAAGAGTCCCATTGACTTCATTAGTACTCTGCATGCATATGGATCATGTGCAAATATTGGGCTAATAGATGCCAGGTCAAACTGTATATCCTTAGTAGTAAACACTCTATGGGAACAAATCACAGATACGTAATTATGATCTCCTGCTGTGACAGAACTCTTACATTTTAACTGCAGTGAAGCTTCATGGTAATTACTTGGCTACATTAGGTCACATTTTAAAAAGAATTGTATTGATAATACAGTGATAAATGTATTAGTATACCACAAGGAGATCTGTCAGCAGCATGTACAGCTTCCATTTCCCAGGAGCATGTTCATCAAAGGGCTAACAAGTAGATACAATTTTATTCATTAAAATTCCAAAAATAAAAAGTATCATCCTGCTGCTTAAAATGGAAAAGTCTATAAATAATGAATCATTCTAGTGATAGCTACAAACTACAGTTCATAGATGCCATTTTTATCTAAATATAAGATGCGATAGCTAACAGTATATTTCAGTATTTTATGAAGTGCCGGTTTTCTGTAACCACAAACTCAGTAGATATCACTATAATGGTTTGTTATTGATATGCTTCTAAATAATAAGGAAGCAGAATACTACTTTGCATTAATTTTGGATGAACAGGAAATCTCCCCTCTTATTGCTTTATTGGACAGGGCTGCTTGAAGAAATGGAAATTCCATCCTGTGGCCCAGATCCAGCAAGTGGTCACCCCTGCTTCCATGTAGAGCCCTGATAAATCAGTGGTGCTCCGCAGGAGTCTACCTGCAGGAAACAGCATGCAGGATCAGAGCCTACTAGTCTAACAATCTACTGTATGGACATGATTCCATGCCTCAGAATAAATAGGGTCATGGTGGCAACAGCTAAATTAATTAAGCAAGGAACTGCAGTTGTGTAGCTCTGTTTTCTAAGGAGAGTTTAAATGATTAGAATTCTATGGTTAGAGCCCCTCACACTTTGAGAGTTCTCCAGATACACCATTAAAAAGTTTAATTCACCTTATCCCAAACTCAGCTTGTTTTTACTCTGCAAAAAAAAATATGCAAACACTTGTGTTGTGACCTCTCTCAATCACTGTAAAGCATCTTAAATTTAAAAACACTGCAGACATACATTATTCTCAACCCTCAGTTTACCTATGTGACTCAAGATTTGTCTGATTCATAAAAGTGACATCTTACAGGTGTAAAGCAAACCTTTCACATTTACTGGGAGAGCATTTTAGCAGTCTCAAGATTATATTTTCTTAAACTGCAGCAGGACTGTAAGTTTTTCATTGTTTGAAGTTGATAGTTATGTATGTTACCATATCCTTTTTGGAACCTCATACATTTATGAGCTACCTACAGATACTTTATCAATTTACTCAGTAACATACCTGCTGCATGGATTTAACCATTTTTGCCCGTGCAAAAATAGTTATATCTTGTATTAATTTACATGGCATAAAGGGCCCAAAAAGTCAATAGTATTAACATAACCTAGTCACCGTTCAACATCAAACAGCTTTATACAAGACTCGGGGTATGGTATACAGAGACCTCAGCCTACTTGGCAAACACCCTTAAAATCCCTTTAACCTCTTATTAAAGATACAGAAAAGCAGGAAAAACAGTTAAATCATTTGAAATTTAAGGTATTAAATAAGGCTTTCATTTTAACAACATCCCTTTCTCTCCCTTTTATCTGGAGAGACTTTTTAAAATGAAAACCCCTCATGTTTGATAGACTCTTAGGCGTATGTCTACACAGCAAATAAAAACTCAGGCTTGCACGGTTTGGGGTGCGGGGCTCTTTCATTGCTGTGTAGACTTCCAGGCTCAGGCTGGAGTCCGGTCTCTAGGATCCTGCAGGGTCGGAAAATCTTTGCTGTGTAGACATTCCCTTAGTTGCTATTCAAGATAGAAGACAAATACATATAAGAGAAAAATAAACAGCAAAGATAGAAAATAGAGTCTCTGGTGTTGACTCTCACATGCAGCCTCACTGCTGGAAAAACACAGGCTCAGCCTATTGTGTTATCAGCTGCTCTGAGACCTGGCAAACTTGTACTAGCATTGAAACTGTTTAGGGCATTGCTTTTAGCTGCCTCTTTCTGGTCACAGGCTTACAGCCATGTTGTAAAATATGCAGGCTTGGCTGCCTAAATCAGATTCTTATTAGACAGTATGATGGGACGTCACTCATCACAATAATGCGTCTTGCTGTCCATCTGGGGGATTAGCTCTGCAGGTCAGTATGCCCTCTCC
Source organism: Chelonoidis abingdonii (assembly GCF_003597395.2). Taxonomy (NCBI): domain Eukaryota; kingdom Metazoa; phylum Chordata; order Testudines; family Testudinidae; genus Chelonoidis; species Chelonoidis abingdonii. Next base: position 61,104,493 of record NC_133773.1, read on the forward strand.
TGATGGTGCCTCACCTGCCATCATGTCTGCTCCCAGACACACACACACACACACCCCCATCACTCCACAGATTGCAGCATCCTCTTCATGACACAGCCTCTGGGGATCCTGCAGTCAACTGGCCAGCCACTTCCCCACTGCCAAGTGGAGGGAAGCCAGGCCTGCCCACTACTGTGGTTCCTGGTCCCAGGACCCTGTAGATGACACCACATGCTAACTCCTCAGTATATTTTTCTGGGCCACTTCCCCACAACCTTCTTCACCCTTTCCTCAGGTGCCCGTCCTAGCAGCCAGCCTGGAGCTCCATCTTGTTCCCCTATTCCTACCCAGCACTGCTCTGTCCTGGGTGGTAGCTTCCATCCACTTGCAAGGCATCACTTCTTCCTTTGGGAAGCAGGGATAAAGTGTCATTTCCAGATGGTTTCTGGGAGTGGTGCTGGCAGAGGTGGCAATGTCAGCTGGGTCCCTCTTTCTGGCCTGATCTGGTTAGGACATCTCTCAGGAGCAAGATGAAGGAAGTTTATGGGCCTCAGGGAGGTAGCAATGATGGTGATGAATCTTGCTCCAGAAGCCAGTTTTTCTCCCCAAAGTCTTTCTTTAAGGACCCCAAAAGAGAGTGATGGCTGGAATAGCTCTATTCCTTCATTATTTTGTCTATGGACTAGACCTATTTTCCAGCTCCCCAGTTTTGGGAATTGATTTCTGGTTCTTTACTCCTCGTTTACCAGCATGATCTTAACACAATCCTTGAGTTACATAAGTAAGACTGTTTGTTTGGACTAATTCAGCCTGTCTGTCTCCTGTTTGCATCTTTTCCCATCAACGTGTAGTTATAGGTTACTACTGTATTACATTTTATAAATTTTTACTCACTTTTCACAGTTGAGCTCACAAAGAGGGTAAATTTGTAGGTCCAATTGTCACAACAAACATCTGATTCTGTTCCGTTTGTAGATGCAGTCTTACCTCCAATGTGAAAAAATTCTGATATTTATTAACTCTTTTGTTACTTGATCTTCCTCTCTTCTCTTTCCCCTCACAAGAATAACTCCTCTGTTGCCACTTTAAATTAATATTTCAGTGAAACCAGAATATACTGGATAAGAGCCTAAGTAGGACTAGTCATTACTCACACAGAGTAACTGAAGTCAATATGCATTCAGGGTGACATTTCAAAAGTGCCTAAGGTTATGTCTACTCTGCAGTTAGATATCTGCAGCTGGTCCATGCCAGCTGACTAGGCTTGTGGGGCTTGATCTGTGGGGCTGTTTAATTGCGGTGTAGACATTCCATCTCAGGCTGCAGCCTGAGCTCTCAGACCCTCCCACCTTGCAACGTCGTAGAGCCTGGGCTTCACCCCAAACCCAGACATCTACACTGCAGTTAAACAGCCTCACAGCCTGAGCCCCACGAGCCTGAGTCAGCTGGCACGGGCCAGCCATGGGTTTTTAATTGCGGTGTAGACATGCTTTCAGTGAATTAGGAACCTAAGCCCCACTTTCAAAATTGACGTAGACTGTACCTAAGCTGCACACTAAGCCCGGGCTCTGACTCAGGTTTGAGCCTAAGCCTTCCTTCTATCCACACACAAATCAGTCTGATTTGAGTCAGCAAGCACTCAGGAACCTGGTCCTACAACCATGTTTGTGGGGTGGGTCCGTGCTAGAGTGCCATATCCAACCCTGTCATTTTGCAATGTAGACTCAGTTCAAGCCACATCCCCATTCAGAAGGTCTGTGTAGTGAAGTATGGATATGTTAGCACAGCTGGGAGACCCTGGTCCAGCAATTGTAAACCAAGCTTTTGGATACTCAAGCATGAGATTGGAAACACCAGATCCACAAGCCTGGGCTTACAGTGTACTGTAGACTACCCTTAGGAGCTTTAAATCCCATTGACTTTCAATGAGAGTCAATGCAACATAGACTCCAATGGCTCAGATTTTCAAAGGTACTTAGGAACCTGAAAGCAGATGTGTCTACTGGGTTTTACAAAAATGACTTTCAATGAAGTCAGACACCTGTCTCACTCAGGCAACTTTTGTAGATCCCTCTAGGCACGTCTCTGCATATTTAGGCACTGAAATAGTTTTGAAGATCTAGTCCAACATGCCCATCTGATAAATAAAGCTAAATAACTTTGTAAATCTAGGCCTAAGTCACTTTTAAAAATGAGACTTAGGTTCCTAAATTACTTAGATACTTCTGGAAAATTTTACCCTTGGTCTAACTAGAGTCATGTGAATTAGGATTTGCAAGGTCTGCAAGCCTCTTATTTAAAAAAAAAAACCTTGAAAAAATGCCAAAAATCCAGAGAAAAATGTGGATTAGATTTTTATTTTCTTCTTTATTTACCTGTTTAATAAAAAGATACTTATCTTAGAAATCCCTAATACACATGACATATTGCACAAACATTTTTCCTGTGGCACGACTGAGTAAAATATATTTCATCTTCTTCTGCTTCTTTACAGCTGCGTAACCTGTATCTTTCTCTAAATTCTTTTTCACAGTAACTTAAAATGAATTAGATTTTGGCTCTTCCAAGTTATATAGGGAGTGTAGTCTGCTCCTAATAATTAATGATTCTATAACTCATATGGAAATTTGATTTCTGAGGGTTTGGCCACAAAGATAACATCTGGCTCCATCTTGAATCCTACAGAACATAGTTTTAATTTAGGATCCAAAATTCATTTGGTACCTCCTCTTCTGAATGCAGACTATGGACTCAGGGGAAAAACACTGAGTATTTCACAGCAATAATAATCCTTTTGTACTTTGTATTCAGAACATAGAAATAATACAAAGGGACTCAGGGAGATTAGAAATATGGCAGAAGAATAACAAAGAGATTTAGTTTAGAAAAATACAAACTGATATACCAGAAGAAAAAAGAAATCCAAAACTATAGTGCCTGATGCTCTTTCAGTAAGGGATGTGTGTGTACTGGAGAATTGGACCATCACTAATTGAACCAGTGACCTTGCCCATCTGTAAATAGTAATGCGGTTGTGCCTCTGCATTAATCATCCTTGTTTGGGTGCAGTTCCGCCCTACTTTGATATACACCATCCTAGTCAAATGTGGGTACCTATCCGACAGTGATCGTTTCAGGTCTTTGAAGTAGTTGCTTTGTGGGACATTTTGAATGGCCTGCAAGAAATCCAAGGGAATCATATGAGAAGTCAAACCCCTGTAATGCCTTAGGAAACATAGCTATTTGTATGGTATATTGACCAAAAAAAAAAAAAAAAAGCTAAGATTAATTACCAGAATCCACTGCTCTGAGAGACAATTTTCTACTGGTGGTCCTGAAATGTAATCAGGAAGCATTTCAGGTGACCCATGCAAGACAATGGTGCATGTTCTGGTAATATATCTGGATCACTAAAGACTAAGACCAGCATCTAATGGAATTCATGCTGCAAGTCTATTCATATTTCCATCTTCTCCAGCCTTTAATAACCAGTTGTGCACACCATTTCATTGGGCACAGCCCTGCTTTTGGTCATGACTTTTACACAAACAGGTGGAATTGAGTTGTTCTTGTGTTAAGCAGCAGTGGCCATAGAACTTCCAAATAAAGACAAATTAGGCCTATGTGCTCAGTAAGTGGGAGAAAGCTGGGAAGTCTTAATGCTGAAAGGGACCTTTGGATGATAGTGAACGCTAGACTGCAAATTAGACCAGAGTTTGCAATATGAAATAACTGCAAGAAAGGAACACACTCTTTGGTTGCATATGGTGAGGCATTACATTACAGAGTAAAGAACTAATAGTACTCAGTGACTCCATCTTGATCACAGGGAATGTAGAATTCTGGGATACAGTTAATGGATAAACCCATGGGCTAAATAGACTCAGTTTCATGAGTGGGCACTTTAGAATGGTGCATAGTATACTTGTCAATACCATGAAGTAAAAGCTTGCCTGGAAGTTGTTTTCTTGACATTTTAAACCCTATGAAAGGCTAGCATCAGAAACTGTGAAGCAATAAATGTTCTTCTTCGAGTGATTGCTCATATCCATTCCAGTTAGGTGTGCGCGCCGCGCATGCACACCCGTCGGAAGATTTTTACCCTAGCAACTCCGGCGGGCCGGCAGGTCGCCCCCTAGAGTGGCGCCGCCATGGTGCTTGATATATACCCCTGCCGACCCGTCCGCTCCTCAGTTCCTTCTTACCGCCGTGTCGGTCGTTGGAACTGTGGAGCACGGCATAGCTGTCCTTCACGTCCCTAGCTTCTCTTTGTTCTTTGTTTCTTCTAGTTATAGTCATAGTTATAGTTATAGTTATAGTCAGTTATAGTTAACGTATATAATAGTTTATAGTTGTATATAGTTAGCGGGCTTAGGGCTCTCGCCCTCCCCCGCACCTGGCACCGGGCTCATGCCCGGTTCGCTGGGGTTCAAACCATGCTCAGCCTGCAAGAAGCCGATGCTCACAAGCGATCCCCATGACTCCTGCTTAAAGTGCCTTGTGGAATCGCACATTTCCGAGAAGTGCCGCATTTGCAAAGCCTTTAGGCCAAGAACCAAGAAGGAGAGAGACCAGCGTTTAAAGACTCTCCTTATGGAAGCAGCGCTCAACCCTCCATCCTCGGCACCGAGTGCTGACTCCGCTCCGGCACCGGACCGCGCCGGGCCCGAGAAAATGCCTCGGCACTGTCCTTCCCCGGCATCGGGCCCCGGCAAAAGACCTTCGACGTCTTCCACTCCAGCCAAGCAGACTTGAACGGAGCGCCCGGCACCGATTCCTGCCATGGCAGCGATGCCAGGGATTCCGTTGACTCCGGGCCCGGGAGGTCCATCGAGTCCGGTCCCTCACAGCTCCCCTATAAGGTCCGGGGTCGAGCTAATGGTCCCATCAATGCCTGAGACGTTCTCCTTGGCCAGGGACCTCATTGCGTTAACCGAGTCTGCGCTGCCTCAACCCCCGGTTCCTCCGGTGCGGGTCCTGCATTCTAAGGGCAAGCCAGCGGCCATGCAAGCGCCGTCTCTGGACTCACTGAGCCGGCACCGATCCCCATCGCGGTCCCGACACTGTTCCCAGTCCCTTGGGAGATCTCGCTCAAGCCGCCGCTCGCAATCCCGGCACCGCTCCCCGTGGTGGTACTGGTCGTACTCGCGGCGCCGGTCCCGATTCTCCCAGCACCGCTCCAGCTCGAGCCATCGGCACCGATACTCAAGAAGCCGCTCCCACCATCGGCGTTCTAGATCCAGGTCGACCTCCCAGCACCGAACTGGTGGTAGGTCCCGGTCTCGTTCACGGCACGGTTATGGCTCACGGCACTGATCTCCGGCACCGAGGAGATCTCTGCCTTACGGAGAGAGGGACGCTTATCAGTCCCGTTCGGCTCCTCCCTGGCCATCCAATCAGCCATCAGTCTTCTCGCAGACAGACAGTGCATACGCCCTGGACACCGACAGGCCTGCTGCTCTATTCCATGAACCCATACCTCAGGAGCATGGACCACAGCAGTGGGGATTCTGGACTCCCTGGGCATACCACCAAGCCCAGGGCCCTCAACAGATTCCCCCGCGCTCGACTGCCTCCGAACACAGGGCTCCGGAGGCGACATTGTCCCGTCCTCCCCCTTTCCCTACGGAGGAGAGGTTGTCTTACCCTCAGGACCCTGAGCTCCCTCCGGAGTCGGACGCAGTGCTTCAGGCAGAGCTGCCTGCTGATCCTCTCCTGCCGGGTCGCTCCTCATCGTCCTCCCCAGATGAAGCGGTGGCTGGAACAACATCTACCAGCCCCCCGCCGCTTGATCTCAGGGCACATCAGGACCTCCTCAGGCGCGTGGCACAGAACATGAACCTGCAGGCTGAGGAGGTCTCAGAAATTGAGGATCCGGTAGTAAGCATACTCTCTGCCGATGCATCCACTCGAGTCGCCCTTCCGTTCATCCGGACCATTCAGGCCAATGCCACGACCATCTGGCAGTCCCCTGTGTCCATTCCCCCTGCTGCACGCAGAGTAGAACGCAAGTATATGGTGCCCTCGAAGGGCTACGAATACCTCTATGTCCACCCGCCCCTGTGTTCCCTCGTCGTTCAATCTGTGAGCGAGAGGGAACGTCATGGGCAAGAAGCGCCAGCCCCAAAGTCCAAGGAGGCGAGGCGCATGGACCTGCTCAGCCAAAAGGTCTATTCTGCGGGTGCCCTCCAGCTTTGGATGTCCAATCAGCAGGCTTTCCTTAGCCGCTATACGTACAACACCTGGGTGGCAGCTGACAAGTTCAAGGAGCTGCTTCCACAGGATGCACGTCAGAATTCTCTGAGATCCTTGAGGAGGGCAAGAAGGTCGCGAGAACTTCCTTGCAGGACTCTTTAGACGCCGCAGATTCCGCCGCCAGGACTCTAGCCTCTGACGTTACCATGCGCCACATTTCCTGGCTCCAGGTCTCTGGCCTTCCTCCGGAGCTCCAGTACACCATCCAGGATCTCCCATTTGAGGGCCAGGGCCTGTTCTCGGATAAAACTGACCCTAGGCTGCAAAGCCTAAAAGACAATAGGGTCATTATGCGTTCGCTGGGGATGCATACGCCTGTCACCCAACGCAGACCCTTCCGGCCTCAGCAACCACAGTGGCCCTACCCCCACCCCAGGCAGAGGCAAGACTTCGCCAGGCGGCGGAATAGAAATGGCCAGCGTAGACAGTCAGGCAACCAAGGAGGACAAAAACAGAGCTCCTCCAAGCCTTCCTCCGGCCCAAAACCTTCGTTTTGAAGGTGTGCCCGAGGGCGCTGTACCAGTTTCCGTCACGGATCCGTCCCCTCCCTTTTCCAACCGTCTTTCGTTTTTCCTCCCTGCGTGGTCCCAGCTAACATCGGACCGCTGGGTCTTACGCACATTGGAACTTGGATACCACCTGCAATTTGTTTCATACCCGCCCTTCCGTCCCCCTCCCTCGTCCCTCTTCAGGGACCCCTCTCATGAGCAATTCCTCCTCCAGGAGGTGCAAACGCTCCTCGTCAAAGGGGCCATAGAGGAGGTTCCAGAGAGCGAGCGGGGCAAGGGGTTTATTCCCGCTATTTTCTGATCCCCAAAGCCAAGGGAGGCCTCAGGCCTATCCTCGACCTGCGGGCGCTCAACAGATACCTCGTAAAGTTGAAGTTCCGTATGGTATCCTGGGGACCATTATCCCATCCCTGGATCCTGGAGACTGGTACGCGCCCTCGACATGCAAGATGCCTACTTCCATATAGCCATCTTCCCACCCCACAGGAGGTTCCTTCGCTTCGTCGTGAACAACTGTCACTATCAATTCGCGGTCCTTCCGTTCGGCCTCTCTATGGCCCCCCGCGGGTGTTCACCAAGTGTATGGCTGTAGTCGTCGCCTCACCTTCGCCGCAGTCGCATACACGTATTTCCATACCTCGACGACTGGCTGATCCGAAGGATCCTCAGAGACGCAAGTCCTCAGCCACGTCCACACGGTCAAGCGGCTTTTCGTGAGCCTAGGCCTAATGCTCAATGTCGAAAAGTCAACTCTAATCCCCACTCAGAGGATAGAGTTTTATCGGCGCCATTCTGGACTCCACCCTGGCCAGAGCCGTTTCTTCCTATCGAGATTCCAAACCTTGCGGCCATTATTCGACGACTGCAGGCAGCGCCCTTGACCTCAATACGCACTTGCCTGACTCTCTTGGCCACATGGCGGCCTGCACGTTTGTCACGGGATATGCTCGGCTCCGCCTGAGGCCCCTTCCAGTCCTGGCTCATTGCTCAGTACCGTCCGGCCAGGCGTTCCCTGGACACGGTTGTCACCATTCCCCAGGACGTCCTAGGCTCCCTGCAGTGGGTGGCTGGATCAGTCCGTGGTGTGTGCAGGGCTCCCGTTCCATCCGCCCCAGCCCTCGGCGTCCCTGACAACAAGATGCCTCAGACCTGGGATGGGGGCCCACCTCGGTACCCTGCGGAACCCAGGGCCAGTGGTCACCTCGCGAGCTAGCCCTCCACATCAACGTACGGGGAATTGAGGGCGGTCCGCCTTGCTTGTCAAGCGTTCCATCAGCAGCTTCAAGTCGCTGTGTTTCGGTATTCACCGACAACACAACGACCATGTATTATAATAAACAAACAGGGTGGCACAGGTCTTCCCCCTGTGTCAGGAGGCCTTGAGGCTCTGGGACTTCTGCATAGCCCACTCCATTCACCTCATCGCGTCCTTTCTCCCGGGGGTTCGGAACACCCTGGCGGATCATCTGAGCAGATCCTTCCTTTCCCACGAGTGGTCCCTTCGCCCCGGACGTCGCTCTTTCGCTCTTCCGGAGGTGGGGATGTCCCCGGATGGACCTCTTCGCGTCCCGGGAACAGGAAATGCCAGATGTTCTGCTCCTTTCAAGGTCTCGAACCCGGACTCGGTGGCAGACGCCTTCCTTATTCCTTGGACGACACACCTGTTCTACGCATTCCCACCGTTTCCTCTTGGTCCACAAGGTCCTTCTGAAGGTGCGCAGGGACAGGGCCCGCTTGATCATGATAGCTCCAGCGTGGCCCCGTCAGCATTGGTTCTCCATGTTGCTGGACCTTTCCGTGGCCGACCCTGTCCCCCTGCCCCTTCACCTGGACCTGATCACTCAGGACCACGGCAGGCTCCGTCACCCAGACCTTCAGTCGCTGCACCTCACGGCGTGGCTCCTGAGTGGTTGACCGGTCGGAACTGCGTTGCTCTAACCCCAGTGCGACAGGTGCTCCTGGGAAGCAGGAAGCCTCCACTAGAGCAACGTATTCGGCCAAATGGAAGCGTTTTCACGTGCTGGTGTACGGATGGAACTTCCTTCCCACTGAAGTCTCCATCTCTAAATATCCTTGACTACCTCTGGTCCCTTAAACAGCAGGGCCTGGCGGTGTCATCTCTAAGGGTTCACTTGGCGGCCATTTCCACCTTCCACCCAGGAGGGGATGGCCGCTCGGTGTTTTCTCACCCAATGGTGACTAGGTTCCTTAAGGGTCTGGAGCGTCTTTACCCCCAGATTCGCCGCCCGCGCCCCACCTGGGACCTAAACCTGGTTCTGACCAGACTCATGTCCCTCCCGTTCGAACCATTGGCAACTTGCTCCCTTCTCTATCTCTCCTGGAAGACCGCTTTCCTGGTGGCCATCACCTCCGCCAGACGGGTGTCAGAGCTCCGGGCCCTCACGGTGGATCCCCGTATACGGTTTTCCATAGGGACAAAGTACAGCTGAGACCACACCCTGCCTTTCTCCCCAAGGTGGTCTCGGCCTTTCACGTCAACCAGGAGATCTTCCTACCTGTCTTCTTCCCGAAACCCCATTCGTCTCGCAGGGAGCAACAGCTGCACTCATTGGACGTGCGTAGGGCACTCGCCTTTTATATAGAGCGAACCAAGCCGTTCCGCAAAACCCCCAACTCTTTGTGGCGGTAGCTGAACGTGTTAAGGGGTTGCCCGTCTCATCTCAGAGGATCTCCTCGTGGGTGACCGTCCTGCATCCGGGCCTGTTATGACTTGGCCCAGGCCCCTCCGGGCCACGTGACTGCGCACTCTACCAGGGCTCAAGCCTCATCAGCGGCTTTCCTTGCCCACGTGCCCATCCAGGAAATCTGTCGGGCAGCGACCTGGTCCTCCGTCCATACCTTCGCTTCCCACTATGCCCTGGTCCAGCAGTCCAGAGATGACGCAGCCTTCGGCTCTGCCCGTGCTACATGCTGCGACCTCTCATCTCCGACCCCACCGCCTAGGTAAGGCTTGGGAATCACCTAACTGGAATGGATATGAGCAATCACTCGAAGAAGAAAAGACGGTTACTCACCTTTGTAACTGTTGTTCTTCGAGATGTGTTGCTCATATCCATTCCACATCCGCCCTCCTTCCCCACTGTCGGAGTAGCCGGCAAGAAGGAACTGAGGAGCGGACGGGCCGGCAGGGGTATATATCAAGCGCCATGGCGGCACCACTCTAGGGGGCGACCTGCCGGCCCGCCAGAGTTGCTAGGGTAAAAATCTTCCGACGAGCGTGCACGCACACCTAACTGGAATGGATATGAGCAACACATCTCGAAGAACAACAGTTACAAAGGTGAGTAACCGTCTTTTCTAATTCCACTGACTGATGGTATGCGCACAGGTGAGGGCTGATTTAAAATTTTCTGTTTAAACTATGACAAAATGAAATTTTTCATAAAAAATATCTGCATTTTATATAAAAATTGTACTTTTCATCAAAAAAACAACACATCCAAAAGATTTCAGCTGAAAACCAAACACTTTAGATTTAGAAATGCTGCCATAGGACTTCACAGGAGTTATAGTTCTGTTGCTTCATACCACCATTCACCTCTGTGAGTTGAATTCCACAGCCAGATTACATCTCCCATGCTGCACTGCAGTGGCTCAGCAATAAGGTAGGACTATGATGCATCATGAGAGATGATAATGCTGGGCAGGAACAGGATTTTTGTTTCATGGAAAAATCTATTCTTTCTAAATGTTTTCCATACCAAAATGGAACAAAACCATAACATTTCTAAATTTGCTGTGGAACAAAATTATGGTGGGCGGGAAATCATTTTGGGTCAATCAAAATATATCGTGATTTTGATCTTTTTTAGATCAAAACCTTTTTTCCAATTTTTTGTTCTAAATTAAATTTTGTCATTTCCATTAAATGTTTCCTTTTGCTTAATTGGCATTTGCTGTTGCAAAAAGCATTCCATTAGAAAAATTCTAGTCAGCTTTAGAGATATCATCCAGTCAGGGAGCCTGGCCCATTTAGAAGAATGGGGGCATAAGGCACCCAAACTACAAGTCCACTAAGGCATCACAACAGCAATTCTAAATAGTATTTTTTTTAGTTTTCAGACTGTCAGTTTTCAGCTGAAATGTTGTGTTGTTTTTTTTAAATCAAAAAGTAAATATTTCTTTTGAAAAAAGCCCATTTTATAACCAGGTCTAAGACTGGCACATTTCTATAGATGGCCCCAAACCTCATATCTAAACAGCCTCAAACTTTGGGAATGCCTCATCTTATGCAACCCAAAAGTGTATTGGCTTTTTTTTTTGCAGTCTGCATATTGCATATTCTGTCCAGTGTCCACTATTATCCTAAGGTCTCTTTCAGCAGTTATTGTTTCCCAGCTTTCTTCCTCTCAGTGTAAGTCTGTTGATGCATCTGAATGCAAACTTTGTGTTATGGATACAAATCTCCATATTTCATTGTTTCTTTTACTCTCTAGGGGTAGAAGCAGTGCTCCTATTGCTAATATCTCCAATCAGCTTGTTCCTTTGCACAGTCAATAGATGCATTCTTCACCCAAACCTAGAAAAGCAGTACCCAACACTTGAAAAATAGCAGCTGAATTTCTCAGATCTTAAAGGAATCCACTCAAAACTGAATTGTTAATAAGTTTGATAATAGCAATAAAGGCATCCATAGCAATTCTTTAAAAGTCAGATAAGGACAAACTTCACCATCAGCTTTTCCTGAGGCCTTTAACTATCCTAGTTGATCTTTAGTTGACAGATAAATGCCTGGTACATTGGTTCTTATTGCTTCATTTTAAACCCTGTTCACAGAAGATGGGGAAGGGATGTGCAGCATACACTTGTACTTAGAGCAGACTGTCAAACAGATGTGCGAGATGTATTTCCCTGCTTTGCTCTGCTCAGGATATATAATTTAAAACAAAATTATAAGCAGGCCCTTAATGAGAATCTGGTAGTGAAATCTGTGCACACCAACTTCACCTCTACAGCCTCATTAAAAAAGATGATCTCAATGATATAATGGCAAATATTTTAATTAGGCTGAGCCTAGCTTCCCTGTTAGTTGGTACAATTTGCACCTGAAAAATGGGTATCTGTATTTTTGCATCTGCAAAATGAATTAATTATTAACACACATCTAAGTAGCTGTGCTGGTATGTGGTTTGGGTTCAGCCAGGTAGTTAAAGTTGTTGTTTATCAAATTTATGCTTGGACTTCGAGTCTGGGAGCTAAGAATCTATTCAGGGTTCTTATATGGCTCTTACAACTGTAGTAATGATCAGGAGTTGTAATTTGTGGGAAGGTGGGGATATTTAGTATAATATTGTCTCTGTGTAAATGTAGCCTATTTTTAAAAAAGCATTTGTTTTACACTAAAACTAGATAAATACCAGAGCTTTTTCCCCACATCTATGGAAATCTGCTCTCATTTTAGCCCCACATTTGAGATCAGAAAATGTTTTGCTGCAGTGGTTAGAACTTGCTGTAACACTTCATTATGAGCTGTGGTTTTGAATTTGTAGGTACTGTAGCTCTTGCTAAAATTTCACTGTTATGGTGTTTTGTAGAGAGGTTATACAGCTTAAATATCAATCATAAAAATATTAGTTATAAACTTTGGATTTGTTGCCAGCTTTCATGATTATATGTTGTCTTGTGGTATTTGGTGTTCTTAAATCTCCAGCTCTTGGAGTCAGGGGATTATATAAAAATCTTTTTTTTAAAGCTAAGTTTCTAGCCTTCATGGTTGTGCAGTAAAAAGTAAAGCCCAACACTGATTATTTTTAAAGTCTCAAGATTTATAAGCCAATCGTGATTCTGAGGGCCTGACTCATGATTATTGAATGCTTAGGTTTGGCAATACAGGGTAACTGGTAGCTGTGAATCTTTGTTATTATCAGTAAAAAACTGCAACACACACTCATGAAGCAAAACACTTCGTTGCAAAGAAGCACACATTTTGACTGAGTTCAGTAACTGAAACAACAGTAATTGAAGAAAATTCTGAAAGCACGTAAAAATTTGTATTTGGTTCAAAATTGAAATTTAGTAGCAGTTTTAGTTCAAATCTTAAGGAAGTGTATTGCATTATTTAAAACTCAGTGTTATAACTTCAACAGGGATAAAGAGTAATTGTGAAGACATTTGCATTATATGTGAAATAATATTTGCCTCTGTACCTTTATTTTGTGTTGTTTATTAGATTGGTTGTATTTGTGATTAGCTGTACTACAGGAGTTTGAGCTCCCTGTAACACTTTCTTAATGAGCAGTGTTGCTTAGAATTTGCAGATGTACTGGTAAAGTGTGTCAGATTAGGCAATCTGTTGGGCTGGAAGTGTAGCACTGGCATTCATGAAAGGGAGGTCCCTCTTCTGGAAACTTAACATGATGAGTCTGACAAGTGATAGGAGAATCAAGGTACATAAAATACAGTCTGACCCAAATCTTCATCCAGAACTTGAACTGAACTTCTTAAAAAACATCCTTGAATAATTTTCCTCATCATTATTTTTCACTTTTGCTTCATTGACGTTTCCTGATTCCTATTGAAAGCAATGTTATTCATACAAATTGTGATATTTCTGGCCTGAGCTGAAGAAAGAAAACCAGAAAGCCCCTTGTTTGGGATTTCAGACCCAAGGCATCTGACTATACCCTTATGGTCCTGTGCCACTCTAAAGGAGGATTAAAGCCTGGAGACCAAGGATTCCCCAGGTGCTGTAGAGTTGGTGTATACCACCCCTTTTTCTCAGACCCCATGTGTGGCCAAGCTAAAGGGAGCATGCCCAGAGAGCAACTATTCTTGGCAGATGGAGTGACCCCTTAAGGCTATGAGCAGCTGAGTGTAAATGTGAGCAGTCTTGAGACTGCTCTGATTCTAGGGTGACCAGATGTCCCGATTTTATAGGGACAATCCCGATTTTTGGGTCTTTTTCTTGTATAGGTGCCTATTACCTCCTCCCACCCCGTCCTGATTTTTCACACTTGCTGTCTGGTCACCCTAGGGTTAGGGGTTCCCCAACCCAGGGTGAGGGGTACTCTGGTGGGCAGAACCTCTGGGCAAAAGGGCACCAGGGTCTGGGAGGGACACAGGGCTAGCAGCAGGCAACACACCGGCCTGAAGAGGGTGCTCTGGGCTGGAAAGAGCTAATTCCCTAATTCCCAAGATGGCCAGCAGAGGGCGCTGTGCTGGTGAGTCATCACCTGGTGACAGGGTCATGTAGTCATACAAATTTTTTTTTAAATTGTGTAAGTAATGTCTCTACTATTTAAAAACAACAACAACAATGGATTGTTTTCAGTTGGGGTCAAACTTAGGTCTAATTTATACCAGCATAACTCTAGAGTAACTAGGGCTTCAAAAGATTGATTTTTTTTTTAAGTGGAGAGACGCCTTCTATAAAACTTAATAGTAGCTACATTTTAGACTCTTTGAAAATCAGATAACAAAAATGCCTAGATACAATGATAAGAGGCACACTTGAAATGCCTAAGACTAAGAAATACATTAGATAACTCAAATTGTTGTTTGATTTTAGATGTGGTTTATTGAACTCTCAGGTGTCAGTTTAGATGGGATTCAGCAGCTGAGTAGCTGAAAGAGTGCAAAGTAGATAAGGAAATCTGCAGTTTTTCACCAGTTAACTTTACTGCATCTTGAACTGGGGTAAGCTCAACCGGTGCAATTAGCAGCTTTTCTGGTTTATACTTAGTGTTTCCATCAGTGCACTGGTACTCGTGCCTAATACTACTAGGCTGATTTGGGCTAATCCCAGGATAGATGTGGCCTTGTGAAAGTGGGGAACTGCAAAAGGTTCAAAGTTCAATGGGGCTAAGCAACCAACAGTTCAAATGCTTGTCCAAACATCATGCTAACGATTCAAACCTCTTAAGTCTACAACACTTGAGTTTTAAACCTCAAGAAAATAGGTTTCCTTGTGAAATTTCCTGTACTTCCTGGTTCTTGTTTCTAGTCAGGCCAGAACATAGAGTCAGGTGAGCTGCTTCCAATCAAATTAGAAATGACTTGTTTGAATAACTTCTTCCCCGATTATTTCTCCTATTCCAGCCAAATCTGGAAGTGGAAGCGCTGAAATATCAGAAGAATATTCTGACAACAGTTTTTGCCCAGCTAGAAGAAGGATGACTGGAGATGGAGAGGGGATAAGAGATTTGCAGCCCAATTTTATGGACCCTCAGAGTTTTAGAATGTTCTACTAAGGTTTGATCAAGTCCCGAGGTTTTGGCTGTTTATCGTAATTGAAATTTCCAACCTTTTGGAGGTTAAGAGCCAATTTTATTGTGAGAACAGTGCTGCTGCATGTGAAGTTCTTCAACCAGTGATGTGTTACCCATGCAATAGCCATCCCATTATTGCCAGTTTTTGTGGGTGTTTTTTTCCCCCTCCACAAGTGATGGAATTTCAGATTGTCTTGTGATGATGCAAGAAGCCCCAGCACCTTTGTGAAGTTCTGCTGTTGGAAGATGGCAGTCTCCCTTCTGTCTGTGGTTCTCACAGGGGAAGAGGAGAGATCAAGGAGCTCACCAGCTCAGTTCTGCTCCCTTCTCCCCTCCTTTGAGCAACAGGAAAAGCACAGTACTTCTGCTCCTCTGCCCTTCCCCAGGCAGCACCCAGCCTGGGGAAGGACAAAGAGCCCCCTGGACCTCCCACCCAGTCTGCGAAGTAGAAGAGAAGATACCACTGAAGGCCTCCAGGCTGAACTGCAGGGGGAGCAAAGGTGAGTCTGGCAGGGCTGAACTGAGGGGATTTGGACTAAAAGAGGGGCTGACCTGATAGGAGGGCTGAGGGGAGACAGACCTGATGGGAGTGGGGACTGAGGGATAGGGTGAATTACTGGGCAGGGGACGGGCAGATGTGGGGGATGACTGTTTCTGTAGTGAGGACCAAAATTAATTGGCAACATTAGGTAACACTAATTGTGTGTGTGTCTCTCTCTCTCACGCACTCATTGGGGATGGGAATGAACAGGTCAAAAAATCAAAAGACAAGTGGAAAAACACAATACATGCATATCTATATAGATATACATCATGATATTTGGTTGAAGTTGGCAATACTACCACCTTGTCTCCACCCAGGCTTCAGCAAATCACAGGGCCTGCTGCTAAGCGCATAACTGGCACTTCATTTCCTCTGTCTCATCTTAAATGGCTGTCCTCTTATGGGTAAGCCTTTTAATAACCTTTTTGAGCCTTCCCATGTAATAGAATATATTTCAGCTAAAGAATACATATTTCAGCAGGGGTCAGGGAGGGGATAGTGTAGGGCCATAACACTAACTTTACAACACCCAAAGATTCCCTCTATACCAGCAGAAATTCTAGGAGGCCAGATAACACTGGGTTTCCAGTTCCAACAGTGCAAAGGAGCTGAAACAGGCCCAGAAATCTGGCCCTGTAGTCTCTATCAATTAACATGCATTTGTCAGCTGTTTTTCCTATATATTTCTTGTGACAGTCCTCATTACTATGAAGGTTATAAAATAGAAAAGGAATAGTGATATGGAAAAGCCATAATATACGCTCTTGGACAATACAGCAATGCAAAAAACCACACAAACACAGATGCACATTCATCTTCATTTTAGGTGATAGAAAAGTGATTAAGGGGGTGTCAAGAAAG
This sequence comes from Chelonoidis abingdonii, assembly GCF_003597395.2. Classification (NCBI taxonomy): domain Eukaryota; kingdom Metazoa; phylum Chordata; order Testudines; family Testudinidae; genus Chelonoidis; species Chelonoidis abingdonii. The sequence continues at coordinate 61,120,869 of NC_133773.1, forward strand.
CTAACATCCAATCTCTTTAGGTCTAGCTCTGGCTCATTATGTGTTTGAATATATTAGCTTCCGTACAGACAGAGTGAACTTAGACTCTTATTAAAATACTTAGGGTATAATAAAAGAACCATGCATTCAGCATTTTGATTGGGGTAGAAGAATGCTGTTTGTCTATCATAATTCATGTAGCTGAGGGAAATGTTTGTGTGTAAAATATTCATAGACATTCCCTTCTGTTTTAGTCTTTCAACTTCTGGCGTCACATCTATACCCATAAACACTAGAGTTGATAAACTAAAGAATATTTTGACTGCTTCCTTACAGCAGGTTGGCAATACTGATTTCTTATGACCTCTTAAGAATAATTAATTTCTTGTAAATATTTTGTGGCTTGATCTCTGTTGGCATTAAGATAAGAAAGTTCAACTGATAAACAAAACAGGTATTGTTACTTAACTCTTATTCCCAATTGGAGGAACTGCTCTTAGACCTTTTGTAGAAAATTGTTGTTAATAATCTTTGATCTGGTGTTATTTGTCCTTACTTTATCTCCTCCAATCCATTTAGAAGTCCTTCGGGTAAGTGTGTCCAGTGTTTCTTGGCAGAAAAGCCTAGAGGTAATATACACAATACATCCCTTCATTTGGGTTGGAAGGTTCTGTACATACTGTTATCCTTTATTGTGTATTTTTTTTCTTCTGTTCATCAGCTTACTTTGGTATTACTTGTATTACCATAAATCCATTTCCAGAGTGAGTTTGGGGAACATGGAATATAAATTCTCAAAGACAAAACAAATTCGTTAAGCTAATTCATTGTCTAAGAACAACTTGGTGTACTTGAGAATACTTTGGAATGTAAGGTGCTTTCAAAACCAGACTGTCTAGTGAGCATAGTGAACTAGACTGTCATCTGAGAATATGGCCAATGGGAGCTGCAGGGGTGGCGCCTGTGGATGGGGCAGCATGCAGAGCTGCTTGGCCACACCTCTGCCTATTATGTAGGAGCCAGAGGTGGGGGTCATGCCGGCTGCTTCCTGAGAGCTGCGCAGAAAAGGGCAAGCCCTCAACCTCATTCCCCAGTGGAAGCTGAGGGCCAGATTAAATGGTCTGATGGGCCAGATGTGGCCCATGGGGCATAGTTTGCTCACCTGTGCTCTGAGACCTTAACAACAAAGGCTTATGTCTTCCCATAGCACTTCTGTTATGACCAGGAGTTTATCTTGGTGTCCTTGGCCAAAATTTCTGATTGCTGGTGAAGGGTATGCTGCCACTTGCACCCCCAAGGAATGCAGAATTTCCTCACTGCAGTGTGTATATTTTGTGAAGTACTTTAGGATGAAAAGTGCTATATGAATGTAAATATATTATCACTATTCTCTCTCCTTTCAGTCTCCTTGGAACTATAGAGGTTCCACTGTAGATGGAGGAACACACTTTCTTTTTTGGTTAACTGAGTTGCATAATGAAGTTTGCAAAGCATCTTTATGCTCCCCATAAATTCTGAACACTGCATCTCCTCTCCCTGTTCAAGGAACCGTGACACCCTTTAATGACAGGAAGATCTGTTGTCTTGTCTTTCTCCATTTTACTCTACCTTTTGATTATAACGATCACAAAGATCATAAAAATCAACTTGACCTGCTCAAAGAGGCACTGCTGCAAGAATGCTTCCCCTTCCCCAACAAGCCTCTTTATTTTGAAGGTATTATAAAAAAATAGCAAAGTCTTAAGAAGAAGATACATGTGGAGGAAAAATAAAATAATAACTGCTGCTTCCTCAGAATTCCACATCAGTTGGAACAACTTTCTGAACTATGTTCCACATTTCTGCAGTGCTGTTGCCTTTGGGTGCTCTGTCAACGGCATTAGCCCCTTAGAGGCTTTCATGTGCGTAGGAATGCCAGACTCATTCTGTGGAGAGTACCAATTGTATTGTTAATTATGGTCATTGGGCCAGGGCCGAAAAATCAGGCCATTCTTGATCTGCCATAGAGCTCTTATCACCGTTAACAGGAGCATTGCACAAAAAGCAGAGATACAACAAAGCCCTAATATAATGCCTAACCTTTTAGTGATTAAAATTGTTATTGTGTATCACTTTAGGGGTGGGGGGGGATGGTGCTTTTTTTTTTTTAATGGACTCCCACTGTTTCTAGCATTTGTGGTTTTGCCCATTTGGATGTCCTAGTATTTGTGGTAATTGTGTGTGTAAATCCTGTCCATGTGTTGAGCAAAATTTTGGAAAATATGACGTATACCATAATTCAGTTTCATAATGAATAACCTATTGGATATGAATGTAGGACATTCATGTCTCTGAGTTTTGTCAACCTAAGACATCACTATTTTAGTTCACAATTAAGTGGGTGTCTCTGATACCATTAAAAACTGGGCCCTTAAAAAGTTAATGAACTTGCACTCTGTGGAATTGGTATGTCATGGAAGTTCGTCCTTACATACAAGGCAATGTGATGCACCTTGTCTGTATCTCTGAGGCTTTCTCAAGCTGAACACCTCTACACTTCCTGGGAAGAGAGAGTTAGCTATGCTGTGTGTGTTTAAACACTTCTGAAAGACCAGCCTCCACATTTGAGGTAACAAACAGAGAAAAAAAACTAAAGTTAAAAGAAGACCATGTTCTTCTCTCACTAAGTCTTACTCCTGCTTTCAGTGTGATAACTGGAGTAGGGGGAGAACAGCTCCAGTCTGATACTGATCTGTGGCTGTCTGGAATGGTGTAGTGGTTAGAACAAGGGGCTGAAATCATGAACTCTGGTTGTTATCCTCACTATGGTATAATGCATGCCATTGGATAAACCACTTGACATTTCTGTGCCTCATGTTAGCTATTTACAAATGGGTAGAATAACATACCTGCCTGTGGTGGAGGGTCATGAATCTTAGTTAATGTTCTTAAAAGATTTTTGAGGTTTATGGATGGAAGGTGGTATATAAGGTCAAACTAAAATATTTATAAAATTAAGGGTGTTTGCATTTTCACAAACCAGAGAAAATAATGAGGTTGACCTCTACTTGTTCTATATTAGACTTAGGAGTTTCCTTCCTTGTCTGCATTGGTCCTGGGGAGTTGCTTCAACTTTGATATATTCCACACTCTGACTTAAGAGTGATGGAGTTTAGAATGACATATGAGTTGCTCATCAACAGCTCTGAGTTAACAACTTTTAGGATTCTTCCCTATGTTGGAAGACGCTGTGGGGAAATTCCTGAACACACACTGTCTTCCAACCAACTGAAATTCCAGGATGATTGATTTTGTCTACAGATTGTAGACAACAGGCTGCATGATATGATTCTGTGCTATAATATCCTTGGATATTTATCCAGAACTTCCACCAAATCAACATTTTATTTGGATAACATTTCATCAACTTATAATGAATAGTACAGCTAAATATTGCTTTCTTCTATTACCAAATAGCACAGTAAAGCAACCTTACAGATGTTTACTTGTTTTGATAAAATCAAGGCCCCTATAGAAAAATGTTATTCTTGTAGTCATTGTTTTTCTAGTTATAATTTTTTAATCATATTGTAACTTGATGACCCTTTTCCTTGCTTAGGTTTGATCTCTGAAAACAGAAGAAATGTTTCTACTTGTCCTCTTAGATATTTCCATGTCATTTGATGAAATAAAGTCACTATGTTTTTAGTTAGTTTATTAATAGTTTTAAAATTGTTAATTATATGGTCTAACTAAATTATTTTCCTGGTTCCAGAATGTTGTGTTTTGGCATATGTTAAATTCTGACTGGCACAATCATATGTCTATATACATTCTCTATGGCATAACACAAGGACTTGAGGAACTTTTTAAAATGCATTGTGTATTAAAGGCTATACATTGTAAGCAACCAGAATTTTAACTTGAAGCTTATGTGAAATGATATAAGATTAAAGAGTATTGAAATGTGGTTCTGCTTGGTAAAAATGGCACTCTCTTGCTCCACAGTGCTTCTCCCTGGGTATGTTCAGAATCTAATCATCCAGCTTTAGTGACAAAAATAAGCTTTGTGTGTGAGTTGGATTTCTTTCCTTCTCATGCACGAGCAGCAGAATGTTTATCAAACTTTAAAAAGTTAGATTAGTGGCCATTGAAGGCCATGGGATTTCAGAGTTGATACTGAGGGCCTAATCTGGCTTGGAGAACCTTTATTACTGGTGATAATGCATGAGATAGAAAGAATCCAGCTTAACTTTCAAATTCTAGGTTGAATGTATATGTGTAGCATGCCAAGACATCTAGCACACTTGAGATCCAGTGCAGCTAGAATCTCATGAAGGTACTCTATTCTCTTCACAGGAGAACCACATTTTAAATTCTACTGGAAGGGTTCTCCCCTCGACTATAGCCCCTGAGCTGTCCAGGAGAAAATTCCTGTTGAGCAAGCACTGCAAAGACAGCAAAGTCTATCCTTCTGTAAGCATGCAGACTCAACCCTGTGTCACCTCCTGCTGGTCTGTTCCAGGAATTAGTGCCCTTTGCAGGCTAGTGTCCCACTACTGCTTGGCCCACCCTGTCCCTCTCAGGCCAGTATCCTGTTAGCTGGGGTGCTGTCCCCTGGCAGTGACCCCTTTCTCTCAGGGTCTCCCCTCTCCAGGAAACCCCCACCCACTATCCCCACCTGTCCTCAGTATAAGGCTACTGCTAGTCATCATCTAGCCCCCACGCCCTGGGGTAGACTGCAGTATTGGCCTACTCATCACTGGCAAGGTTGGGTTTGGACCTGTTGCCTTGGCCTACCCCTGGGCTGTCCTCTGCAACCCCCAGGACCTATTGGCCTTATGCTAGGCCACAGCCTGGGGCTTTCTAGGCTGGAGCTCCCCAGTACCTCTACCTTTCCCCAGCCCTGCTCCACTCAGGTAGCCTGTCTTTAACTCCCTGCAGCCAGGCCCTTCTTCCTCTACAAGCAGAGGGAGACTAACTGGGCATCTGGCTCACTGCCTCTTATAGGGGCCAGCTGGGCCTGATTGGGGCTTGGCCACAGCTGAACCTACCTTCCCTAATCAGTCCAGGCTTCTTGACCCAGCTGCAGTCCTCTCCTGGGCTGTTTTAAGCCCTGCAGGGCAGGGGCAGGGGCAGGTAATGGTAACCATCCTGTTACACCTTCATATCAGTTGGCGGCTCCTCTATGGGGCCGTGAGCACGGGCGTATATTTGGCACAGTTTACCCCTGTCCCAGACACCTGCCTCTTCTGCGGCGTGAGGGAGACCCTGGCACATGTTTACTTAGAGTGCGCCAGGTTGCAGCCCCTATACCGGCTCCTCACTAATCTCCTGTTGCATTTTTGGCTGCACTTTTCCCCTCACCTCCTTCTCTACGCACTCCCTATCCGTGGCCCCACGAAGTCCCGGGACCTCCTGGTCAACCTCCTCCTCGCCCTGGCTAAAAAAGCCATCTACACGACCAGGGAGAGGAGGTTGGCCGATGGAGACTCCGGTGACTGTGGGGCTTGTTTCCGGTCCCTGGTCCGTTCACGTATCCGGGCGGAGTTCCTCTGGGCGGCATCCACTGGCTCCCTTGACGCCTTCGAGGAGCAGTGGGCGCTGTCCGGGGTTCTCTGCTCGGTGTCCCCGTCAGGCTCCCTTCTTATGACCCTCTGACCACACTCCCGTCCCTGTTCTTTTATTAGTTGTCCCCCGTAATCAGTGGGCTTCTGTGGTCCTGTGGGTCCTCCCCTTAGGCTGGGGGAGGATCCTTTAGAAATAGGCGGGCTTCGCCCGCCCACTTCCCAGAAACCCAATAGATACACCTTCATAAGCTCCTTGCAAGGTATGGTATGCAGTGGTCTTGTTGAGGCTTAAGCCACAGAAGACACTGCTATGGCCGTTCTGGGCACACTAAGTGGTATGGTCCTTGAAGTAGCATTAATGGTCCTACATGCTCTGTATTTTCTCCTTCAGAGAGGTGAGAGTGGTAGCAAAACTATTGGTTACTGTGGCTGGTGGGAGGTATGAAGAAAAAGCATGACAGATACCCCTTGTGACAGGTTGGATCCCACTTCTGGGTGCCACCTGATGGGCTGGGGTTCTACTGAACCTGCCTGTTCCACCAGCCTTAGCTCCCTTACCCTGCTCTGCTTCACAAAGACACACACACAGGTAGGGATGTACCCAGCTGTAGAATCACACAGAGTCTGCAATCAGCTCTGTATGGGAAGACTCAGCTTGGGGAATTGCCCAGCACTCTGGTGCACACACCCTCTGAAGTGTAAATCTAAAATGATATTGTCTTGCACTGTATAGAGATCTATACAGCATAAACTCATGAAATTAGCCACTCCCTCAATGTGGAGGAAGATATGCACAGTTTTTTGTCCCCCTCCCAGTTATGAATTGCACAACCTAGTTGTAGAATAAACAAAAATTGAGTTTATTAACTAAAAAAAAGTACGTTTTAAGTGATTATAAGGAATAGCAAACAGATTAAAGCAGATTACTGAGCAAATAAAACAAACATGCAAATAAATGAAAAGAAATTGGCTACAAATAGTAATTTCTCACCCTAAATGTTTTGTGCAGGTTTCAGAGCTTCTTGAATGTAAACTGCACTGCTTGCAGCTTAAATCTCCAGGTATACCCTTCATAGGCTGACCTTTCTTGCCGGGGCTCAGCCTCTGCCCAGTTTAGTTCTTCCTTCTTCTGTGAGGAGCCAGTGAAGAAGAGCCTAGATTAACTCACTTCCCAGCCTTAAATAGGATTTGCATATGGCAGGAATCATTATGTTTCCCAGTTTGATCCCCCACCCCTTTCGAGTGGAAAAATACCAGAAGTCCAAAATGATGTCCAGTACTAGGTGACATGATCACCTGACCATGCAGTGTTAAAGCAGCATCCCAGGAAATGTCTCAGGAAGGAGGGTGATTAGCATTCTTCTAAGTCTTATTATCCTTCCTAATGTCCTATCCAGGCTGATTGCATACTGTCTGCTGGGCATTTCCCAAGAGTACACACAATCAATATTCCTAATTTTAGATACAGAAATGATACATGCGTACAAACTGGATAATCATAGTCAGTAAATCATAACTTTTCCAATGATATCTCACATTACCCATCTGGCATAAAATTCATCTTAGTTATGCCATAATCATATCATTAGCATATTTCTATGAAGAATATAGGGCATAATGTCACACCGATGTATATCTGTCCTTTTACTGGCCCCAAAACATGATGGTCCCATGGACCAGGAAGTTAGAATGCATCAACCTCAGGCTCTGTCTGAACATTGATACTGGTTTTTTCCCTTCCATGCATTTTTGTGCAGGGGACCCACATATACAAGCACTTAAAGAGTAAAAACGTAACAGAGGAGAAAAGGATATTTTAGCCATGCACTAAAAGTACAAGGAACAATGGGTTGAAGTTAATAAAGGGCAAGTTCAACTTGGCAATTACGAAATAGTTTTTGATGGCATGGACAGTCAGAGGAAGAGATTTTCTAATGTGTTACTGTGGCAAACTCAGTAGAAGTCAAGATTAGAGCAGTATATGGAAAGTACAGTGTAGAGCCCTTTATGCTTGATGCAGGGGTTGGATTATATAGCCTAAGAGATAGCTGTTAGTTTTTATGAGGCAGTGGCAGTTTTGAAGTTTTCACAGCTCAGTTTAAATGAATATCATAAACAGGGTCATGTTTAAATTCCATTAGAAGAGCCAGCCTTGGTAAGGTTTTCACATTTCATTGTGAAATACATTTTGTTAAAAGTACCACAGCCTTTCCATTTTAGAAATGAAGTGACCAAGTTCAATCAAAAGTCTGTCAATACTAAATCAGTGTCACTGTTTGAATTACATTTTGTGTAAAATATTTTCTAACCTTCCTAATGTTTGGCTTGTCTACGTGTAGAGAATATTACAACACTGCAAGGGCATGAAAGGAGCCAATGAATAATGAAAGCATGTTATAAAGTGGCACTCTATACTCTTTTCCACAGCATAGCACTAATAACTTTTAGAACTGCTTGATGTAAGACTGTACATGGAGTGCAGCTGATACATGTCAGCTAATTTTGCTTTTAATCTCCTGTACATCCTGACAGATCTAAGGTTTCTCAGTAATCAAAATGTCTTTCCTGTTAAGTTTGTAACTTGCATCTGGAGAGATTAATTTTGTCTGTTTCAGAAAAGGGGAAAGTCTAGGGGCAATATTTAATAGTTTTCTGATTTAGAGACATGCTTGGCATTGAAAGAACATCTTTTGGCATACTATAACTCATGAGTATTAGCGAAGAGGAAGATTGTCAGGGGTCAGTGGGAGGACTCCGGGCATTTTTTGCTAGCAGTTTAAGGGCCTGCTGCTGTCACTGAAACCAATGACAAAAGTTCCATTGACTTCAAGGAGAGCCGGACCTATGAGAAGATGTTCAAGTGTTGGTATTTCTTTTTAGTTCCTCTTTGCTTTTATGATCGTGACTGAAATTGCTGCAATTGTGTCAGAAAATATTTTTCTCCACAAAGCAAATGTATCTGTTAAGACAGAATTAAATTGTTTGAAAATTAACTTTAAAAAATATTCATCATGTAACACAGAGATTCTTTTTGACTAGCTCTTGCATTTTTGGAAATATACCATCTTGTCTTTTCACTCCTCATGATCTCTTTATGGTTAAGGATGGTGCCTAGCATCCCAAATAAAGCTGCATACATTATTTAGTATTTGAGACAAGTAAGGGCAAGACTGAAATACCTGGCTTGCCCAGGGGTACCCACCAAAACACTTCAATTAGGTAATTTTGAAAAAGTGTCACTCAGATGTTAAATACTCAAAGAGGAAGGCGAGACTAGAGATGCAGCATTCAGTGCTACTAAACCAGCATGAAAAGGGGGAGGAGGGGACGAGAGATGTATAAGAGAGGAAAATATTTGGTGTCTTAGCTGAGCAGAGGCAGGCAGGATGGGATGGCTTGCAGCTCTTTTTATGAAAACATCATTCCAATGATATGTGTGTGCACTGGGTAGAAGTGTAATGCCTGATCTACTATATTTTCAGTATTCTGATTATCCTGCTGAAAGTCACAGACAATCAGATTTAAACAGAGTGCAGAGCATGGTACTATTATGGCTTTATATGGCCAGTACTACTTTCCTTAACTATAGATACTTCGTTGGCACTGTCACTATCTAATAAATTGATGCTACTAGTGTTCTCATTTTAATAGTCTCTCTCAGAATCAATCAGTAAAGAAATTGTGAAGTGATGTGAACATTGTCTAGATTAGCAGTAACTGTACATACATATAGGTATTTTATGTTGGTGTGAGCTTTTTTTGTTACAGCATTTCCCCCCCATACTTGTAGTCAGAAAGAGCTTTATTTTATATGAAGAAAACAAGAGTTAAAACAAGAGAGTGGTGTTCACCTCCTCTGTACAAATTGGAGCAACTCTGGGAACAAAATGGCTACTTAAATCTTCACACACAGAGTGTTCTTAGAAATTAAAGGTGCTAACTACAGACAATATTCACCCACACCCACTCACACATCATCTAATGGTACTCATAATAATCCTCTTCCTCTCTAATCTCATCCCACCCACCTTTCAACTATGATTCACAATACATTCCGCAACCTTCTCTAGTTGGTGGCAGATTTGGGGAGAAGGAATTAGATTCCAGGCTGATTGAATTTCTGGAGGATGTCTGGTTGAGAACTTTGCAGTAACTCTTGGTCTTTTTGCTAGTGATGAATGAAATGTGAGGATCGGAAGTTTGGATTAGCATCCAAATATTTGAATACCTATTTAAAATCCTAAACAAATCTCTACTCTTCTTGAGGGTTGCCTTGGCTTGGCTGCAACATGTGGGCCTTTAACAATCTCCTCATTCTCATGATGTTTCTCTCTAATGGGGTGTACAAACTATATCCTGCCACTGAGAGGTTAAGAGACAAGTAGATACGTCCTCAGCTGTGACTAACTGGGTGACCATCAACAGCTGGGATGTGAGCCTGCAAATCAGGTAGAAGGAGGCTTCCAAGGAGCCTGTGAGGACTCTACCTTCGCTACAAACTGGTAGGAAGCAGTGAAAGGAGCTGGAACCTCCAGGAAGAAAGCACTGGGAGCAGTTCCTCTGCAAAAGGGGCTTGGAGGCAGATGCAGGTAGGAAGTGGCTTAGGAAACCAGTGATGAATCTGAAGAAGCAGATTTTAGCTGATTAATACAAGGTCTCTGGGCTGGAACCCAGAGGACAGGGACCTGTGTTCCCCTAGCTGTCACCAGGAAAAGTACCTTGTCATGTTCTGGGTCCCACAAAAAATAAAGAATAAGACTGAGCCCTGAAGTAGAGCAGTTGTAGTTAACGTGAGATAGTACAGTTAGGGTAGTCATAGCAGGGTAGATCAATGTCCAGCTTCAAACTACCAATTATGTTTTTGTTTTTCTTTACCTCTTTATGTGGTTAATTTAGTAATCAATTTTATTTCTTTCATCCTTTATCCCTGTGTCATTTATATACTTGATCCAGTTGAGCAGCGGGAAAAAAATCAGGGATTTGGAGCAATCAAATTTTTTAATTGCTTTGCTCTGGCTCTGCTCCAGCTCTGGGCAAAAACCTACTGGTCTGTGCTCCAGCTCTGGCCTCTGCTCCAAAGCCCTGAAAAAAATAATAAATAGTGCTGGCTCCAAGATCCTGCAATTAAAAAACATAAAAGGCCTAGCTTATCTAGTCTGAAGAGTTTCTGCTTACCTTGAGCATAGCTAGTAAATATGAAAGGCAGATTAATGTAGTAGTCATTTTTTTTTTTTTGGTATTAATGTAAGGTTAAATATATCTAAATCATAAATATTTTTATCTGAAGACTTTTTTCTGTTTTAGGATATTTCACTGAATTGTGAAATTGGGATTTTAAGATTTTCAACTCTTAGAAAAAATGCAGAAATCTTATTAATACTTCTCAGATTTTTTCTTCTGTATAGCAGTGCATTTTATAGAAGTATCATTAGTTCCATTTTTTTTAAAATGGGGAAACTGAGGCCCAGAGAAGTTTAAGTGACTTATTAAAATTTTATCAGCACATTAGTGGCAGAGCCAGGAATAGAAGGCAGGTTATCGACTCCAACTCCTTTGATCTATCTACTTGATCATGCAGTCTCCCCCTCCTTCTTGCTCTATCATCCACAACGTGAACTTGAGGACTTTGTGGGGTTTTAGTTTGTGAAGTTTGCTATATATTTTCCCCTCATGTAGGGATGTCTTGTCTCCAACCCCACAGAACTGGCCACAAGTTAGGCCCCTAAAACCACAGTTTCTTCTGAGATCCAAGCAGACATCCAGGCATTTGCACAGGCCAGGGACACACTGCCCTGTGCTTCTGTACTTTCACCTGGCCCCACTGCTTCTTCCTGACCTCACTGGTAGCATGGCTCCAAGGGAATCTTCTAAGAGGTCTGGTGATCCTGAGAACCTTCTTTGTCAGTATTAACTCATTCACAACATTCCTGCACAATTGAGGGGAAATGTGGCCAGGGCCTGCTCCAGCTTTTTTGCCACCCCAAGCGGAGAAGGAAAAAAATGAAAATAAAATAAAGCCGCGATTGGTGGCACTTCAGCGACAGTCTACCGCGCCGTTTCATTCTTCAGCGGCAATTCGGTGGCCAGTCCTTCCCTCTGTGAGGGACCTGCTGCCGAAGACCTGGACATGCCAACCTGCTTTTACCTGCTGTCATGGCAGTGGGTGAAGCTGTCGCTTGGGAGACTAGCTCCCCAACCCACCTTTTCTGCATGTGACCCTGCCCATACTCCACTCCTGCTCTGCCCCAGGCCCCACCCCCATTCTGCCAAGGCTCTGTCCCTCCCCACTGTCTCCCTCTCCTCTTCCCTCCTGCACTCTGCTCACTCTGTTCCAGCCAAATCCTGGAACTCAAATGAAACAAATGACATTTAGGAAAAAAACACTTTTCTGCAATTTCTTTCTAAAGAAAATGGAGCATGTTTTCCATTGCATGTCAGAGGGAGAAGACTGGACATGCAGAAGGTACCTAATTAAAAGCACAAAATTTGGGAATAAAAAATGTCAGTCACAAGTTTTTGATATGCCCTGAAGCTAGTCAGAGATTTATTTGCAAAAACTTTGTAGTCAGCTGTCTTGCTGAATACAACATTAAATATTATGGAATACATGATGCGGCTCTTCTCTGTTTTGCATTTTCTTAATCAGTATTTCTAAGCTGATCTTGTATTTTAAATGTACTCTTAAATCTTCATAATGTAATAATTCCAGATTACTACATGTATAACTCACTGAAACAAAGACATTATTTTAAATTAATCAGTCACAGAGGTTTAGTGTGTTCATAACGTTCATTGCTTTTAGAAAAAGGGAACACTAATTTACTTTGTGTGATCTCCACAACAATAGATATGTTTATGAAATTTCACCAACTTTAAAAACTGTTTCCAAAGATTTTAGGCATAACAAAGGATTTTATATCTTACTAGGTACTGATTTTGCTGGAGGGTTCTCTTAAAACTAGTTCATCAGATAGCCAGAGTTTCCCCTTTACTTCTGACTATCTGAAAAGAAAGGGGTGTTGTCTCTTTAAGGGCTCTCTTAAATGTGAGGGAAGGCGTGAAGGGAGACAGGGATGGACAGGAAGATTTTGGAAGCAACTTTTTTTGTGTGTGTTTTTTGTTTTGTTTTTTGCTATAGTAATTAAAATGTGTATTTTAGATAAGGGTGGTCTTTTGAAGGATTTATTTTAAAAAACTGTATGTCTAAAGATCCAAGCATTTAAGGCTAAAGATGATTGTGCATCTAAAATCTATGCAATGATTTTTTTTTAGAGATGTAATTTTATAATCTTCACCAACTCACTAATGAAATATTTTAAACTAACATGTTCTGAGTAAATATTACAGTAATGCACAACAAGGGTGACCAAATTGCAAGAGTGAAATATCAGGACACATTGCGCGAGTGATGGGGAGGAGAGACAGACAGACAGACACAGGTGCACAGCCCCAACCGGAGCTAGAGGCACATTGGTCTGCCTGGCCCTGTGCTACCAGTGTGCCCCTTCCTGTTGGGAGTGGACCCATGCTGCACCACGCAGTTCCCTTGCCCAGCGCCTCCTGGATCCACTATGCCCAGAGCCTCCCTACAACCCTTCCACCACAAATGCACAATGCTGTGCACACACACCCCACGCAGCACCTCCTTGCCCACAGCCCCACCACAGCTGCCCAGCACCCCACACAGAATCCCCTACTCGCTAGTTTCCCAATACACACCGTTTTCCCCTCTGTCCCTTCTTTCCTCCCTCCCAGTGCCCTTCCCAACAGTGCCCTTCCCACCACCAAAACTATACAATGCCCCACAGAGACCCACACTGCCCAGTGCCCTGACACACACACATCTACCCCACAGCCCAGCACTCCCCCCACACACCTCTCAGACACTCACTCCATCACACCCTGCCCTCTTCCCTAGCTGCACCCACCAGCGCTGCTGGGATGTCTCTGGCTCGTGGGGTGAGAGCAGCAAGGGGAGTCTCCAGACGCTCCATGGGCTGCGCCTGCCACAAGTGTGAGCTCTGTGGCTCCCATTGGTCGGGAAAAGCATCAGTGGGAGCTGCTGGAGCCGTGGAGCAGGGCTTACAGGTGTTGGCAGCATGCAGAGGCCTCCCCCCCCACCACTATAAGAGCCAGAGGGACCTGCCAGTCCCCTGGGGCGGCTCCAGTCCTGGGAAACATCTGGCAAGCTGATCCCTCTGGCTCCTAGGGTCAGGGCGGGGGGCACGGAGGGCTCTCTGCCCACTCTCAGTGCCTGTAAGCCCCGCCCCTGCAGCACGCGGCACTCCTGCCAATGGGTGGGCACCGAGAGCTGCCCCAGGAAGCGGTGAGCGACGATGCCATGGCTGCAGTCCAGACAGTCCCCAATATCTGGACAAAGGACATCCTGACCGATATAAGGTCAGGATGCAGGACAAGTTCCCTAAAATTGGGACTGTCCCAATAATATCAGGATGTCTTTGTCACCCTATGCACAACTGTTTGTTTTTGTCAGTAAATTCAGAAACTGACAGTATATACCTGGAGGTTGGCAAATGCCTGTTAAATGGTTTCATTACCCCTTGAATGGCTCTTTAACAGTTTCAATGTTGTGCTAATAGGTCTGGCAGACTTTTTCACTTTTAAGTTACTAGATCCCCTCTGGAGTAAGAGTCACTAGGCTGTAACAGCCAGCTTTGGGAGCCTGCAGGGAGGATCAGAACAGGAATAGGAAGAGCCGGGTGGGTGGGCACTAAGACCCATTGATGCCCCAAATTTTCAGGTGCCCTATGCAGCACTATATGCTGCGTATGCCTATGGATGGCCCTGCCCACACAATTGCTATTAAGCATTTAAGGCACTAAGTGAGGTACACCACCAGGGCTCGCTCTAGCAATTTCGCCGCCCCAAGCACAGCAGCACGCTGCGGGGGGGCGCTCTGCTGCTCGCCTGTTCCACGGCTCCGGTGGACCTGCCACAGGCGTGTCTGTGGAGGGTCCGATGGTCCCATGGCTCCGGTGGACCTTCCGCAGCCACGTCTGTGGCAGCTCCACTGAAACCGCCTGCCGCCCTCCCAGCAACCGGCAGAGCGCCCCCCGCTGCGTGCCGCCCAAAGCAAACGCTTGGCGCGCTGTGGCCTGGAGTCAGCCCTGTACACCACATATTGTTAGGCATATGTAGGACCCATGGATCTTGAAAGGTATGTTGTGGGGGGTGTTGATCATTGTAGCAGTGGAGATATAACTGCAGATTTTGCATCTGTTGTTCCGACAAGGTCTGGCGCCAGTTTGTGTTGGTGTGTCCTGGTCTATGGGGACCTTGCTTCTGATGATGAGCTTGAAAAGGTTGGGGGGGGTTGTTTGAACGCCAGAGAAGGGAGTTCAGGAAAGACTTCTTTAAGGATGGGGTCCCTATCAAGTATAAGTTGTAATTGTTTGATATCTTATATGAGTTCCAGTTTGGGATGGTAGGTAACAACTAGATATGTGCGGTTGGAAGGGATTTTATTTCTGTCTAAAGCAGGTTCTTGCTGAGTATTTGGGTGGTCCATTCCATGAGGTAAACTACTTCTCTAGTGAAGAGTCTTTTTTGGTAAAGGTGGTTTTGAGTGTGTTCAGATATATATCCTGGATTTTCTTCTCAGGGTATATTTTGTGATATCAAAGTGCCTGGCTGTAGATAACAGATCTGTTGGTATGTTTGGGGTGGTTACTGGATCTATGAAGGTAGGTGTAGTGATCCATGGGTTTCTTATATATAGTTGTCTGTAGGGTTCCATTGTTGAAGATAATCGTAGTGTCCAGGAAGTTCATGTTGGTGTGGGAGTGTCCGAAATAGAGTTTGATAGTCAGGTGGTGGTCATTTGAAGTTGTGGTGGAAATCTGAGGGAGTTTGTCATCTGGTCAGAGGATGACAATATCATCGCTGTATCTCAGGTATACCATTGGTTCCATGGTGAATTAATCCAGAAATTCTTCTTCAAGATGGCCCATCAAGAGATGGGGCATACTGGGGAGCCATCCTAGCATTAATGGCAGTTCCCATGGTTTCGAAAGTGTTTTGTTGAATGTAAAATTGTTATGGGTGAGGATGAGTTGGGTGTATATCTGAGGGTTGTCCATTGTTTTGTAAATATTTGAAGGGGGCAGCTATGCTGTCATTGTGAGGGATATTGGTGTATAAGGAGGTGACATCAGTGGTGGCAAAGATGCTGTTCTGAGAGAGGTTATTAATGTTGTGGAGTTTGTGGAGGAAGTGTTGTGTCCTGGAGAAAGCTGGTCCTTTGTGTGGTGAGCAGTTTGAAGATGGTTTCCATGAGTCTCAATATTCCTTTGGTAAGAGTACCATAGCCAGATATGATGAGTCTGCCTGGGTTCCCTTATTTGTGTATCTTGGGGAGCATGTAGAAGGTCCCCGGGGTGGGTTTGTGGAGGATGAGTTTGTAGAGTTTCTCTTGGAGTTGTTTCGGGAAGGATTTGATGAGATCCTTACATTTTACCCAAGAATTTATGTAGGCTCTTCTTTGACTTCTTTATAGTAGGTGGTGTCGGATAGCTGTTGGTTGGCCTCTTTAATGTAGTCATGATGGTTGAAGCCCCGTTGTCTGTTGGCTTGATCACTAACTGCTGATTAGATTTCAGGGACTGTATAGCTGTCCTCTTAGCAGTGGAGAGATTGTGGTGGATGTGATATTTAAGGGTTTCACTGTCAAAAAAATGTTCTGAAGCAATCAACATAATGATTAAAAGTGTGGGTTCATCCTCTCTGTGGTGTCTAGCAAGATGATTCTTTTTTCTTATGATTGTTGATGGGACATGATCTTTGTGAGTAGTGGTGTCATTGTTGGGAAAGAATTTTGAAGCAGTCAGTGGGCAGACAGGGGTATGGCAATATTAATGTTTCCCTTTCCCTATGCAAGATTACATAAGCCTCCTCTTTTCCCTTTTCAGAAGGTAAACAACATTGATTTAATGCTCTCAATGTCGTCATAAATCACATGCAAATTGACATATTTCATGGGGTTCAGGCTGTTTGTTTGTTTTGTTTTTTTTGTTTGTTGTCCTAGGCCTGACAATAAGTGGCAACCACTCTCCTCCTTTTTCTCAATTTGTTTCTGCCTGTCTTTCATTAAGGACTGAGAAAATATAATCTGATATGAAAATCCAATTGAAATTTCTTTTAAAATGCTCCCTGTATTCAAAATGGTTACAATGCTTAGAGCTGTATGAATAACTGGGTTTTTTTTGTTTTTGTTTTTTCCCTGGTTTGCTGGTCATGTTGAAAAATCCAATTTTTTAAATTTAACATCTTGCTTTATTTTCAAGGTTTTTTAATTTTATTTTTTAAAATAAAATTGATGTATCTCTATAAACAAGTCATTTTGTATTGAAATGATTCATTTTGAAAATATGAAAAAAATGTTTATTTTTTAGAACTTTTTTTAGGTTTTTAGTTCGAAACAATTTGAATTCTACACGAATGTGGAAAAGATTTGTCAACCCGATTCTGCATTTTCAGCCAAAAAAAAAAATTGTCTGAAAAATTTTGCCCAGCTCTAATCAACTTTATGCGTCTTTCTGAGACTGAGTTTGATAGGCTTTCTCTTGATCCCTTAAATGTGACTACTGCCTCGGTCATCTGCTGTTTGATCAGGTGAAACTCTCACTGATGCTAATGAGAGCTGTAATACAAGATGAGGCACGCAGAGCCTGATCCTGAGTGGGACTGAGCGTCACTGATTTCCTTGGGAATTTGGGAGGCAGTAGCATATCTTGGGATTTAACTTATGGTGAGAATTTCTGGCTATGAAATACGAAATTAAAGAAATGACAGAGTTATGGAAGTGTCCTCTTCATTAAAGAGAATAGAAGTTTCAACATAACTTGGGGGTGAGGGACCTTAGCTGGATCCATCTAGTAACCCAATTATAGCTAAACTCAACTGCAAGCTGGATTTATTTATGTATTTATTTATTTTTATTTTTTTAGTCATCCTCTCTCATAACTTCCAAAATGTAGAACTACTGAACTTGCATCCAAACCTTTCCTAATTTTCTTCTGAAAGGTCTGGCTAATTTTTAACGTCTATTTGTCAGCTAAGACTGGAAGTAAAAGTCTAAAGGCTAATATTTCCCTGGCATCATCCTTTTTAAGGTTAGTGCTTGGGGAGAGGGAGTGTGTGTGTGTGAGAGAGAGAGAGTGAGAGTGAGTCTGCCAACATCATGGGGGTCCAGACTAAGCATAAACTGTGCATTGTAGTTGACTGGTAGTATCCCTGAACCTTCCCATTGTTTTGTAGTGTAGTGATAGGAAATCTCAAAAGTTTTAGATAGTAAGAAGTTTGGATAAGCCCTAAAATATTTGTATTCTTTATTCCCTCAAATTAGCGCATTGACTCTTGCTTTCCCATTTACTAAGTCTGGCTGAAAAATGTGGAGTTGTTTTTGTTGCAGATTTTCTATCCAGTTGTACCATTAACCCATTTCCTGCACCTATATCCATGATCCCCTTCCTTAGAAATGTCTGCCACAAACTCTCTTGCCAAGCTGCTCTTCTGATCCATATGTCTTCCCTTCACACATACCTTCAGTACAGCTGATTCCCAAGATAAGCCATTCCAGATCATGTCAATGCTACCTACTGACAATGCTACACAACTTAAATGGAATAACTCTAGCAAAATTGCACTTATCTTATTGGCATCTTAAAGTGATCCACTTTATAATCTAATGAGAATCTCAATTAAACTATATCTAGACAGCTGTGCAGCAACTCTAACATTACATTCACAATTTTACATTCTACCAGTAAATGTCAGTTTTGTTTATGTTCTAAGCCAGTAAAATGATAACCCTTGGGAGCCTGTTATCAAAAAAGTGAATCCTACTGTGATCTGATGCTACTGGAGCATGATCAAAAACTGCTAATATGGAAGAGTATAATGTGCCTGAATCTGGGAAACATAATGTACTTGATCTTTTGAGA
Source organism: Chelonoidis abingdonii (assembly GCF_003597395.2). Classification (NCBI taxonomy): domain Eukaryota; kingdom Metazoa; phylum Chordata; order Testudines; family Testudinidae; genus Chelonoidis; species Chelonoidis abingdonii. Next base: position 61,139,359 of record NC_133773.1, read on the forward strand.
CTTCAAAACAAATTAAAACCTATCAGATGGCACCCAGAAGCACTGTTTTTTTTAAAAAAAAAAAAATTTTTAATCATGTCTATACTTACATGTTGTTTAAAAAATCATTTAACTACATTGAGATTGAATTGTTAGAAGTTTTTGAGCCATTGAATGAACCACCACTGGGGGCGTGAAGTCAGAAACAAAAAATAAGGTGTAAAGACTGAAGACAAGCACTTTCACTGTTGATCACTGAAGAGATATTAAGAGGCCTTTATTGGTCTCTCTCAGCTTAATTTCCATACATTAGATTCTGTAGAAGTATCCTTTCAGTTTCTTGATGCAAAATTAGAAGTACCAGAAGATTCAGCTTCTACCTCTGATAGCTTTCTCCACATTTTAGTGGGTGGAGGGTCATCTTAATCAAAATGAAAGGCACATCCTATTAAGACACCTTTGCTGACAAATAATTAAGATGAATTACTAGCATACACTTGTCCCCCCTGCCTTGTTGGTGTCAGTTTGTAGCAGGCATGTGAGGTTTACAGTATATGCTTTGTTCTTTAAATGTAATTTACAATCTAACTCACAATCTTAACTACCTGAGATTTTAATCCTAAACCTGTCACTATATATTATTTTCAGACTCCGAACACTTCTACATTAAAACAGGGTATAAGTAAAAGTTAACAGGATCTTGGAGTGAAAGGTTTATGTTTCACACAGTGAAACAATCAACATTCTTTCAGCCAGCCAGCCAAAGTCAACTCTTCTGTCTGTTTGGAAGAGGCACTGACTTAGGAAAGTGACACATTAAAATTGGTTGTATTGATGATAGGATTTTATAATACTAAGGTACACATAATACTGTGTACCCTAGTATTATATTATGCTTTGGATAATTATAGGATATGAAAATTCCATTTGTCCTAAATTGTGTGCTCGTGTCTGTTTTTGAGTTTGTGCTTTCTGATCACATGTGGTGTGATCTCCAAAATTTAGGTAGAATTTTTTTGTTACATTGAATCAGATCACACAATTTTGATACACAATTTAAGAGTGTAGGCTAGTGACATCTGAAAGCCATTAAGCACATTTGCCACATTAAAATGTGCTAAGTTTGTTTACAGCACTGGCTAATGATCTCACTGCAAATAACTGTAAAAAGGGTAAGAAAAGTCTAACTTTTTTTATCCTGAGGAGCCATATTGATATTTTTAACTATTTCACTTCCTTTCCAGCTACAGGTTTAAATCTCAATCCTCCTTATACAGTAAGACCTGGTCTACACTGGTCGGGGGAGAGATCGATCTAAGATGCGTTGACTTCAGCTACACTATTCTCATAGCTGAAGTTGCATATCTTAGATTGATTTAGGCTTACTTTGCATCCTCAGGGCGCAGGATTGATGGTTGCCGCTCCTCCGTCGACTCCGCTTCCACCTCTTGTCCTGGTGGAGTTCTGGAGTCGACAGGGAGCGTGTTTGGGGATCGATGTATTGCATCTCATCTAGACACGATACATCAATCGCCAATAAATTGATTGCTACTCGCCAATCCAGCGACTAGTGTAGACATACCCATAAATGGCCATGGACGGATAGTAGATATAGGAGTCCCTAAGCAGAGTAGACTTCAGATATGTGTGCTTTTTACTCTGAAAATAATACTGAATAGTTGACTTATCAGTGTTGTCCCAAATATATAGCAGATTTGCTGTACCTTTCTAAGTATCAATATTAGCCATATCAAACTCTTCACTGTGAAGTATGGAGGGGATGAAAGGTATGCAAATAATGAAACATGACCAGTAAAAGTGTGCACATAGTTGGAGAGAGGAGCACAAACATCCTTTCTTTGAGTTCACAGAAGTGCCTCCTTCCCCAATTCAAACACCACACAGGGGTTCCATGTGTCTGGGCTGGGGGATAGCAATGCTACATAACATAATCTCCTGGCAAACTTCTTGTGCCTTTTAACTTGCGTATTTATAAGATATCTATTGGTATCTTCTATCAAATCTTCAGGGCAATTTATGTGGGAAATGATGCTCTCTCTGTTGTTGTTGTTAATGTCTGTTGGTTCTTGCTCTTTGCTTTCAGAACCTTGAGATAGGGAGAAGTTAGCTATTCGCAGCACAGCTTCTGAGGAGAGGTATAGGACCTCTACATGGAAGCCTTGGCTCACCATCGGTGCCATGAAATCTGTAGAATTTTATCTGCAAGTCTTATACAGTCTGCACATTTGGAAGGACAAGCCCCTCCCTTCTGATGCTTTGGCAGAGTTCCTCATGTGTCTTCCCTCCATCATGCGTTTTTCCATGATGTATAGCCTTATTGTTTTACCTATATATAAATAAACAAAGAAAATTGCTCTAACATCCAGGAACTGTTGAATGCTAATTCTGGCTCTAATACTAACTGCATGAATTTGGGCAAGTCATTTCATATCTCATTTCCTATCTGTAAGGTGGGGACAATAAGAACACTTTTTTCAGGGCCTCTGTGCTTTTCCACTTATATGATGATTCCCCCTCGTGACAAAACAACACTTATTGAAAAGTAACTTTTTTTTTTTTTCCTTTATCAGCTTCCAAAGGCTGTTTTGACGATTGCTAGCTTAGGGCCCCATTATTTCCTACATGGGACTTCCTTTCAAGCCATCTCCACTTCCCCCAGTAATCCGTTGCAGACTGGAGGATTCTGCACAGAGGATTCTAGTTTCTATGTTGTTGTATGGCTGCCATTGAAAGCCCCCTTAGGGGTGTGAAAAATCCTCTCTGCAGAGGAGGAGTGCAACAAAAATGACTGCAGATTGTATTATGGTGCTTTGTGTCGCGTGGATTTTGGAAGACAGAATCTGGCTTTCCCACTACCACCTCACCCCATCCCAATGAATTCCTTTGAGGCTGGGAATAAGGGTAGACTGCCACAGAGGCAGGATTTCAAATCTAGTAGCCACACCGCCTGTCTGGTCAAGGCAGGGAATGGAACATGGGGGCCATACTTTTGATGATGTAAAAGGTTGTATGTGTCAAGTGTGATGAAGACTGAAAGAAGCAACAGGTTATCTCTGTATTTTCCCCTCCTACTCACCCAAAGCTCTGTACATTGCATTCCTACTAGACCAAAGTAGATGGAAATATAGGCACCACACTCTGATGCCACATGGAAGGACCTAAGCATACAAATTCCACCTTTTTACAAAGGGTTAAGGAAAAGTGATTTCTACACACTGGTTAACAGGTAATTTCAACTACAATGCTTAGTTCAGTCATGGTTCTGTTTATCTGCTTTCATGCACTGTTGATCAAATCCCTACACTACTATGAAAAATACCCGTTAAATGCTAATAATGATGATCATCATACTTAGCTATTATGTATGGATTATCAATAATTATGCATTCATTTTATGATGGAATCCCTTATTTATTAAAAACACATTCCATTTTCTGGACCTCAATTATTTGAATGAGAAGAGAAAGTAAATTAAGGTGCTTAGTTTGTAGCAGATGTTGTAGCTATAGTTACTGCTTCATACGTTATTGCAGGTTATTATAAGATTGGAACTGTTATAGATAAGCATGCAATAATATTTTCACTGTCACCATGATCATTGACTAAGATAAGAGCTTAATGTTCTGTTTTTTGTTCAGGATAAGAGAAAAACAAGGAGGGAGGAAATGAAGAAAAACAAACCAAAGTGCTATGTATCATATAATATGTTATAAAAAAAAAAATCCTTCTCTTCGTTTTAAAACTACATGCGCATCAGTGATGACAGACACTACTGAGGGGATTTAGTGTTAAAGAGAAGTCTGTTAATTTTATTTGCAACAGAGAGTGGAAAGCATGCTCATTCAAGATACATGTTGTATCATTTTTAAATCAAGGCCATCTTTTTCTCAGTGGTAAACGTGAAATGTTTTTAAAGGCCAGACTTAGCATAAAATCTATTGGTTGCTATGGAGACTACTTACCACACAGGACTGCACTCTGTGTTCAACTCTGTGATTTTTCTCTATTCAAAGGTTCAGCATTGTCAAAAAACAAATTAGTTTTTCAGTTGTTTATCTCAAAGTTCATTATGAAAAAAGCAATAAATAATAAGAGATTTTATTCGTGTGTGGATAGGAGCAATATGTGAAGTCACTTGGGCACTATTCCTTAAAATTCACTATTTTAGAATCATTAGAACAAAATTGGCTATTGTTAGGAAATAAAATGGATTTTGATATTTTTTGTGTATATGAAAATGAAGCAAAGTAGGTACTTGGAAGTCTGATCCCAACAAAATTACATGGTAATAAAGCTTTTCACACCTACGCAGCACTTAGTAACACAGCTCTGAAATAGAAGAGAGATTAAGCCCTGAAAGACTAAAACTTTGTACCTGGGGAGCATTACTTCTCTCTTTATGAAAGACCATGAGGATTCAGGCCCTAGTACTTCTTGAATTATTCATGCTATCCTTTGCATCACATATCTTTAGGCTTGTCATTAGTAGGAGCACAAATCTAACTGGCTGCAACGCATCATTGAAAACCTGTACATCTGCTTCTTCTCAAGCACTTGCTTAATTATATCAAATATTTTCTGCCAAGACCCCCACAACACCACCCCGCAAGAGGCCTAATCCTGTGAGGTGCTGCCAAGTGTCTTCCTTTGAGTTAATTAGGGGCTGAGGTTCTCCAAGGAAGCAGTCAAGCACTCAATATGTCTCAAACTCAGGCTAAGAATGAAAATTTGTAGAAGTAGTAAGGGAAGCCTCTGATTACCTAAGGTATTCCAGTTGTAAATTGGTGTCAGCAAGTTCTTGCTCATTTTTCTGTAACATCTTACTTAATCCAGGAATGTCTGAGCACATTCATTTTCAATGCATATTTAAGATTCACTGATGTCACTACTTTGGTGTGTTCTAGACTCTATTAAGTCAAATTCAGAGCTGTTGTAAGTGGATGCAACTCCACTGACTTCAGTGATCAGGTGTTTCCTTATGCTCCCATTTCAAGTCAATGGCAAACCCCCATAAAATTCAATGATAGCAGAATGGGCCCCAGGTCTCAGCTTGCTTCTGTGATTCTGACAATTTTTATGACAATTAGAAAAATGGGGGAAACCTACTGAACGCATCTGATACATTACATTATTTATAAAAAGTCATTTTAAAAATACTCTCTTTGGTTCTGTGTGTAATACACTAGAGCTTGCTTATTTACAAATCACATTTGTTGGCAAAAAATTGTGCCTACAACAAGTTGTTTCCAAGATTGCACTTTCATAGTGAAATCATTCTCCCACTGTAAAGTGTAGGACACTGATAATTAACATCTTGCAAACATGCAATTAAGAAAAATAAAAAAAGATTCAGAAGAAAAATGAAGACATAATTTCATTGGGGCTATTGTCAATCTCTTCAAAAATTATTATGCAGTAGGCCTCCTCCTTTGCTGCTCTGTATGTTTTAGTAGAGTATGTACTGTTCCACACTGCATGCAAAGTAATGCCAAAAAAAGTCTTTAAAAACGATTTAGCTCATTTAAACAGTCCAGTGGAGGCTAGTTAGGCAAAACTAACAGATGAAAGTGTGATTGCAGTAATAGAAAATTGGTATTTCACTCAAAATAATGAGCGCAAATCCTACTCTATAGAGTTCCACTGAAACAATAATGGGACATTTTATCAAAATAAGTTTTTAATTTTTTTCTACAGTAAGATTCTTGCCTGAGCGCTTATATTCACATCTTGCATGTGGGTTCTTTTTCTTTCTTTCTTTCTTTTTTTTTTTTTTTTTTTTTTTTTTTTTTGTTTTGGTTGGTTCCTGTGGGTCTTCTACACAGCTCAGTGGGGACATACTCTTCCTTCTGTACTCTGCCCGGCATTTAATAAGGTGCTTATAGGATATTAGTAAAGGCAGAATTTAGCCTATCATGTAGTAAGTAAATATTGTCTTTAAGGAGTTTTGAGGCTAACAGGGAACCCATTCTACCCCTTTCAACTAACTAGAATAACATTAAAAATTAATTTTAAAAATTAACTGATCTTATAGTATTATGTTTCTTTAAAGTGAATGTAATATCCTTAAAAGGTGCCAGGCAAACAGCATGAAAGACTTAAGTCCTTTTATCCACAGAATAGAGATAGCGAGCTTCTTCTAGGAAATTTTGCCAGTTCGTCTCAATCTTGCCCTAGAGGAATCCCCTCTCATGGAGTCTCAATTATATTCTCTCCATGTTATTTTACTACTTTCCCGAGATAGCTCACTAGACTCTAGTGGGCATAATACAGCAAGAGTTTAAAAACAAAGGAAAGAGGAAATGTTGACTGCAGTTTAGGTGGCACCTTATAATAGTCCTAGAATGATGGTCCATAACGCTATCAGTGAGTTTGCAATATTTGAAGCTATTGCTACTGATTACTATAATACTTTTTAATATGTGAAAACCTTAGAATGGTGTGATTTATGAGTATAATATAATATCTCATTTAAAGGTGACCGGGCCAGAAAGAGTTAATTAACTCACCTCACCAACTGACTGGACCCATGGGTGAACCTTAAGAACTGGTTAGGAAAATATGTAAATGAATAGAGCTTTGAAATGCAAGTCTGCATTGTTAGAGGTAGAAGGGTAGATGTTTGCTTAGGTCTTGGGATGCCAGCAAACAAGTCTTGTCTATTGCTGTAGTTTTAATTCAAAGATCAAAAAAGGAATATTAGCATTTAAGATGATACTTGAGTGAAATAGTATTATTGTCTGTGTCTCTTTGAAGGTTGTGGTAACCTGTATCTGAACTGTTTAATGGATAAATTAGTCTGTTTTAATTGCCAGGATGTTTGGGAGAAGGAGTTAAGCCTATTGTTTTCTCAGGCCGAAAGGCTGCTGGAAATGTATGAGAAGCCTGAGACACGATCCTTCTTCATCTCAGATCTGCTTTGGGTTTCAAGAGGGGGAAACCTTAAGCCACAAGGATTGAGATCCCCAGTCATTGATTGGAGTCACCCTGAATATGGAAATTGGACTATGACCTATAGACTATTTCTAAAAGGACTTTTGGCAACTACAAGCTCACCTCTACTATGTATTTGAACCTCAAGAATTGATTTCAAGTTTGTATGTATATGGATCTTTTAACCAACACACTCTCTCTTTTCTGTTCTAATAAATTTTAGCTTAGTCAATAAGAATTGGCTATAAGTGTGTATTGTGGGTAAGATCTAAGTTATAATTGAACCTGGGTATGTGGCTGATCCTTTGGGATTGGAAGAACCTTTTCTTTTATATGATGAAGTAAGATTTTCAGGAATCATCATCATATGTTTGACAGGTGTGTCTGGACGGAGGCCTGAGGCTGGGCACTTTAAGGGAACTGCGTGGTTTAAACTTCTAAGTAACCAGTGAGGTACTATAGAAGCTGTTTTGTGCTGGCTTGGTAAATCTAAGTAGTGGAATAACCACCAGCATTTGGGATTTGTCTGCCCTGTTTTGTTTGCAGTTCACCCTGATTGAGTGACCTCAGCTGGCTCCCACGGACAGCACCATCACAAATGGATATGATGAGATTTAGAATATATAAACTGAAAACTGTCAGGAAAAAATCCTAAATAGCGAGATTTATTAGATGGCGGAATAACATACCAAGGGGAAAAATCAATGATTGTCATTTAAATCTGACCTGGACAAAACACTAGAATATGTTCTACAATAGGGAGCAATCTTGGCAAAGAAATGAACTAGATTATCTAATTCATCTTCTCTGTTATTTCTATAATTTTACCATATTTCAGTAATAAACTGGTCGGGTCTGGTCTGTCAGATTGAAAGAATTTTTTTTTCCTGAAACTGGGTATAGCAGTAACACCCACTAAAATATTTGTCCAATAACTTGTGAAAAATGACGAATGATTTCACATCTACAAGTGTATCTTTGAGTGTGTATATAATTAGTAAAGAGCTGGGTACCCTGATGTGGCAATCACATTCTTTAATCCACTCTTTGAGGTTTGTTAGCAATGCACTAGACTAAAGTATTTTGGAGACTCCTGTGTTTACTGCTAGCCTGGTGTCTTCATTCTGTCTTATGAGCATAAAAAAACACACACAATACAATTTTTAGTCACAATGCTTATAAAAAGCACCCAAGATATCAATAATGCCAATACCATACATTTTTCATCTCCAGACCCCTCAGGAAAGGATCCATTGTAAGAAATGTAAATGTAACAAATTCACAATGCCACTGCAGGAAAATCCTACTTGGCTGTCCATCTCTTTGCTCAAAATTATTTTTTCTTAATTCAAGGGTTTTTTCCCTCAATGATTACAATGTTTCTCAATGTATGGTTTGGAAAAAAGATGGTATTCGCAGCCCACTCCTAAAACAGCATTCACCTACTAGATAGAGTCCAAACATACCTATGTCTTGGGATTTCTTTTATCATTAACTTAAATAACAACCACAACAAACACAAACCTCAGCCTAAGCTTTCTCCTGGGTTTGGCTGTTCTTAGGGTTCTCAGCTGTAGGACCTATCTGTTCTTGCTCCTGGCTCTCTAGGTCTCAGAGATTGCATCCCTTTTATGCTCCTGCCTCTAAGCTAATATAACACAACAGCTTGTATGGAATTGGTTATCTGGAGCCCCTTTCTGAAGAGTCTAGGAAGGGAATGGAGGCCTGTGAAGCTCAGACCCAGAAGACCATGTGAGTCTCACACTGGGTAGGGATCAAGGGGTAAGAAGAGTATTGATTATGGGATGGGAGGCTGAAATGGCTAAAGTTTTGTAGAATTCTGGTCACATTTCTGTCATTTTTGGTTGGGAAGTTGGATGTGAATTTGGATCTAAACTACTTACAGGGATAAAAAACTGACTTCTAACTTTGGTGTAGCCATAGCCTGACACTGCAGGGTCAGTCCATCTCTTCCAAAAGTGATGATAGGCTCCAAGTTTTCTCAACTGTTTATCCACCCTTCCCCCATTTTCAGCCTTTGCATTTGGTGCTTATCTGCTAGATAGCTTCTATTCCCATGTTCCTACCACTGGGAATTGTGGTTCAGGCACCAAACATCCCTCCCAATATTTTCAAGGTCAATTTGTGAAGTGGTTAAGCAAAGAAGTGAAAATTAATTCTTGGAGGGAAATAGTGTTGGGGAAAGTAGACAAGTGGTTAGCACAGTGAACTTATCAATTACACAAACCTTTTTAGGGTATGTACTCACACCACTTCTTATAAATTTGTTAGCATTAGTTGATTACATTGAGACATCTTCCCCCCCCTCCCCCAACATGCCACCCAGCATTAGGCAGAGGTGGCATGTTTGTAGAAATTTTGGTGGTGCCCAGAACCTGCCACTGCCCAAATTCTGCCCCCCCAACTCCATCCCCCCCATCTGCCCAAGGCTCTGGGAGGGAGTTTGGGTGAAGGAGGAGGTCTGGGGCAGGTGATTGGGGTGCAGCTCTGGGAGGGAGTCTGGGGATGGGAGGGATGCAGGGGTGAGGGCTGTAGGGTGTGGCTGCAGATGAGGGGTTTGGAGTGTGGGAGAGGCTCAGGGTGAGAGTAGGGGTGTAGGGGGTGAGGGCTCTGTCTGGGACTGGCATTGGGGGATTTGGGATGTGGGAAGGGCTCAGGGTGACAGTAAGAGTGTAGGGGATGAGGGCTGTGGCTGGCCCTGGGAATAAGGTGTCTGGGATGCTGGAGGGGCTCAGGGCTAGGGTAGAGGGTTGAGGGTATGGTGGGGAGGGTGAAAGCTCTGACTGGAGGTGTGGGCTCTGGGGTGGGCAGGGCTGGGGATGAATTTGGGGTGCACACATGCTGCTCTGGGACAGAGGCTCCCCCCCAGCCCTTTCCCTGCTGGCAGCAGCAAGCTGTGGGGGAGGAGCCCCACTTTCCTGCCCCACAGTCACCCCCACCACTGTCACTGCATGTGCTCCTAGGGCCCCTCTCAGGTCCAGGAATCTCCCTCGCCTCCTCCCCTGCTGTTGCCCCTGACTGTAGCCTCACTGGGGGTGAGGGATGGGGCTGCCTGCTTTCCCAGCGTGGGACAGGGAAGCAGCATGGAGGAGACAAAGACAGAGATGCTCTGCTTCCGGGCCTGGGAAAGGCAAGCAGGGGGCAGGGGCAGCAAGTTGGGGCTACGGGACACTTGGAGGGGGCTGCAGGTGGGGGGAGGGGGCACCCCGGCCCAAATGTTGGTAGAGCTGGGCTCCTGGCTCTGAATATTGCTGGTGCTCGAGCACCATGTGGGTATGGGACTCACTGCCTATGGCAGTAGGCATACAGTAGCCACTGTGGGTGTTGTACCAACACTTCCCACCAGTTAAATATATAGTTACAAAGCATATGCCGTCCCCCTAGACCTCCTACGTGTGGCATTGCAGGGAGCTCTTTTAGAACAGAACTCCACAGGACATTTGGGAAGAAAGCCCTCTGAACCTCATCCTGACATCTTTTTTGCTTCACACAGTGGAACCCCTACAACATTGCCACATACAGTGCTCTGTATTCATGTAGAGCAGAGGCCATGGAAAGTAAGATGGCATTATCTGAACCAAAAGCAGAAGTAAATTATTTGTGAGGAATTGCTATGTAATGAGTAGGGGGATCACATTGACTTGTGCTTGTCTTGTTTCAAGATGCAATTTAAGTTTTAGACAGAAATTAAGTGGTTTTAAACAGGGCACTTTGGCCTGCTCTACACTGGGGAGAGGGGGATCGATATAAGATACGTCGACTTCAGCTACGCTATTCTCGTAGCTGAAATTGCGTATCTTAGATCGACTTAGATTGACTTACTTGGCATCCTCGTGGCGTGGGATTGACGGCCTCTGCTCCCCCATCAACTCCGCTTCTGCCTCTCGCCCTGGTGGAGTTCTGGAGTCGATGGGGAATGCGTTCGGGGATCAATGGATGTATCATATCTAGACGAGATGCGATACATGGATCCCTGATAGATCGATCACTACCCGCCAATCCAGGGGGTAGTGTAAACATACCCTTTGTGTAACAAGATAAAAGAACAAAAGTACGTAATAAGAATTTTTTTTTTAATGGAAACAGGTTGACCTTATTTTGAGAGATTTATCTTTGCTGTTTCAATGTACCTGCTAAGGGACAGGGTGAACCTGAAACTTCCCCCTCTCCCACACCCAACTTCTACTATGCTGCTTAATTTGCTGGCTTCTATGAGCTGTAATTGTTGAGACCATTTCACTTCAAGAACAATAGCTTACCAATGATCTGAATTCTTACATGCTTTCTCATGATCTAGCCTGAGATCTCCAGAAGACTCAGGGAGGATTTAAGCAGATTAACCGCTAGCACTTTTTTTCTCTCCTAACAAAACAGGACTAGAAAAGACATATGGCAAATACTAAATGTAATTATATTAAATCTGTGTGGTTACCAAGAATGTCACCACTGCTGTAAACCATGGCCTTGGAACTTGAACCCTACTACTGTTTGAGTAGGACCTATGACACACAGTTGGCCAATTTTGATTCCATCCAGTAGAGGGCAGTGTGGCACATACCATGGTGCAGCTCATTACAGTATGCTATTTTTTGTAATAACAAAGCATCCTTGTGGCACCATAGAGACTTAAAAAATGTGTTTAATCTCTAAGGTGCCACAAGGACTCCTTGTTGTTTGTGCTGATACAGACTAACACAGCTACCACTCTGAAACCTATTTTTTGTAAGGTGAGAGATTTTCTTACTCCACATCTCTATGCTTTTTAAAAGAGAAGCTTATCATATTCCTAAATGTCTTCTCAATATCACTGAGTTGCCCCAAACTGAATACTGCATGTGTGTGCAAGTGTGGTCCCACCAGTAGTATGGAGAAGAAATATTGCCTCTCTGCTTTGTGATGTGATGCAGCCAAAGGAAAAAACACGTTGGCTCTTTTTGCTAATGAATAAGGTATAGGAAACTAAACAGATGTGTTATCTCAGATAAACTGGAAGTAGTATGATTACTACTAGCCATATTTCATAGAACTGGAAGGGACCTCAAGGTCATCTAGTTCAATCCTCTGCACTCAAGGCAGGACTAAGTATTATCTGGACCATCCCTGACAGGTGTTTATCCAACCTGCTCTTAAAAATCTCCCATGATGGAGATTCCACAACCTCTGCAGGCAATTTATTCCAGTGATTAACCACCCTGACAGTTAGGAAGCCTTTATTATTATTATTATTTTTTTTTTTTTACCATTTGTTACCATCAGTATGTAGGTAACCTGAGCACTGGATGACCTTGAAACTTGCAAGCTAAGGAGTACCATTATCTACAGAGAGAAGAGCTAACACAAGCAAGCATTGGCTGGAGCCAGTGTTAACAAGATTTAATAGCTTAAAATTCTTGTAAACAAAAAGTTTGTTTGTTTTGGTGTTTTTTTGTAGGCGAGAGAGACTCTCTGGCCCATGGTCTCTCTCCTCCCTCTATTCCTGTTGCACAGGGAATTTTTGCTCTGTGGCAGTCTCTCTCCATTAACATGAATAATACTTTCCAGAGACCACATATTCAATAGTTCTTTAGTTGTGCCATAGCTATCTAACATTCAGTGCATTAGTTTAATAGTCATTTCAATTAGCTATTAAAACAGAGCACCGCATATTCAAATCTCTACTGTATTCCTGCAAAAACAGGAGATCCCCAGAAATCACTCTTCACTTCAGTGAAGAGTTACTACCACAGAGCACCAAAAATAGTCTTGTCCAGCAGAAAATACTGAAGTAGAGGACATTCATTTCAGAGGGGCTCTGTCTCTTTCTAAAGAAGCAAAGTTTGCTTATATCCAGGAATATTTCACTTAGAGTCTCCCCCGTTCAGTTTTCATAACACACATTTTTGCTTGTAAAAGCTGTAACTGCTTCCTTCCTTCCTCGAGAGATCAAAGCAGAAGAAAAGCCAATGTGTACAAGACATTATTGGGCTCAGTTCCATCAAAAACGATTGCGAGGATGGAAGAATACTTCAAACAGCTATAAATCCTCCCATTTACATTCTCACTCTTTAGAAATTACAGTATATCCCTACATCTAAGCCACTGTCAGCTCTTCCAAAAAAATCAATATATTTACACAAATGAAGCAAAGCAAATACTGTACCTAAGAAACCAATACTATTTTATTTATATAAATGGAGGATTAAAAACAGAGCATTTATTTTATATAGTCTGGGATCATATGGCTGTGCATTTAGCTTTAAAATTACAACAAAATTAAAATTATGGACTGAATAGAAACACTAGATTTGTCTTATTACAATAATCTATGACCCACTTCAACCTCAGCTTTTTTTTCCATTTCCCCCTATGACTGAAGAGGTGTTAATGGGCCACTTCACCTTGAATGGTCCCTTGAAATATATGTTAAGTACTTATACTAAACAAATTGTTCCATTTGTATTTTGCGCTGGCACTCTGAATAAGACTTTGTCTATACTACACAGTTTTGTGGACAAAAAGTTTCATCGACAAAACAGTGGACGTGTGCACGCAACAATGCTCCTCCTCCTGATTTAACTCTCCTGCTTTGCTGATGTAAAACCACCTCTACAAGTGGTATCAGGTGATCAGCCACCAAGTGATCCACCTCAATGCTCCACTTCTGGAGAATTTCCCCCCCCACCCACCCCCCCGGCTTCAAAAAAGTTATGAAGAGCACAGCAAGCTGATATGACCATGGGAATATTTTCCTTATTGAGGTCTAATCTGCCAAAAAGGCAGTGCCAGTGAGCCTTTAATCTGCCAAATGCACATTCTGCCATCATTATGCACCTGCTGAGCCTGTTGTTGAAATGCTTCTTTCTGCTATCAAGGTTTCTGGTGTATGGCTTCATGAACCACGGGAGTAAGGGGTAGGCTGGACCTCCCAGGATCACGATGGGCATTTCCACATCCCTTATTAGAACCTTCTGGTCTGGAAAGAAAGTCCCTACATGCAGCTTTCTATACATGCCTGTGTTCCTGAAGATGCATGTGTCATGCGCCTTCCCTCACTATCCCACGCTGATATCAGTGAAACAACACTGGTGATCCACCAGCCTCTGAAATACCATAGAGAATTAGCCCTTCTTCTTCAAGTGATTGCTTATATCCATTGCAGTAGGTGTACGTGCTGCGCGTGCACGCTTGTCGGAAGACTTTTATCCTAGCAACTCCAGTGGGCCGGCAGGTCGCCCCCTAGAGTGGCGCCGCCATGGCGGCTGATATATACCCCTGCCGGCCCGCCCGCTCCCCAGTTCCTTCTTACCCGCAAATGTCGGTCGTTGGAACTGTGGAGGCGGCATAGCTGTCCTCCACGTCCCTAGCTTCTCCTTGTTCATTCGTTTTTTCTAGTTCTAATTGTAGTTTTAGTTATAGTTAGTGAGTATAGAATAAGTTGTAGTTAATAGTTCTTGTTGTATATAGTTTTGGCGGGCTTTGGGCTCTAGCCCTCTTCTGCGCCCGGCGCCGGGCTCATGCCTGGTTCGCTGGGTTCAAAAACCGTGCTCGGCCTGCAAGAAGCCGAATGCCCACTAGCGATCCCCACGACGCCTGCCTAAAGTGCCTTGGGAATCGCATATCTCTGAGAAGTGCCGAATTTGCAAGGCCTTCCGACCAAGGACCAAAGAAGGAGCGAGAATCAGCGCCTAAAGACTCTCCTAATGGAAGCGGCGCTTGACCCTTCCGTCCTCTGGCGGCACCGAGTGCACCGTCGGCTCCGGCACGGACCACTCCGGGCCCGCGAAAACGCGCGTGCACCATCCTTCTCCGGCGCCCGGCCCGGGGAAAAGACCGTCAACGTCCTCCACCCCGGCTAAGCAGGCTTGGACGGAGCACCCGCGCTGACTCCGGCCGACACTGGCCGTGCCAGGGATTTCGTCGACTCTGGCCCAGGAGGTCTTGTTGAGTCCGGTCCCTCCCAGCTCCCCGCTAAGATCTGGGGGTCGAGCTGGTGGTCCCATCTACGCCCGAGACATTCTCCTCGGCCAGGACCTCATTGCGTTGACGGAGCCTATGCTGCCCCAACCCCTGGCACCGCCGGTGCGGGTTCTTCATCGAAGGGCAAGCCCTATGACCATGCGGCACCCGTCCCTGGACTCCCGAGTCGGCACCGATCACCGTCAAGATCCCGGCACCGCTCGCTGGTCCCAGAGGGAGGTTCCCTCGCTCAGCGAACGCCGCTCGCAGTCCGTCCCAGCACCGTCTCCGTGGCGGTACCGGTCGTACTCGCGCGGTAGGTCATCTTCACGCCAGGTCCCAGATATTCCCTGCACCGCTCGGGCTCGAGCCATCGTTACCGGCACTGTGGACTCTCGAGAAGCCGTTCTCGCCGTCGACGATCCAGATCCAGGTCGACCTCCCGGCACCGCGCTGGTGGCAGGTCCTGGTCTCGATCGCGGCACCGGTATGGCTCAAAGCACCGATCTCCGGCACCGAGGAGGTTTCCGCCATCAGGAGTGCCGGATCCGTATCACTCCCGCTCAGCCCCTCCGTGGCCGTCTCGCCAGGCATCAGTCTCTTCGCGAGCGGACAGTGCGTACCTGGACGCTGACAGACCTGCTGCTCTGTTCCACGAGACCCAGCAGGAGCATGGTCCTCAGCAGTGGGGTTTCTGGACCCCCTGGGTGTATCACCAAGCCTAGGGCCCTCAGCAGATCCCTCCGCGTTCGTCCGTGTCCGAACACAGGGCTCCGGAGGCCACCTCTTCCCGGCCTCCTCCGTCCCCTACAGAGGAGAGGTCATCTCAGCCTCAGGACCCTGAGCACCCACCAGAGGCATTGTTCCAAGCAGAGCCGCCGATGGATCCTCTCCTGCCGGGTCTCTCCTCGTCCTCCTCCCCGGATGAGGCAGTGGCGGGGACCACAACTACTAGTCCCCCTCCACTTGACCTCCGGGCACACCAAGACCTCCTCAGGCGCGTAGCGCAGAACATGAATTTACAAGCTGAGGAGGTCTCCGAGATTGAGGACCCAGTAGTTAGCATACTGTCGGCAGATGCACCCACTCATGTTGCCCTTCCCTTCATTTGGACCATTCAATCCAATGCCACGACCATCTGGCAGTCCCCGGCTTCCGATCCCCCCGCTGCTCGCAGCGTGGAGCGAAAATACATGGTCCCCTCAAAGGGCTATGAATATTTGTATGTTCACACGCCCCCGTGTTCCCTCGTCATTCAGTCTGTTAACGAGAGGGAGCGTCATGGTCAATAAGCCCCGGCCCCCAAGTCCAAGGCAGTGAGGCGTATGGACCTGCTTGGCTGGAAGGTCTATTCTGCAGGCGCCCTGCAGCTCCGAGTGTCCAACCAGCAAGCTCTTCTCAGCCGTTATACCTATAACACCTGGGTGGCGGCGGACAAATTTAAAGAGCTGCTCCCGCAGGACGCTCGTCAAGAGTTCTCCGCGCTTCTAGATGAGGGAAAGAAGGTCGCAAGAACCTCGCTGCAGGCAGCTTTGGACGCTGCAGACTCGGCTGCCAGAACTCTGGCCTCCGGCGTTATGATGCGCCGCATCTCTTGGCTACAGTTCTCTGGCCTTCCTCCGGAACTCCAATACACCATTCAGGACCTTCCGTTTGAGGGCCAGGGCCTGTTTTCGGACAAGACTGACCCTCAGCTCCAAAGCCTTAAAGACAATAGGGTCATTACGCATGCCTTGGGGATGCATATGCTGGTCACCCAATGCAGGCCCTTCAGGCCTCAACAACAGCACAGGCCTTACCCGCAGCCCAGGCAAAGACAGGACCTCGCCAGGCGGCGGCCTAGGAATGGTCGGCGTAGGCAATCAGGGAGGACAAAACCAAGGCTCCTCCAAGCCTTCCTCTGGCCCGAAGCCCTCATTTTGAAGGTGCGCCCGAGGGCGCTATACCAGTCCCTCCTATGGATCCATCTCTTCCTTTCTCCAACCGTCTTTCATTCTTCCTCCCGGCGTGGTCCCGGCTTATTTCGGACCACTGGGTCCTCCGCACGCTGCGGCTTGGATGCCATCTACAGTTTGTTTCATACCCGCCCTCCTGCCCCCCACCCTCGTCCCTCTTCAGGGACCCCTCTCACGAGCAACTCCTCCTACGGGAGGTGCGAACGCTCCTCGACAAAGGGGCTATAGAGGAGGTTCCAGAGAGCGAGAAGGGCAAGGGGTTCTATTCCCGTTATTTTCTAATTCCCAAGGCCAAGGGAGGCCTCAGGCCTATCCTCGACCTGCGAGAGCTCAACAGATACCTGGTGAAGCTGAAGTTCCGTATGGTATCCTTGGGGACCATTATCCCATCCCTGGATCCCGGAGACTGGTACGCCGCCCTCGACATGCAGGACGCTTACTTCCATTAGCCATCTTCCCGCCCCACCGGAGGTTCCTTCGGTTCGTTGTCAGCGGTCATGTCACTATCAATTCGCGATCCTCTCGTTCGGCCTCTCCACGGCCCCGAGTGTTTACCAAGTGCATGGCTGTAGTCGTCGCCTACCTTCGCCGCAGTCGCGTGCATGTGTTTCCATACCTCGACGACTGGCTGATCCGGGGACCCTCAGAGGAGCGAGTCCTCGCTCACGTCCGCATGGTCAGGACACTCTTCGTACGCCTAGGCCTGATGCTCAATGCCGAGAAGTCAACTCTAACCCCCACTCGGAGGATAGAGTTTATCGGCACCATTTGGACTCCACTCTGGCCAGAGCCGTTCTTCCTTTGTCGCGGTTCCAGGCGTTGACGGCCATCATCCACAGGTTGCAGGAGGCACCTTTTGACCTCAATACGAACTTGCCTGACTCTCTTGGGCCACATGGCAGCCTGCACGTTCGTCACGGGTCACGCAAGGCTCCGCCTCAGGCCCCTCCAGTCCTGGCTCATTGCTCAGCTCCGTCCAGCCAGATTTGTCCTTTGGACACGATTGTCACAGTTCCCCAGGATGTCCTACACTCCCTACGTTGGTGGCTGGACCAGTCCGTGGTGTGTGCGGGGCTCCCCATTTCATCCACTCCAGCCCTCGGTGTCCCTAACACGGACGCATCAGACTTGGGCTGGGGAGCTCATCTCGGGAACCCTGCAGACCCAAGGCCGCTGGTCTCCTCCTCCGAGCTAGCCCTCCAAATCAACGTGCAGGAATTGAGAGCGGGTCCGCCTTGCTTGTCAGACGTTCCATCAGCAGCTCCAAGGTTGGCGCTGTGTTGCGGTTTTCACCGACAACACAACGACAGTGTACTATATAAACAAGCAGCGGGCGGCACAAGGTCTCCTCTCTGTGTCGGAGGCCATGAGGTTGTGGACTTCTGCATAGCCCACTCCATTCACCTCGTTGCATCCTTTCTCCCGGGGTTCGAAACACGCTGGCGGATCGTCGAGCAGGGTCCTTCCTCTCCCACGAGTGGTCCCTTCGCCCGGACGTCGCTCTTGCGCTCTTCGGAGGTGGGGATGTCCCAGATGGACCTCTTCGCGTCCTGCAGGAACAGGAAGTGCCGATGTTCTGCTCCTTTCAGGTCTCGAACCGGGCTCGGTTGTGGACGCCTTCCTTATTCCATGGGTGACGCACCTGTTTTTACGCGTTCCCCCCATTTCCGTTAATTCACAAGGTCCTTCTGAAGGTGCGCAGGGACAGGGCCCGCTTGATCCTGATCGCTCCGGCGTGGCCCCTGGCAGCATTGGTTCTCCATGTTGCTGGACCTGTCTGTAGCCGACCCTGTCCCCCTGCCTCTTCACCTGGACCTGATCACGCAGGACCACGGCCGGCTCCATCACCCAGACCTTCAGTCGCTACACCTCACAGCGTGGCTCCTGAGTGGCTGACCAGGTCTGAATTGCGCTGCTCTACCCCGGTGAGACAGGTGCTCCTAGGAAGTAGGAAGCCTTCTACGAGGGCGACGTACTCAGCCAAGTGGAGCGTTTTATGTGCTGGTGCACGGATCGGCGCTTCCTCCCTGCCAGAGGTTCCATCTCTGCCATCCTCGATTACCTTTGGTCCCTCAAGCAGCAAGGCTGGCCGGTGTCCTCTCTCCAGGTTCACTTGGGCGGCTATCTCCACCTTCCACCCGGAAGCGATGGCCGCTCCGTCTTCTCTCACCCGAATGGTGACTAGGTTCCTTAAGGGTCTGGAGCGTCTTTACCCCAGATTCGCTGCCCCCCCCCTCCTGGGACCTGAACCTGGTTTTGACCTCGACTTACGTCCCCCCGTTTGAGCCGCTGGCTACGTGTTCCTCCTCTATCTCTCCTGGAAGACGGCGTTCCTGGTAGCCATCACCTCCGCTAGACGGGTGTTCGGAACTGCGGCCCTCGTAGTAGAGCCCCCGTATACAGTGTTCCATCGGACAAGGTGCAGCTGAGACCGCACCCAGCCTTTCTCCCCAAGGTAGTCTCGGCCTTTCATGTCAACCAGGAGATCTTCCTACCTGTATTCTTCCGAAACCCCATTCGTCTCGCAGGAGCAGCAGCTGCACTCCTTAGACGTTCGTAGGGCACTCGCCTTTTATGTAGAGCGAACCAAGCCGTTCCGCAAATCCCCCCAGCTTTTCGTTGCATAGCTGAACGGGTCAAGGGGTTGCCTGTCTCCTCTCAGAGGATCTCCTCATGGGTGACATCCTGTATCCGGGCCTGTTATGACTTGGCTCACCTTCCTCCGGGCCATGTGAACTGCGCACTCTACCAGGGCTCAAGCTTTCGACGGCTTTCCTTGCCCACGTGCCCATCCAGGAAATCTGCAGGGCAGCGACCTGGTCCTCCGTCCATACCTTCGCTTCCCACTATGCCCTGGTCCAGCAATCTAGAGAAGACGCAGCTTCGGCTCTGCCATGCTGCGCGCTGCGACCTCTCACTCTGACCCCACCGCCTAGGTAAGGCTTGGGAATCACCTACTGGAATGGATATGAGCAATCACTCGAAGAAGAAAAGACGGTTACTCACCTTTGTAACTGTTGTTCTTCGAGATGTGTTGCTCATATCCATTCCAAACTGCCCTCCTTCCCACTGTCGGAGCCGGCAAGAAGGAACTGGGGGCAGGGGAGCAGGCGGGCCGGCAGGGGTATATATCAGCTGCCATGGCGGCGCCACTCTAGGGGGCGACCTGCCGGCCCACTGGATTTGCTAGGGTAAAAGTCTTCCGACGAGCGTGCACGCGCAGCACGTACACCTACTGGAATGGATATGAGCAACACATCTCGAAGAACAACAGTTACAAAGGTGAGTAACCGTCTTTTTTTTTATTGATGTATTTTGTCACAAGATGGTCTGGAGCCAAAATTGGGATATGCGTGCCATTTATCGCCCCACTGCAGTTCGGGAATCCCATTGCTGCAAAGGCATCTGCTATTTCCCACACATTGCCCACAGTCACAGTCCTTCGTAGCAGGAGGTGATTAATGGCCCTGCACACTTGCATCACCACAACCCCTATGGTGGCCTTCCCAAGTCCAAACTGATTCTCAATTGACTGGTAGCAGTCTGAAGTTGCCAGCTTCGACATAGCCACTCGCTTTTCCACTGTTAGGACACCAAAATGAGAGCTGCCCTTGCGCCCCATGGCAGAGCTTCCCAGACTGTTCAAGGAAGGTGGATTTGTGCATACAAAAGTTCTGCTGCCACAGCTTGTCATCTGCTACCTGCATCACAATCTGATCTCACCACTGAGTGCTTGTTTCTCAAGTCCAATAGCGATAGTCCACCATGTTCAGTTGCTCTGTGAATGCCAACATCAGTCTTGAATTGTTTCTTTCCATGGCACACAGTGAGGCAGGCACCAAGGATTCCTGTTCAGATTCACTGCTCATCAGGTTCATAACACTAATCACAAGTCTGGAGAGCAGTGCAAGATCCATGCTTTCAGGCAGAATTGGCGAGCACAAAGTTTACAGGGACAGTTGAAAAATGGAACAAAATGCGGTCGGAAGCCCTTGAAATTATGGGACAGAGAATTGTATTATGGGGCAATGATCCCACCCCCATGATGCACTGCAATCCGTTCTCAGAACCTCTAGCGGGAGAGGGTGGCAATTTGCACAGTGGGATAGCTCCCTATAGTGCACTGCTCTCTCTGTCGTTGCTAGAGCACCAACTATGGACGTGCTCCGCTGTCACAAGGAGTGTTGTGAGAACATGCACAAGTGATATAATTACAGCAGTTTATGGTTGTTGATGTAACTTAAGTCGAATTAACTCTGTAGTGTAGACATGGCCTTAGTTTCCCAGACCTGAAGAAGAGCTTTGTGTAAATTCAAGAGCTTGTTGGTTTAATAAAGGTCTTACCTCACCCTCCTTGTGTCTCAATGCTTGAGAGACAGTTAAAGGAGGTTCGAAGGTCTGTGTGTGAGACAGGAAAAATCAAATGGAATTTCTATACTTCATAAAATAACCCATCAAATTCCCTTTCAAAAACTCATAGTTGAGCTGTAAGTAGTTATAACTAAGTCTCTCAGCTTTTTTGTGTAACTTCAATATATAACTGCTGTTTTTGTATAATTGTAGCCATACCACTTCTTGCTCAACAGTGCTTAAATACATGTCCTTATTCCACGCAACTAATCAAACACTCTTCCTGGAAGCTTATGGGGACGGGGTCAGGAATGAGTGCCAAATATGTGGCAGGCAAGATTTAGCCTCTGCAGAAATTCTGTCTTCTATTAGACGATATAATCAATGAAAGGATTTAGGAAAGAGAGTCTGTGGTGCTCTCTAAACTACAGAAAAAGGACATTTATCTGTATTATGTCCCTTGCCTTAGCTCCCATTTTCAGCTGGCTCTGTGTCAATAGCAGCTTATGATTCTATTAGCTTTACATGAGGAGAAATCATAAATAGATGTCACTTGTGGGTCTTTCCTTGTCTCTTCATATGCACTCATAGACTGTGATGTATTAGCACAGGGTGGGCAAACTATGGCCCACAGGGTTGCCACCCCCATGGTGCTGCTGGCCCCACACTGCTCCCAGAAGCTGCCAGCGCCACATCCCTTTAGCCCCTAGAGAGGGCGGGAGGGATGCAGAGGGCTCTGCCTGCTGTCCATGCCTCCAGGCACCACCCCGCAGAGCTCCCATTGGCCGGGAATGGGGAACAGTGGCCAATGGGAGCTTCAGGGGAGGTACTCACAAGCAGGAGTAGCACATGGAGTCCTCTGCCTCTCCTTCCCCCAGGGGCCACAGGGATGTGGTGGCAGGGCCAGGGCAGGCAGGCAAGGAGCCTCTTTTAGCCCGACTGCATGCCACTGCCACCCTGGAGCTGCTCTGGGTAAGCAGCATGGGCCGGACCCTGAACTCCTCCTGCACCCTACCCCAACTCCCTGTCCAGAGCCCCCTGCTGCACCTCACACCTTCCTGCACCCCAACCCCCTGCCCTGAGCCCCTTCCTGCACACCGCACCCCCTCCCACACCCCACATTTCTCCCAACCCCCTGCCCCAGCCCTGCATGCAATTTACCCACCCAGATGTGGCCCTCAGGCCAAAATGTTTGCCCACCCCTGTATTAGCAGTTACTCTTCTGTAATATTGGGAGATGCAAGGCAAATGTAACTCAAGTAGTTGATAAATACAGATATACTCAATTTGCAAACAGTGCCAAATATTTTAGTGTTCTCAGAACTTCTGCTTGTCACAGTAAATTGGGATGAACAAATGGATAGTGTGAGCTCAGTCAAAGGAAAATGCTGCTTTTCTTTTTAATGTCTGATATATTGTGTGTTTCATCATATCCTGTCAACTTCTAAAACAACATACAGTGACATAGCGTCCAACAAAATGGTGTAATACACAATATAGGGAATGGGTACTAACAACATGGTGCTGGAGAGTTTATATTTCAGCAGGATACTTCCATTACTCTTGTCTCTGGATTTGCAGATTAAGTGGACACTTGGAAGGAATTTGAGTGGAGTGATGTTTTCTTGGATTTGAACCCAGATTGTCCTCAAGGTTTCACTTCCTTCAGCTTGGGTCTGTTATGAATAGTGTAACCTGGCAGGGGGGCTGAGGTGAGCTAACAATGATCTTTCAGTCTTGTTTCTGTGATGCAGACTGAGTCAGACAACTTGTTAGAGATCAGATCCTGGATGGTGAAGAGTTTGTGCATGTCAGATGTTGCAATGATCAGCATGAAGTTGAGGATTTGATGTTTGTCTGGGCAGAGTCCATTTGATGTAGCTGTTTAATTGTACTAGACCAGATATAGTTGTCTGGTGATCTTTCCAGGTTCTCTCTCTCTCTCTCTCTCTCTCTCTCTGATTTTTGTATTTGGGAGGGGTACAGATGTACTGTCAGTTTAATCATCAGTGGCTGCAATACAGTGATATGCCATGTACCTAGGAAGTGACGACAACTCAGGGTCATTAGGGCAAGTTATTTATGAAGATCTGAGAGTGAGGCATTCTCAAGGTGCTACAAACACAACTCAGTTCGCCTCATGGTAAGGCCTGCCCTGCATCTACATTACATTGTTGACTCATATTCAATTTGTGATCCACTATAACCTTCAGATCCTTTTCAGCAGTACTACTACCTAGCCAGTTATTCCCCATTTTGTAGATCTGCATTTCATTTTTAAGTGTAGCACTTTGAATTTATCTGTACAGAATTTCATCTTGTTGATTTCAGATCAATTTTCCAATTTATCAAGGTCGTTTTGAATTCTAATCCTGTCTTCCAAAGTGCTAAGCATACTCTCCACTCCCTTATCCAAGCCACTAATGAAAATATTGAATAGTACTGGACCCAGGATTGGCCCCTGCAGTACTCCACTAAAGATGGCCTCTCAGTTTGACAGTGAACCACTAAAAATAAACATTTTTGTTTTGGAATGAGAAACAGCGTTCTGTTCTACTTGAAACTTTTTGTTTTCAACTTCTCAAAATGGCCAAACAAACCTAAAAATCTATTATTCATGCAGCTCTAGTTAGGACAGAGCAAACTGTTCCCTTGATGCACTGGCCCCACTCCATAGGCCAGTGTGGAGGATGGGTGGTACCATGATTTGACCTACTCTCTCCCTTTCTCTCTGTTTTTTTCTAACAACTTGATCTCCAGGAGCACAGTATAGTGCTCAGGGGTGTCCAGTTCATTTGTAGCACCTTGAGAATGCCTCACTCTCTCAGATCAGTTCCTGAAGAAAAGTGTAGATCAGAGAAGAGTGTGGTGGAGGTGCAAGAAACAGCTGCTGCTGAGTTTAGTTCCTTAAGTCTAGATGATCCTGGACTGTGGACCCACTTGAGCAGAAGCCTGAGGGACTTCTTTGTATGCATGGGCAATAGCAAGTGAAAAACTTCGTTTCCCAATAACAATGAAAATAGAAGTTTCCACCCAACATGTTACTGGCATGAAATCCCCAATGGTGACAAAGTGGAGACGCCATGGCTTATGTACTCAAAAACCCAGAATGCTGCATACTGTTTTTGTTGCAAACTCTTCCAGTCTAATGTTCCAGCTACATTGAGTTCTACAGGAACAAAGGAATGGAAAAATCTGGCTAGAAATCTGGCATGTCACGGGAAGGCAGGAAATCACCAGAGAGCATTCCATAGATGGCAAGAGCTTGAGATGAGACTAAGGTTAAAGGCCACCATAGATGATCAGTATCAAGAGAAGATTGCATCAGAGTCTGTTTATTGGCAAAATGTTCTGAAAAGGCTCATTGCCATTGTGAGAGTGCTTGCTACCCAAAACCTGGCACTGCGTGGCACTTCAGATTAGCTGTATGTGCCAAACAATGGAAACTTCCTTAAAAGTTTGGAGCTGATGGCTGAGTTTGATGCTGTACTCCAGGGGCATCTAAGAGTCACTCCCCAAGAAATGTACACACACCACTACTTTGGAAAAACAATTCAAAATGAGATCATATAGTTACTGGCAACAAAAGTCAAATAGAAGATTGTGGCAGATCTGAAGTCAGCAAGATATTACTCTGTTTTTTGGACTGCACGCCTGACATCAGCCATACGGAACAAATGACTTTAATGGTGCATTTTGTAACAACAGAACCTAGTGAAAATGTCCCTGCAATGGTGCCCGTCAGAGAGCATTTTTTAGAATTTATTGACATTGATGATACTACAGGAGCTGGTATGACAAATGTGCTTCTTAAAAAGCTGGAAGATACGGGAATTGCGATAGCTGACATGAGAGGTCAGGGCTACGATAATGGTGCCAACATGAGAGGAAAGAACAGAGGAGTGCAGACACGGATCCGAGAGTTAAACCCTCAAGCTTTTTTTGTCCCATGCAGTTCTCATTCATTGAACTTGGTGGTCAGTGATGCAGCATCAGCTTCTAGTGAGGCTGCTGAATTTTTTAATGTAATTCAAAGCATCTATGTATTTTTCTCTGCATCAACTCATCACTGGCAAATTTTGAAGCAACATCTGGGAACATCCTCTCTGACACTGAAACCACTGAGTGCCACATGATGGGAAAGTCAAGTGGAGGTGATTAAAGCTTATCAAACACCAAATTGGGAAGATAGATGCCATAGTTGCCATTGTGGAGGATAATGCTATAACAGGAACTGTTTGTGGGAGAACAGTGGCAGAGGGAAATGCAATCACCAGAAACATACATAACTTCAAATTTCTGTGTGGCTTAGTGTTGTGACATGACATACATTTATTTCAAACAGTAAGCAAGAGACTCCAGGATGTTGACCTTGATATATCTGGAGCAATGGAACAATTGGACAAAGCAAAGTCATACCTACAGTCTTACCGGTCAGATGAGGGATTTCAAAACATTCTGAAGAGTGCACAAAAGTTGGTAGAGGAACTTCACACTGAAGCTATTTTTCCCACCCATTCAAGAATACAAGAGTCACTCAAGAAGAAGACATTTTGATTATGAGGCACAGGATAATCCCATGAGAGAACCCAAATAACAATTCAAAGTTGAATTCTTTAACCAGGTGCCAGATTGTTCAATACAGTCAGTTGAAGAATGTTTCATGCAGTTCAAGGAACATAGCAGTATATTTGGGATGTTGTGTGATATATTCCAAAATGCCTCACTATACCTGAAGGAGACAGTGTTGACACATGACAACATGCGCGATATTGATGCAAGTGATTTTAGATGATGATCTGAAAACCCTTTCAAGATACATTTCAGCAGGATCAACTCCAAAAGCTGTTCTGGGATATATGTACACAAATAAGATGACCATCTGTCCAAATGCTTTTGTTGCTCTGCACATACTTCTAACACTTCCTATAACAGTTGCCAGTGGAAAACGCAGCTTCTCCAAGCTGAAGTTGATAAAAATACATCTACGCTCCACAATGACACGAGAGGCTGGTTAGCCTTGCAACCATCTCAATAAAGCATGAGCTGGCCCAGACTGTGGACCTTCAGCAGGAAGCAGTTCAAATCTTTGCAACCAAGAAGGCACAGAAAGCACCCCTTTGATTATTCAAACAGATAAAAATGCCAGTGTTTACTATGCAGACAAGAAAAGCTACATTTGCTGTTCAGGTGTTTGAAAGCTAAGTGTTACTTAAAATTTCTGAACAAGGCATTTTAAGTTGTTAGTTCTCCTTTACTGGGGTAGGTAGCAGAGCAATACCATGAGAGGAGTATAACAGGAAGAAGGCAGAACTGAGAGCTTTCAAAGTTTTAGCTCAAGCCAGGAGGCAGTGGGGCATCATTTGAGCTCCCCGTGTCAGGTGCCAATATGTTGTGGGCCAGCCCTGTGTAGATGTGAAAACAGCTAATATCATTCTTGGGTGTATTAACAGTAGTGTTGTATTTAAGACATGGGAGGTCCCACTCTACTCAGCACTGATGAAGCCTTAGCTAGAATATTGTGTCCACTTCTGGGAATCAAACATTAAGAAAGATATATGAACAAATCAGAGAGAGTCCAGAGGGGAGTAACAAAAATGGAAAAATTTAGAAAACCTGTCTTATGATGAAAAGTTAAAAAAAATGGGCATGTTTAGTCTTGAGAAAAGAAGACCGAGGAGGAACCTGATAGTCTTTAACATTTTTAAAGACTTGTTATAAATGAACAGTTGTTCTCTGTGTCCACTGCAGGACAAGACATAATCCTCTTAATCTGCAGCAATGGAGATTTAGGTTAGATATTAGGAAAAACTCTAACTATAAAGATAGTTAAACTCTGGAATTGGTTACCAAGGGAGGTTGTGGTATTCCCATCAGAGGTTTCTAAAAACAGGGTTAGACCAAAAAATGTCTAATTATACTTGGCCCTAGCTCAGCCTGTGGGGAGGGGGGGTGGTAGGGAGAAGCAGGAGATTGATTGACTGACTTCTCAAGGTGCCTTCCAGTCCTAGATTTTTATGATCATATGATTCTGAGCACATTTTAAAAAATAAAATAAAAGGAAATTTCAAAACAAAGCAATTTTGAACCAAAAAATTTGAAACATTTCAAAAATGTCAAAATGTTTTTCTTTTTTGGCAGGTTTTTTAGGTTTGTTTGAAATGAACAATTTAGCAAAACTGATATGAGTTCACAAAATGTTTTGGTGTTGCCGAATCTACTGTATATACTCGTTCATAAGCCAAATTTTTTTTAGAAAAAACAGGAAGCACCAGAGAAGGGGGTCAGCTTATGAATGGGTATAGAAACGGAGAGGTGGGACACAGCCCCTCTCCCCAACAGAGGGAGAAAGGAGAGGCAGCACAGCCAGCAGAGCCAAAAGGGAAGAGGTGGGGCCAGCGTCTCTCCGCTTCTGGCCATGCTGCTCTTCTCCCCAGCCTCTGAAGCAGCTGCAGCACCGGGGCTGGCAGGCTGCAGCCGTGCCACTCGGCCCCGCCGCCCAGAGCAGGCTATGGCCACCTGGCCCAGCCCGCCAGAGCATCCTGCAGCTACTCTGCCCGGCCCAGCCTGTTGGAACATGCTACGGCCGTGCTGCCCGGTCTGGCCCGCCGGAACAGGCTGCGGCTGCGCTGTCCAGCCTGCTGGAGCAGCTCCAGCCAGGCCAGAGATGTCCTCCCTCCTAGCCCTCCCCAGATAAGGTGGGAAGGGATGGGATGGGGAGAGGGATGAGATGGTGGTCCCAGGCTAGGGGTGGAGTCATGTAGGGGGGGTGGTCCTGATGGCCCAAAAGCCAAAGTTTGCTGACCTCTGAATTATAGGGTTGGTTTATGAAAGGATTATACAATTTTCCATTTTTACTTATCCATCTTGGGGGGTCAGCTTATAAATGAACCGGCTTACGATCACGTATATACACACTTTTTTCTCCCCAAAAAATGTTTTGGTAAAAGATTTCATACAACTCTAGTTCTAATGGATGCTGCATCACCCTCTATGCAGAGCAATGACATAAGTTCCACAATCCAACCCTCTGAGTTTAATGTGTATGGGGAAAGTGGAAAATGGCCATTTTGGGCCCAATTCTACTTTTATCCTTTACTTCAGTAGAGAAAGATTGAACTTTTTGTGTACAACTTTTTTTAATTGTTTTCATCCAATAGGGGGAAAATGTGCCTTCTTTTGCAGTAATACAACTCTGGTATCTTCAGTTGGTAATACAAACAATAATGTTTGTATTACAGTAGCATCTAGGGATTAGGGCATCACTGTGCTAGGTGACGTACAAAACAGAGACAAGGTGGGTGAGGTAATATCTTTTATTGGACCAACTTCTGTGTGTGAGAGAGAGAAACTTTTTTGAGCTCAAGTTTAGGAAAGATACTCCCAGTGTCTCAGCAAAATGCAAGGTGGAACAGATTGTTTGGCATAAGTTAGTACATATTGAATGTAAGGGACTGCTCAAGGTAGAGACTGGTGTTTCTCAGCAACAGAAGTAGGTCAAATAAAAGCTATTACTTCACCCACTTTGCCTCTCTAATATCCTGGGACCAACATGGCTACAACTACACTGCAAACACAATTAGAAACAGTCCCTGCTCCAAAAAGTTCATGGTCTTTGGAGTTCATTAAAAAAAGTAGATTAAGCAAGTACAGTATAACTAATTACCTTTTATTCTGTACCTCAAAATTTGTCACTTCAAACTATTGTGGTTTTGCCTTGAAGCCAGGACTTCTAATGAACTTTAAAAGTAGTTACAAGGATGTAGGCATTTGCAAAACCTGGTACAGTAGATTGGTTATTTCCTGGAAAATCTAAAGAACTGATCTGAAGTCTCCCTCTAAAATGCTCCTTTTACAAGTTTACTCTTGATTCTTGCAGCTGATATCTACTTGGCATGGGTGTGATTATTTCCTTAATGGGATGTTCATGTAGAATTGAACCTATTCACTAAGTTTCATTTCATGCTGCCACAGCTGACTCACTTTCAACTTGAAGTGCCCTCTGGTCCTGTTCATTGCTGAGCTTTCTTCATATCTTTTCTTCATGACACTCAAGCCTGAATGGAGTAGAGTGCTGCATTTTCATTTATGCTAAAAACTTTTGCAAACAACAAGCAGTGCAAGAAAATTCAGCTTGTGGTTCCTTTCACAGAATGTTTTGCTGAAGAGGTTGTAATATATCTGATGGATTTTGTTTCAGAATATAAATCACTACATGGCCCTTTCCTCACCACAAACCTCTACACTGCAAATAGTAAGCTATGATGTTTTTTGCACTGCCAGCATGATGTTTAGGGAATTGATGAAGTCTTTTGCATATTATTGTGTTGTCTTTTGCATACACACGGTGTAATAAATGCAGCTGGATAATTACTATGTTCTTTGCCACTTATCAGCAAGCACAGAAAATGATGGATCCTATCTTAATTTTTGTTTATGATATTTTCTCAAACTTCAGCCTCTGACCACAATGACAGGGCTCATTGTAAATTCACAGGGAGAGGTTACTGAGTGTTTCATGGTACTGACTTGAAAATGTGCTGAAATACAGAAGCAGACTTGGCTTCCTGTAAGATATATAAATAGACTGTCCTTTTTCTTTCCAGATATAAGCGGGGGAATGGTCCCGCTATTGTGGGGAACTTTCCTGGCTTCTGCACTACCCTGGTGAAGTGGGCTGGCGAAAGGATCTGAGTCCTTGCTCCCACTTCCTTTACCCAGAGGCCTCCCTGCCCTTGAGAACTCCCCTTTCCACTCTCCTGTGTGGCAGAGTCCTCGTAACTCCAACAAGGCTGGACCCAGGATTCCTGGGGGACTCAACCCCCAACCCTTCTGTGGTCACCTAGGACAGGGGCTAGGGTGTCCCCACTCTGGGGTACTCTCTTTGCACTGCACACCTCCCTGACCCACTGATTCCATCATACAATTTAAAGCAAATACAAGTTATTTAATTAACAATTAATTTAAAAAAAGAATAAGGAAAAATGGAAAAGGTTAAAGGAATACACATCACACTGCTCTGTGGCAGAGAACATTACAAACAGTGTCTCTGGAATGTCAGGGCAGTTCAGTCTGTTCCTTGTAGATCCCAGGCCTCCTTCTCAGGCCCTGGCTTTGCTGCAGGGATGCTGCGGGTTGGACACTTGCTCTGGCTGTGGCCACACACTCTCAGGCTCTGGGTGGCAGGGACCCTTCTCCCCAGTGTCACCCCCGCTCTGTCAGGGTTACGATCCCCCTCCAAGTCTGGCCAGCTGAGGCGTCTCCCTGTGCTGGGCCCACTGCCCAGGGTCCCCCTCGCTCTCCCCAGCTGCTCACCGCACCCAGCTCCACACTGCCTCAGCACGGCTGCTGCTGCTGCTCTGCCTTCAGCTCCCTGGGCTGCTTCTCTGGCCTCTCTGGCTCCAGTTGCTACAGCTCTGCTCCCAGGGCCGGTCTGCTCTGCAGGCTGCTTCTGTGACTCTGCTCTCAGCTCTCATCTGCTTCCTGGGCTGCTTGTCTGGCCCCTATGGCTCCGGTGGCTGCAGCTCTCCTCCCAGGGCAGGTCTGCTCTCTCTGGGCTGTGCTCTGGCTTTTTGGGCTGCAGCTCTGCTCCCAGCAGCTTAGCTTGGGCCCTTACTCTCTCCTTAGCTCGGCCCCACTCCATCTGACTCAGACAATTCCAGCTCACACGGAGGACAGGACCCCCCTGGCCTCCTGACTCCTTGATTAGCCTGCCCGCCCTGTCAATCAGGCTGATCTGGAGCATTGGCCTCTCTACATTGATCCTGGAGACTGTCAGTCGCAGGCTCCTGATTTCCCATTGACCCCTCCCTTTTTAGTGCTGGGAGCTAGCAACCAAACTCTCCCACTGAATGTTAGTAAGGGGATAACAGTCCCCTTACACAGACATCATTACAAAAAATCAGTTTAACTTTTTGTAAAGTTTTAATAAGATCCATTCAAGACTATAGCTCTGTTTGAATTGGCTAGAATGAAACTTTATTAGCCTTGCTTTTGCATGAGGTTCCAAGCACTGATACAAGCTAAATGATATGAGAACATAAGAACCTAAGCCTAACCCATGAGATTCTACTATAAAACCTATTGGAGTTTGTCTTTGCATTTCCTGCAAAAGATCGTAAAAACTGGCCTCTTCTCAACAACTTTGCAGGGGTGCTGGAACAATTTGTATAGTGGGGGTACTGACAGCTATTGGACCAAACTTTAAACCCTGTATATAATGGAAATGACTTCAAGCCAGGGGCATGCGGCAGCACCCATAGTTCCAGCATCTATGAATCTTTGTGTCTGGATTTGTGTACATGTGGTTCCAGCTGCTTTCTTATTTCTTTTTCAGTCAATTGACCTATAAGATCTTTTGTGAAACTTAGCAAACTGCCAATGGTAATAAAGGTATTGAAAAATATTGTAACCCCAGTCAGGTATCCATTTAAGATCCTGTAACTGAAACCACACGATCAATTTCTTCTGCCCTATCCCTCTAGATTACCTAAAAAGCTGTATATTCCTATCAGATTTGATGTTTTAGTCAATGAACCATTCTCTTAAATGGAAGCCTTTCTTAATGGTACACTAATATAATAGTGTCTTCTCTCTAATGTTTCCCCTCATTTACATCTTTATATTTCATAAAAATTTGCTAAATTATACACCGTGAAGTCAAGTAGTTGCATATTATGCATGGTCACCACTTGGTAGGCAGTACATCGCTTCAGACACATTACACAATATATACTGTAAAAAAAATTACAGTTCCACTTCTTGAATTTCCAAACTGTGTGTGTGTAGTGCAATGTCAGGTAAGTTCAGATCAATATGTACTGCTCTCAGTTGACCTAACTAGGCATACATTGGAATGTTACAGAAAGGGTGCTGAGTCCACACAATTGCACTAAACAGTGGTTCTCAAACTTTTGTACTGGTGATCTTTCACACAGCCTCTGAGTGCGACCCCTCCTTATAAATTAAAAACATTTTTAATATATTTAACATCATTATCAATGCTGGAGGCGAAGCAGGATTTGGGGTGGAGGCTGACAGCTTGTCCCCCCTCCATGTAAGAACCTTGTGACCCCCTGTTTGAGAACCCTTGCACTAGAGTACAGGGAGTGAATTCCCTGCTAAAATCTTCAGATCATCATACCTAAACAGATGGAAAGAGTTAGGAATAATGAAGTTCCCTCTGTGAGGAGCTAAAAGTTAAACGAGGGCATTCTGTGAAAAAGTTCTCCTTGATAGGCAAAGGAAAGAGATTAGTAGTGATCTGGTTAAATCAGGGGCTTCAGAAAGAGCAGCTCTCCATATCAGGGAAGACTGGTTTCATTTTAGTTTCATTCATTTTCTGTTTGCATAAAATAACCTTAAGACTCCTGACAATAAACCATGAGAGAAATCTCCCCCTCCACGCAAGACTCTGCTGTTTTTTTAAAAAGAGATTCTCTTCTGTTCTATGTAGATTCTTATACTGACCTACGATGGGGTGTGCACCCCACATTAGCCCTGCCAAAGCTGAATTGGGTCATGTAGGCCCAATAGCTAATTAGGCTGTAAAGAGCAATGCTTTAGACTGGAGGCAGTTAACTAGAGAGAAACTCACCTGAGAGGGACAGGCGGGTCTTCTAAAAAAGCCAGGAGACTGGCAACAAAAGAGGGTGCTGGGAAAGTCTGCAGTCTTTCCCTAGGAAGAGGGAGGAGTGTTTGGAGGCTGCAGAGCTGAGTTGCCTGCGTCCCTCTCTGGGACGAGAGAGTAAAGAGACTTGCAAACCCAGATGCCGGGGGAAATCATAGAAGTGTAGGATTGGAAGGGACCTTGAGAGGTCTTCTAGTCTAGTCCCCTGCACACAAGGAAAGATTAGTATTCTCTAGGAAGGCCAGGAGCTATGGAAGTGACTCAGAAAAAGGCAGCAAGGTGCAGGAAACAGATCTTGGCTGCTATGAAGAGGGTCCCTGAGCCAGAATCTGTAGTAGAGGATGGCCCCAGGTTCCCCTAGTAGCCACTGCAGGAGTGGCACTATGAGGCAGTAAAGCAGAAGGCTTCCTGAGACTGCTGGAGAGCAGGAACATGGATATGCTTTTCCCCGGAAGGGGAAATCACAATAGTGACCTGGCAGAGGGCTGAGTCATGAAAAGGACAGCTGTGGTTCCTGAGAGCGACAGAGGGGCTGTAGATGATCTTACTGCTAGAAGGGGTGGTGGCCTGACTGAGCTAATCCCCCGAACCACCATGAGGTGGTGCCATCCAGTAGTGAATAAAGCAAATCCGTCATACTCCCTCTTCACTGTAGTACCTGAGTATAACTGCCCTAGAGGTGTAATTTCCAACTCAGGTAGATGTATATGTGTTAACAGTGATTGAGCTAGTGTGCTAAAAATAGAAGTGTAGATGTAATTGTGCA
Organism: Chelonoidis abingdonii; assembly: GCF_003597395.2. Classification (NCBI taxonomy): domain Eukaryota; kingdom Metazoa; phylum Chordata; order Testudines; family Testudinidae; genus Chelonoidis; species Chelonoidis abingdonii. Next base: position 61,172,945 of record NC_133773.1, read on the forward strand.
GGTGATGGGATGGGCTAGCCATCCTGAGTATGTCCTAGCTGAAACCCTGGGTACATAGTCCTCCCTTTGCTGTTGCTGCTATACTTCTGTGGGTCCCCCCTCCCCCTCAAGCGAAACTGATCAAAGCTAGCGTGTCAATTTACCTGAGTTGGAAATTACACCTCCAGCTCCAGTGTACATGTACCCTTGGAGTGCCGGTGATGTGAATAATATCCATTACACGTGATTTGTTCTTTCTCTCTCTCTCTCTCTCTCATTTTCTTCCCAGAAGGAGAATTGTGTATGCAGAGTGTTTTGTTTCAGTAGGGTTCTGATTGTTTGTTTGTTTGATGGCCTTGATTTAAAATGTCTAATACACTGGTGTCCTTACAGCAACTTTCTTCCTGGAAAACCTCTCCACAGTTGTCAGATGCTGTCTTTGTCTGCCGTTGATTGGAAGCAGACAGAAAGCAAGACATTGAAGATCAATATCACAGCCCTCTTCCCCAAGAAGTAAAACAAAATGGTATCATGTTCTAGCACTAAACCACTTGGGTAAAATACTTGTTGTTTACATAGATTTATAATCCATACATGTTTAGAGTCATACCTGCATGAATGATACCAAACCCAATTTCTTTCCATTACAAGGAAAGGATACTCCAGATGAAAAGAATCATGCCTTATGGAGTTCTCCCTGCAGAGGGAATTTCCTGTTCGTGCAGAAAAAGGGAAAGAGGGCTGCTTTTCCCCAGTGGATTATCTGGGGAGCCCTGTAAATGCTCCCTAAATTAAGATGAGAACAATAAAAGGAGATTACAACCCAGGGAGTAGAATGGGGAAAGAAGATAGTCAGGTCTGAGTGAAAGCAGAGCCTTGTGCTATTCCCTGCAACCTTTCCCATCCCCTCAGGGACTGCATTAACTTCTTTGTGTCTCCTGCACAATTGCTGCTGCTGCTACTAAATATCTGGCTAAGGACTTAACTAATAGCATCATGGCTTTTGCTGGAGCCAAGGGAGTGAGAACAGCTGTGCAGCCCATAGGCAGAAGTTATTCATGCAGACAACTCCCACCTCCACAGGTCTAGGTCTTTGCCCTCTCATCATTATATAGGTCTGCAAATCCTTCACATCCAGTGGAGGCTTTCAGGGGACATTTCTAGGAGATTTTCTATCCCTCTACCCTCCTGCCACAGATTTCTCACCTGGATGGGTGATCAGGATCCAAAATATTTCACTGAAAGCAAGCAGTAAAACTACCATCTAGTCTCATTCAGAGCTGGACTCTGCTCTCAGTTACACTAATGTAAATGACACAATTCTTCCAGAGCCAGTAAGGTTATTGCTGTATCATCGGTGCCAATAAATCAGGAATCTCAAAATCTGACCCCCTCTGTTATCAAACACTTTCCTTTTTAATATTTATTTATTCTGTAGGGCTTGTTTCTGTTCAGCCCTTCTTGCTTGCAGCATAATGTTTTCCTTTGCTGCTATTAACCCCTTCCAACTTCATATTTTCAATATAACTGTGGGCACTCAGGCATGGAAATAAGTTTTTAACATGCCAAAACTAACTGTACTTCCTCAGGCACTGCAGTAGAGTTTCCAGAAGATGGTACTGAGGTTCCCTTCCTCTCAAACACTAACCACCTATGGAGCTATACCACAATGGCACAACATGGACCCCATATTCCTGAGAAGACCAGGAAAAAAGCTCCAGATTGAGTCATTTCTCATTCTATTTGTAGGTTTCTTTATTTGTGTGTTCTTTATCTCTTGGTCTTGTCAATATTGTCAGATGAGCTTCAGTCCTTTTTTCTTTCTTGGCTTTGCTTGTTTGCTTTGTCTAAGCCTTTTGCATTCTTCAGTACATGTTTGGTGAAGGGCAAAGCCTTTGGAGCCCAGGAAAGCTTTTAAAGAGTAAGTAAGTGCTAATTTAGCTTTTCTAAACACTTGTTTTCTAAACACCTTTTCATTGCAAAGCCAATTTAGGAAATGTAAATTCAGGAGCACTAAGACTGAAATCATCCATGGTGATTTTTCCAAGGAATCCCAAGTTAGTCATGGATCTCAACCATAGCAGCTATGGGCCCATGAAGCTCACCAATTTGGAAGGTGGCCCTGACCAATTTATGACAGTTTGGGAATCCTCTTGCCTGTTCCAGCAATGTTAATGCAACTGTGAGCTCTTCCTAGAAACCATTATAGCTCCTGAGCTGCCAGTGTGGTCACTCACCACAACACTGGGATAAGGGCAGCTCACTAGAGGAGCTGGCTCAGTTTCAAGTAGTCAGCATTGGCTGGGGCAGAAGAAAGTTCCACTCTCTGTAGTTGCAGAAGCCTTCCACTTGGAGGAAGAAGAGGAGTATCTAGAGGAAGAAAACAGATGGCATAGGACTGGCCTACACTAGGGGAGGGAATCGATCTAAGATACGCAACTTCAGCTACGTGAATAACATAGCTGAAGTCGAAGTATCTTAGATCAAATTACCTACTGTCCTCATGGCACAGGATCGACGTCCGCGGCTCCCCCTGTCGACTCCACTACCGCTGCGAACTCCGGTGGAGTTCTGGAGTCGACGGGAGCACGTTCGGGGACCAATATATCGCGTCTAGATAAGACGCGATATATCGATCCCCGAGAAATCGATTGCTACCTGCCGATACGGCAGGTAGTGAAGACGTAGCTGTAGAGTGGAGCTCTCAACCAGGCAGAGGAAGAAATAGCTTTCATTAGGGAGACGGGTGGACTTCAGGGACAGCGATTGCGAGGGGGAGGAGAGGAGAGAAATGTTGGTAGAAACTGGTACAAGTACAACATAATTCTGAACCACAGAAATAGCTTGCATGCAAAATTTGAATTCCTTTTATTAGCGAGTTAAGGAAAGCACATAGCATCTTTAGAGCAACAGCTAATTGCACTAAAGCATATTAATTTGGTATGATTGTAGAAGCATATTAATTTGGTATGTTTTTACTTCACAAATGTAAGGAGAAAGTGCAAGTGATATATTTAGAGAAAGCAGTTTATGTATAAAATTAGCCTATAGTAAATTGCACCGTGGAGCCACTCATGAAGTCAGGAACCTGTAAAGATCTGACCTGAGGGCCTATGTAGATAAATGTTTAACTGCATAAATAGTGCTTATTATTTCTGTCTTTTCAAAGATCAATACGTTGTTGTGTTTTTTTTACTCCAGTATCTTTATTTTATCCCAGGAATTCAAATCTGTACCTGTAGTGGAAGGTCCTGGTTTATTCATTTCATAAATCAAATTTCATATCCTTTTTATTATGGTTATTTTGAGGCTGATGGATTGTATGATTTAAAGTACTGAATAAAGCTGGTATAGAGCCTCCCCAAAATGGGGGAATGATTGGTTTTTACACCAGCTGATTGTACAGTCTCTGACAAGATAGCCCCCAAATGCTCATATGTTAATGTTGTGTTTATCATGTATAGAGCTATAGATGTACGACAACAAAGATGGAAGAGTTTACATTCTAAGGGTCCAGTTCTGCCACACTTCCACATGCTGAGTAATATCTTACTATACATTTAGTCCCACTTAATCAGGATGGCAGAACTGGGCCTCCAATTAAGATGAGAACAGAGGAGATTACAGCAGTGGGGAAGGAAAATGAGGGTGAAGATCTTATGATCTTGCAATGCTAATTCACACTTTCAGTTACAAAGTTTCATTTTTAAATTTACATTGTATTTACGTATCAAATATATATGATCTGCAAGCCTCTTTGAAGAAGTGAGTTTCGAGAGGAGACTAATAATGAGGAAACAAACTTTATTTATAATACAGCATTGTAGGAGGCATAATGAGGCATGTGAGTTAACATTTGACCATCTCTGTGCGAAGCAGCAGCTTTCCTAATGCTGTGCATGTCACAGTTCAGGGCAACTGCACCAGTATTCTTTCTCCATGGTCCAGGAAGGGCACCCACTCTTAAGTTTCTAGCTCCCAGCCATCACATGTTGGGCAAAGACCCATATTTCTCTCCCTCCTGACTGGAGTTTTTCTGTGCTGCACAGTTTGCTGCTTACACTGTAATATCCTCCAGCAAGTCAGAGTGCATGAACAGTGTCAACACTTTGCTTTCTCCACAGAGGCTATAAACAGCATACTTGCTTACAGTTTTATGTTACTGCAAAGCTCTCTAAGCAAGCACATTTATTCTTAAGGGGAAAGGATTAGAGGAAAATATATTTAAAAAATGAAAAAACCTGTATGCATGCCAAAAAGCTTACTTGAGATTACCCCAACTCCAGCTGACACTGGCAGGTGTCAGTCCTTCCACCCCTTCCCTGAGGATTGGATTCCCCTCTGGACAGAAGATCCAGTCCATCTGCTAGGTCAGAAAGAAAGCCCTGAGACAATTTAAATTCAGGCTATTTATCCAAAAGTCTATTTCTTTATTTTTTTTTTCTTGGTCTCTGAATAATCCAGTTTGAATCAGTATATGCAAGCCTCTCTAAGTGGTGGTACCCCTCTGGATTGTTAACAACATGAGTGAATTTGGTTAATCATTCACCCCTCCACCCTATTCTTAATTCCTGGAGAAGCTGTCATCACTCTCCCTCATGGAACTAGATACAGTCTCTGCCCCACAATGATACACAAACGTAATATAGTAAGGTATCCCGAAGATATTGCAGGAAATTGCCATATGTCACATTGTTTACCTTTGTTTTTATTTTACATGCTTACTCATCACTATTCTGGTTCCTGTACACACTGCCAGGCACCCTTTCCAGAATCCGACTACTATAGTTTCTTGTCATCAAAAAGATGTTTGTGTTAGACAAACAGTTAATTTTGTTTTCTGGTATCTATCTTGTAATGGATTTGTGTATGCCACCCTTACACGTTTACATCAGCCCTGTGGCTAAGTATTCTTACTTGAGGCAGCCAGTATGGGAATCACTGCTTGTTTCATTGATGCAGTATTCCTCAGTAACATTAATATACTATAGCCTGGGTGGCTTTGTGCTGATTCAGTTCTTTGCATGTCAGTAAGTAAAAGAGAGTTTATTTCAAACAGAAAAGCCATTCTTCTCTCCCCCCGCTCCCCCCTTGATTTAGATTAGGGGAAACAGCATCATCTGTCTACCCATTAAAGGTATTTCTAATGCACCATCTCCACTGTCTACCCAAAAGACTATTCTCTGTCTGTCCATTGAACTTTACAGTTGGCATACTTGGATCATTGCTTGCTTGTTTATGTGTTTAATTATTTAAAGCCCTGAAATATTTCTAATCACTTATTTTTAGGGAATTGATGCCAACCCATTATTTAGGGTGGCTGTTGTGGGAAAGCTTTTGCAAAGAGCAGGGTCTTGCATACCACTCTATAGTTGAGATCTCAGGGGTTGTACTATATGACTGGAGAATTGCTAACATAGTTCCTATTTTTAAGAAAGGGAAAAAAAGTAGTCCTGAGTAACTATAGGCCTGTTAGTTTGACATCTGTAGTATGTAAGGTCTTGGAAAAATTTTTGAAGGAGAAAGTAGTTAAGGACATTGAGGTCAATGGCAATTGGGACAAAATACACCATGGTTTTACAAAAGATAGATCGTGCCAAACCAACCTGATCTCCTTCTTTGAGAAGGTAACAGATTTTCTAGACAAAGGAAACGCAATGGAACTAATTTACCTTGATTTCAGTAAAGTATTTGACACGGTTCCACATGGGGAATTATTAGTTACGTTGGAAAAGATGGGGATCAATATGAAAATTGAAAGGTGGATAAGGAACTGGTTAAAGGGGAGACTACAATGGGTCGTACTGAAAGGTGAACTATGCAGGCTGGAAGGAGGTTACTAGTGGAGTTCCTCAGGGATCAGTTTTGGGACCAATCTTATTTAACCTTTCATACTGATCTTGGCACAAAAAGTGGGAATGTGCTAATAAGTTTGCAGATGACACAAGCTGGGAGGTATGCTAACACAGAGAAGGACGGATATCATACAGGAGGATCTGGATGACCTTTTATAAACTGGAGTAATAGTAATAGGATGAAATTTAATAGTGAAAAGTGCAAGGTCTGCATTTGGGATTAATAACAAGAATTTTTGTTATAACTGGAGACGCATCAGTTGGAAGTAATAGAGGAGGAGAAGGACTTCGGAATATTGGTTGATCACAGAATGACTAGAGCAGCCAATGTGATATGGCTGTTAAAAAAGCTAATGCAGTTTTAAGATGCATCAGGCAAGGTTTTCCAGCAAAGATAAGGAGGTGTAGTACAGTTTATACAAGGCACTGGTGAGACCTCATCTGGAATACTGTGTGGCAGTTCTGGTCTCCCATGTTTAAGAAAGGATGAATTCAAACTGGAACAGGTCAGAACGATCTACTAGGATTATCCGAGGAATGGAAAACTGGCTTATGAAAGGAGACTCAAAGAGCTTGGCTTGTTTAGCCTAACCAAAAGAAGGTTGAGGGGGTTTGATGGCTCTTTAGAATAGAATCAGAAGGATTAATAGTAGGGAGGGAGAGGAATTATTTAAGCTTAGTACCAATGTGGACACAAGAACAAATGGATATAAACTGGACACTAGGAAGTTTAGACTTGAAATTAGACGAAGGTTTTTAACCATTAGAGGAGTGAAGTTCTGAAACAGGCTTCCAAGGGGAGTAGTGGGGGCAAAAGACATATCTGGCTTTAAGACTACACTTGATAAGTTTATGGAGGGGATGGTATGATGGGATAGCCTAATTTTGGCAATTAATCAAAGATCAATTGCCAAATGATCAGCAGGTAAGCATGCCCAGTGGTCTGATGGGATGTTAGATGGGGTGGGATCTGAGTTACTACAGAGAATTCTTTTCTGGGTGCTGGCTGGTGAGTCTTGCCCACATGCTTGGGGTTTAACTGATCGCCATATTTGGGGTCGGGAAGGAATTTTCCTCCAGGGCAGATTGGCAGAGGCCCTGGAGGTTTTTCATCTTCATCTGCAGCATGGGGCACGGAGGATTCTCTGCAGCTTGAGGTCTTCAAAACACAATTTGAGGACTTCAATAACTCAGACATAGGTTAGGAGTTTGTTATAGAAGTGGATGGGTGAGATTGTATGGCCTGCATTGTGCAGGAGGTCAGACTAGATGATCATAATGGTCCCTTCTGACCTTAAAGTCTATGAGTCTGAGTCTATGAGATCTATGCTCCTTCTGATTTATGAAGGGAAAGGAATTGAAGGCTTGTTGCTGAGAGTCCTACCTTATCCAGAGGCTTTATGGATCATGTCCCCTAAAACAGCTTTGTAGCATTGCCTGAAAAAAATCACAAAAGTTTATCTAAACTGATCAGAGAATAATCTACTTGCTCACACACATTAAACCAAATTCCCCCCCCCCCCCCAGTGTGACTTCACTCCAGTTACCCACAGCAAAAGTGAAGTGACTATCATTTCTGTAACTTTTGTGTCTCCTGGGCAATATTTTATAGTTGTCCCACAAAATAAGGCACTTTTCCTTCATTCTGGCTGAAACAGCATTTTTTGGCCTCTTGTAATTTTACACTACTTTCTCATAGCACTATATTAATAGTTTAGAAAATATAGATAGATTGCGCCACATGTTCATTGCTTCATGCTTGCAACAGAAAAGATGACTAAGCTCAGCACAAATATAACATCTTAGAAGATCTTGGATTAATGGACATTATTTGACAATCTAGGTAACATTTTTGTCCCTCAAGCAATATTTTATAGCTAAAAATGAAGGGTGTAAATTCAATACCTGCCATTCCAGTAGTTTCTAACAAGGACTACAGAAACTGCCACTGATGCCAATAGAAGAAGAGTCAGTGAGGCACTAAGGACAGCCTCTCCTGTCTTTTCACTGGATGACTTGTTAGGAGGTGGGATCTGGTGATAAGCATGAAAAATGTAAGACCTAGGAACAGCCATGCTAGATCAGATCGCTGATCCATCTGTTCTGTTATCCTGTCTGTGTCAATGGCCAGATGCTTCAGAAAAAAGTGCAAGGAATTTCCTTGTAGTTAGAGCTTTGCTTAAAATTTGAAGCATGAGATTTGATATATCCTTCAAGGAGTGTCAGTGGAGAGGGGGCAGAAGGAACTGAAAGGGAGAACCAGTTAGGAGAGGGAAAAGCTGTCCACTCCCTTACCATCCACTGACACACTTTTCCCTGAAGCTGCTGTTCCTTTGAAGCCATCCTCTAATCTGAGCATCTGCCTTCCCTCCTCAAAGCTCTTTTGGTGTCCTCGGAGGCAGGTGGGGAAGAAAACACAAGGAGGCTGCCACCATGCATGTTGAGTGGGGAACTTGGACAATCCCTGACTTGGCACATTGGGGGGAGGAGGGGGATGCATCTGGCTCAGGGAGATAAGGGAGGGGGCAGAGGAAAGAGTGTGGGCATGGGTTAGGAGTTGGGGTAAATGATGGAAAGCTGCAAGGCTTGGGTAGAAGGATTTGGTGACCATCCAGATATCATTATGTCTCCACTCAAAAGGACCACTTTTAGTGGTAGATAAGCAATTGTATGAAGAGGTATATTTCTTGGAGGATGCATAATAATCATAATTGAAGAACTCAAGTGGTTTGCATTCCAGGTTCTCTCTCTAAGAGCTCCCGACCCATTAGTTTCTGGAATGTATAAAGTGTTCTCATGAGCTGTTTGTGGATGTCAAGTACTGTGAATTCCAGATGCCTACTTGTTAGAATTGTCCATATAATGAGTAAGAGTGCATTATACTGCCACAAAGATGGCAGTCAAGGGAGCCCTTATAAATATATAGCTACAATCTGAAATATCATAAAGTGTATTTTTATGCAGATGCAAGAAGAAGTAAATAAATTCATGTGTCCCCCATCCTCCTTTGCACACAGGCTCCTGCCAGTTAATTTCTGTAGTGGAACATCCCAAATCCTATCTGTTTCTCTTTGTGCCTTTTGATATGTTGACTACAGCACAAAACGTCTCTTTAGCAAATAAAGTGCTAAATGCTGTTTTGTCCTCTCTTGTGATTGGTGGGATGGTTCTTGGTCACTAAAGCCCAGTCTATGCACAGTTCTTGTAGTGGTACAACTATTTTAGTTCAGTATGTGACTTTTTTTAAACAACCAAAATAAATAGTTATATTGGTAAAAGCCCTAGTGTGGATACAGTTATAAGGTGCCTTATGCCAGTATAGCTTATTCCTCTTTCTATACAGGAGTAAATTATACCAATAATAGCACTCTTATACTTGCTTAATTGAATCCATGTGGATGGGGGGTTGTATAGTGTAGTTAAAGTAGCCCAACTTTTGGGTGTAGACAAGCCCAGTGATATCATTCATTTATATTAGTGTTGCATATTTTAGAATATAAAGGTAGAAACATTTTCTATGTACATTCCATATTCCAAGCAAGTTACACTCATCAGTATGTCATAATACTAATATGACTACATGAAGCCACATCAATACTAATGGCTTGTCTACACTACTGCTTAAGTCCATGTAACTTGCATCACTTAGGGATGTGAAAGACACCCTCTAAGTGACATAAGTTACATTGACTTAGTGCAGTGGAGATGCCGCTTTATGTCAGGGGAGATGCTCTCCTGCCAACATAGCTTTTGCCTCTTGTTGAGGTGGACTAATTATGCCAAAAAGAGAGCGCTCTCCCATCAGCATAGCACATCTTCACCAGACCCGCTTCAGCGGCGCAGCTGAACCAGTGTATCACAGTAGTGTAGACTAGCCCACGACAGCTCTTTATCGTGTCTACTGGTATCTGGGGGAAATTTTCAGAAACCATATATTTTACATAGAATAATAGATGAGCTAAAGCAAACTATAATGACCCAATTTCATCAAAATTCCACCATCTTTGTTGTCACTAAACCCCCAAGATGGCATTAATTCTGTTTAACTTGCACAAGTCTATTTATTGATTTTCTTTCTTTTTGTAAATAGATCTGAGACTGATTTCAAGTTCCCAAACATTTAAAACTGATCAAGTATTTATTAGACATTGTTCACGTACTAAAACAACTAAAAACTACTTAAAATATTTAGTATCGGCCAAATCCCACAGCCTTTAGAAAAAAAAATCCACTTGCAGGCAATAGAGTGATTTGCCTGAGTAAAAGCTTTGAGTCTACAAAAATAAAAGGATAGGCCACGATCATTATTCCCTCCCACAATCCATGTGTAGTGGAGACCTTCTACGTAAACAGGTCTGTCTTATACATGGAAGTTGGAAGAAAACACCCCTGATCCCCTCTGTTAGTCTCCATAGAGGAAGTTCTGTCATTCTGGAACCACCTCATAGGAAGTTATTGACACTGGACAGTCTGGGAACAGGAATGGGAGGACCAGAGATGGGAGTCAGGAAGCACATACCTCATGTCGCCCCTTAACCGCTCCAGCCATGCAGAGAATCCTTAGGAAAAATGAGTCTGAGTCTGTGTTTTATTTTTTCATAAAGGTCTCCTGTGAGTACCTGGGCTCTGGCCTGAGTACTTCTCCATGTTTGGGGGTAGCTTCCACGTCCTAAAATAGGTCTATGACCGAATGGTGAGACATGAACATCACAAGAAGATTCTTACTGACGCTTCTTCCCCTAAAGCTGACTCCTGTAGGTTTCCCTGCTAGAGGGATGATCTGGACCATGAAATACTAAGTTAACAAACTTCTGTTGAAATCAATTTGGAGTTTTTCCTGAACTAGGTACTGAGCTGGGCTTGTAAGCTTTGATTTTGAAAAAATATGGAGAATGGAGTCAGTGTTTTAACTGAAGACAGTTGAACAATAGAATTCCCCAAATGCTCATGTTGCAGACACTTGTCACTTTATTAAGGGCAGGGTCGGCTCTAGCTTTTTTGCTCCCCCAAGCATGGCTGGCAGGCTGCCTTTGTCAGCTTGCCTGCGGGAGGTCCCCGGTCCTGTGGATTTGGCAGCTTGCCTGCGGGAGGTCTGCCCGTCCTGCGGACTCGGCGTACCCACTGCTGCATCCACTGGACCAGCAGACCTCCCACAGGCAAGTTGCTGAAGGCTGCCTGACTGCCACCCTCGCAGGGACCGGCAGGATGCCCCCCACAGCTTGCTGTCCCAGGCATGCACTTGCTGCGCTGGTGCCTGGAGCCGCCGCTGATCAAGGGACACTGTGTACTGTGGTTGAATTTATAAGGGGTGAGTAGGGACCTAATTCAAACTCTTGTATTCAGAAAAAGCATACATCACATACTGAAATAAATAGTACATAGTGAAGTGCATATAGCCTCTGTTAAATGTTGTATATACACATCACATACTGAAATTACTACATTACACAATGAGGCACATAGACAATGAAGAGTCACCAGTCAGTTTGCATCCACATCAAAGGATTTTCCTGAACAATTAAGTTGAGTTTAGTCTGCTGAAATGCTTGTGTTCTAAGATAATGTAAACTCCAGCTGCAAAAAGAAAAAAAGATGGCTTAATTTTTATATTCTATCTTGCTTGTACTGTAGGCATAAAATATTTCTAAAATGGTAAAATACTCTTGTCTTGTAACCTTGTTGGGCCAGATTCTCCAGTCTACTAAGTCCACTTAGCACTGCTTGAGACTGGCAAGCAGGGAGCTGTGTACTAATGGAAACCTCACAAAGATGGCATAGTCCTCTTCCACACCAGCCACTCCCCCCACCCCTGGCATAGCGGGTATCTGAGGGATGGAGAAGGTGTGCCAGTGTAGGCTGAGCACATGACAAGTAAAGCTCAGATACACCCAATCTTTTACTGCTATAATCTGGACCTTCTACTCAGCAGCTGTAATTTTATGGCAGGGCTAAGTACCATGGGATCAAGGAGCAGCAACCTGCTTTTTCTCCCCGCTCCCCTAAACAAATGGAGATAAGAAGCTAGCCCATAATGCTTAAACCAAGAGAGACATTTATACTGGTCTAAAAGTTAGGTATCTGATTAAAACTGACCTGACTTCCAGAGGCCTCAAGCACACTCAGCAGTGACTATTGGGACTCAACATTTCTCAAAACCAACTGCTTATTTAGATGTCTAAGTATGAAAATTCAGAAATTTTGGCCATTGAACTTTCCTTGGATAGTTTTGTCTTTTTTAAATTGAACCCATACTTATTATTGAGGGTCATTTTGTACCTTAAGTCTCCTACCAGCTAGAGAGACAAAATTGTTCAGTTACTCAGTCTACATGCAGAGACATGAGGAGCATCTGTTCCTCCATATTCAGAGCCTCTAGCTTTGGACCTCCACAGCTCTCCTCCCTTTTCTTTCCATCCTATTCAACATCTATATAGAGCTACTAGCAATGACTACTCATTGCTTCCAGATACTGTTTTTCTGTATTGTCAGAAACAGAATAATGTTTGCTGTTATGAAAAATACCTTTCTCTGTCTATGGCTGGCAAGAAGATTGCATTCTTTCTTTGCTGGATTCCGATTTAGACACTGAATATGTAAATTACTGACTTCTACCTAGAAATTAAACCTTTTGCCTTTATAAAAGCTACAATTGATGGAAAAACAGCAGCTCATCAGCTCAACAACATGATCATGAACCCCTGCTCCTTCAGAGCAAAATGCAAAAACCACTTCTTTGGCCTACCCTTCTCACAATTATGCCAACAAAAACTATCTGGTAGCTATTAGACTTTCAATACCACAGGTCCCCATAGAAAGAAATTCTAACAGTAAGCCTATCACCATTTGAATTTAGATTTACTTTCAGCAGTGCTAACCATCATGTGGTCCTCTACCATAGTCACATTTCTACCAGTGCAGTGCTAATGTGGATGGGATTCTCTGGTGTAATAGCTCCAGCAGTGTAAATAGTCTTCCCAATGCTATACCACAATGCATCAGTCACTGCTTAGGTAGCCTGTTGAGTAGTCTTTTTGCAGTTCACTGCATGGAGGTCAGGTTTATTAGGAGCCACTTACCTGTTCAGACAATGCAGCTGAGCTGACAGATTCCCCCCACCTGCTGTGATCCCTAAATGGCCCCCTCAAGGAGTGAGCTCATAACCCTGGGTTTAGCAGGTCAATGCTCAAACCACTGAGCTATCCCTCCCCCACCTAAAACTCAATCTTGTTTTCTCAGCTGTCAAGTTCTTCGGCAATTATCAACTTCACTTAGCCTCAATCACTAACATCTCACCAGAGGCCTTCCTGTGAGCCTACTGCCATATGGTCTGAGACTGACTGTGTGGGCACCAATCACCATCTGGAGAGAGGAAAAAGATGAGTTATTGTGCTTTTGTGGGGAATATCCATAGGTTAATTTCCCATGCACTGTTGTATGGGGGTGGTATTGGGACATGTTATGATAAGCACTTGGTTCTTTCTATGATGTTGCCTTTCTTTGGAGATTTCTGTGGTTTGGTGGCATAGGATAGGTGCCCCCTTGCACTACACTGCCATTTTTCTGTTTGTTGAAGGCACATTGCTCATTTGGAGTGGCACCCACCATTTCCACCTGGCTTCCTTTCCACCAGCACAGGACGTTGTCAACTATGGAACAAAAGAAAGTGTGACAAAATACTAATTTTCCCATGGCTGGTAACAACACAAGCCCTCTCTGCCTCCCTTCCCTCTAGCATGGTCCAAGGCATTGTTTGCAGAGGAGACAGAGGCAATGACTTCAACCAATGTCTTCCACATGGAGAAGATCACTGCTAGTCACAGTCTACCAGTATTCTCCCATTGTGGAGGTAGAAGCATGAAGTGCAAGAACTGAATTTGGCCACGTGGGCCCAAACAGCCAGTTAGGCTACAAACAGAGACTTAGGCCAGGTCTACACTGCGACTTTAAATCGGTTTAATGGCCAATATACCGATTTAACGCTGTATCCGTTCACACGACGTCGTCATTAATATCGAGTTAAACGGCTCCTTAGAGAGTCGGGATTTCGGACTCCTAGCCCGAGGAACGGAGAGGAAGGAAGAAAAAATAAATTTTTTTTCATTTAGTAGTGTTCTAATATTTTTCACTCTATAGCGATAACTCGGTTAGCGGAGGTGTTCATGTGGACGGAAATCGACGTTATTGGCTCGCGGTGGCATCCCAAGTGCAGCACTGACTGCTCTGGACAGCAATCTGAACTGGATGCAGCGGGCCGGTAAACAGGAAAAGCCATCGCGAACTTTTGAATTACATTTCCTGGCTTGCCCAGCGTGGAGCTCTGATCAGCACGGCTGGCGTGCAGTTTGAAATCGAAAGAGCTCCAGCATAGGACCCTACGGGAGATACTAGGTCTGATGCTGTTATGGGGGAGAAATCTGTTGTATCCAGCTCTGTACAGAACACGAATGCCAAAGCGGTTGAATAAAAAACTCCAGGATACACAGCGCTGCGTGACAGCGTACGGGAAGCGCAGAGGGACTCAAAGGTGGATGCTCATGAGAGGAGGGAGGGCAGGGGTGACTGAGGACTCCAGCTATCCCACGAGGTCCACGCAGTCTCTGAAGGTTAGTTTGCATTTTGGCTGAGCTCCAATGTTCGTGAGGTTCAAACACGTGTCTGGCGTGGTTCGAGGAACAGCTCCTCATTTATTTCCCCCACCACGTGAAAAAAAAAAAGGGAAAGATTGCTGTGCTATGGCGTTTGTCAATGCACTCGCGAAAAAGGCGCCAAGGTTTGTCTGGTGCCTTCACAAAGGAGGGGTGAGGCTGTACCAGCCACCACCCGGGGAAATGTTTTTCTCCCATCAGGCACTGTGCTCTCAACAGGAAGTGGGAACTAGGGATAGCTGAGGGAACAGCTACCCACAGTGCACCGCTCCTGAAATCGATGGTAGCTTTGGACCATGGACGCAAACAATCGATTTCGGGATCCCACTGTGGACGTGCTAAACCGATTTTATTAGATCTGTTTTGTAATATCGGTTTAAGCTAATTCGAAATAATCGTGCAGTGTAGACGTACCCCTAGGCTGGAGAAAGCTAATTAGAAGGAGGCTCATCTATGAGGGAACAGTCAGGGCTTCTATAAATCCAGGAGGCTGGAAATAGCCTGGAAGGCAGTAGGGAAGAAGCTTGCAGTCCCGCTCCCTGAAGTAAGGCAGAAGGGGAGAAGAAGAATGGTAGGAAGGAGTCTAGGAGCAAGAGCAGTAAAGTGATGCTTAGGCATGCCTTAACTGTTCACTACAGGGTCCTGGAATGAAATCCAAAGTAGAGGGTGGGCCTAGGTTCCCCTACTAACTTCTGCAGAGTGGTGGTCTTAAGGTAAGTGAACAGAGAGACTGCTGGAGTGGCATTGTCAGGGCAGCAGGCCTGAGGTCTGCCTGACGCTGCTTGGGGACAGAGACCTTGAAAAACTTCCCCTGGAAGCAAAAACTGCTGAGTGAGTGAGAGCAGGGCTGCAGACTGAAGGACAGAGAGATGGAATGCAACTGCAGAGCTAATCAGATTAAAAAAGGTTTAATCAAAAAATTCCTCACTAGGTCTAGTTGTACATCTGTGGATAAGGTTTTCAATACAAGATGTGTGTTTATCATTTATGCATCTTATTATATGATGTTATATATGCATTTCTGAATAGAAGGACTTGAGTTATGTTCCAGCAATTCCTCATATATTCTGTTTCTTTCAATTTCAGATACATTGTGATAATTTAAAAACACGTTTTATGATTACAACAGAGTTATTGGCACCGTCCATATTTTTCATACGACATAGCTGTACAGGGAATGGCAGTTATTTACAGGAGTTAGGAATGTCTACACATCTGATGAATTTCTAATGAGCAGCAGTAAGTTAACTATAAGAAGTTTTAATACAATCATATAAATGTAAAACTGGAAGGTCCACTAGTCCATCCCCCCACAGTTCTGCAGTGATTAAGATAGGATTAAGTATACCTGGGCCATTCCCAAAAGCTGTTTGTCTAATCTGTACTTGAAAACCTCCAATGACTGGGATTCTACAACTCCTAGCTAACCTGTCCCAGTACTTAACTGGAAGAACAGTTGCATCTCTGAGTGCCCAGCACTTTTCTACAGCTATGTCCCCATGTCTCTCAAGTTAGACTCCTAGGAAATGAGGATCACACAGTTAGTGACCATCTTTGAAAAGTTTAGTTTTAAGTGTCTTTCCTGGCATTATTCAGGAACTTTGGCCAAGACAGGAATAGAATCCATTTCTCCAGAGCAGCATTCAGCTGCCTTAAGCATGAGATCATCCTTTCTCTTCCTGCAATTTCCTTTCGTATTTACTACACATTGTCCAATTTGTGCAACCAAAGAACAGTGGTCCCATAGACAACACCCTCTTTTTCTACATCACCCTGAATAAATTCCTCAGCATCTTCCATTTGTGAACTGAATGAAAACTGAGGCCTGTGGGGTAGGAAAATACTCTGCTCGTGAAATTAAAGACTGTCTTATAATGCATAAGCATAAGGGGAGCAAAATAACCTTAATTCTGTCATTTCCTAATTTTTGAGTGTTTGACATATTTTATATATATATGACTGCTTATAGTATTATGACTGTCCTACATATACAGTTCATACAATACAGATATACAGAACCCCCTTCTACAATGAAAGATCCTTACGTGATTACTTTGTTACTGATACTAACCAGGTTGCACCCCGGCCTTATGAGCTGCTGCAAAGAATCAGGATATTGGAGATGATGCTTTCTTGTAGGTTGCTTCAATAAATGCTTATTTTGCTGCTTTGATTTAAAGCACTGAAAGTCTCCAAAGGAATGTGTCAGAATACTGAAGGATTCTTTTCCATCTGTAGTACAATGGGGAAAATATTCTCAGGCTCTCCAGAGAGAGAAATAGATAAATATATTGCAGTCTTCTGTGTTTAAAATGAAAGCTTGTTGAAATCTTTCAGCTGAATATTAAGTAGAGCCTATTATAATGTACCTCAGATTAGAGTAGAGGATATTTCTCTGTATTCGTCACAAAGTCATATGTATCTCAGCTACAGAAACATGCTGTACTAGTGCTCATTTTGACAATTGATTCAAAGATCCTAGAACTAGTGTGGACTGTCAGATGATTGAGCTACAGCGATCCCTTCTGAATGATTCATGGAGCAGTGTTCACATCCGCTTCAAAGAAAAATACTTTTCCCTTCTGCTCAGTGAACAGAAGGAGCTGCTGTGAATACGGGCATCAATAAGAAGTGAGAGGAATCAAATGTAAAATGAGAGGAGAAGAAAAAAACATGTTCATGTAGTATGTAAGAGAAATTCTGGTCTAATATTTTCAAAATTAATTAGAATGATATACATTTATATAACACCTCTCACTTGATGGATTCCAAAACATTGTGTGTGTGTGTGTGTGTGTGTGTGTGTGTGTGTGTATATATATAATATGGATGGATGGATGGATGGATGGTTATCCCTTTTGACATAAGCAGGTAGCCAAAGTCAGGGTGTTGTAGGTTGTTCCAGTGAGGAGGAAACATACTTTTTGCTTTGATGCAATATTTTTGTATATACCTTGTAAATAAATGTTTTTGTGAACACAGGAGGAACCAAACAAAAGGAGATAATTTAATTATTTACAGTCCTAAGATTTTTGCCAGCATCAGACCCAGAAGGCAGCCCTATGTCTAGGCTTCATACACAGTGCCTGTTTGGGCTGTATCTGTCTGTTGTGTCCTGTTTCTTTTACACAGACCTCTAAAGTGTGTTGGGGGGTGTGTATTAGGGGGAATACAAAAACACCTTTCCCTCAAGTCATTCAAATTTCTGGGTAGTCTTGCATTTGCCTTTGTTTTGGATAGAGACATGTGCCCTTGTTTTGAATTTGGAGACTATTATTTCTGTCACATCTTTACATTTATATTTACATCCTGAATGAATGCACTGGATGATCAAGGTGCTAAAAGAGCACTCAAGGATGACAAGGCCATTGAGAATAAGCTAAATTAATTCTTTGCATCAGTCTTCACTGCAGAAGATGTGAGGGAGGTTTTCACATTCAGCCATTCTTTTCAGGTGACAGATTTAAGGAATTGTCATCAACAGAGGAGGTTTTGGAACAAATTGATCAATTAAACAGTGACAAGTCACCAGAACCCAATGATATTCACCCAGAAGTTCTGAAGAAACTCAGATATGAAATTGCAGAACTACCTAACTGTGGTATGTGACTTATCACTTAAATCATTTTCTATACCAGATGATTGGAAGATAGCTAATGTAATGTTAATTTTTTTTAAAGTCTACAGAGGCAAGCCAGGCAAGTACAGGCCAGTAAGCCTAGCTTCAGTACCAGGCAAATTGGCTGAAACTATAGTAAAGAATAGCCTTATCAGACACGCAGATGAACATGATATGTTGGGGAAGAATCAACATGGCTTTTATAAAAGGAAATCATGCCTCACTAATCTATTAGAATTCCTTGAGAGGGTCAATCAACATGTGGACAAGGGTGATTGAGTGGATATTGTGTACTTGGACTTTCAGAAAGCCTTTGACAAGTCACCTCACCAAAGGGTCTTAAGCAAAGTAGGCAGTCAGGGGATAGGAGGGAAGGTTCTCATGGATCAGTAACTGGTTAAAATATAGGAAACAAAAGTCTGGTCTACACGGGGAGGGGAGGGGAGGGGAGGGGGGCGATGTAAGATGCACAACTTCAGCTACGGGAATAGTGTAGCTGAAGTCAACATATCTTATTTCGACTTACCTCCCGTCCTCACAGTGTGGGATCGATGGCCACAGCTCTCCCCGTCGACTCCACTACCGCCACTCTCCCTGGTGGAGTTCCAGAGTTGATGGGCATGCGTTCGGGGATTGATATATTGCATCTCATCTAGATGTGCTATATCGATCCCTGATAGATCGATCACTACCCGTCAATTCGGCAGGTAGTCTGGACGTACCCAAAGGATAGGAATAAATGGTCAGTTTTCACAGTAGAAAGATGTAAATGGTAGGGTCCCTCAAGGATATGTATTGGGACCTCATGCTGTTCAACTTATTCATAAAAAGGGATAAACAGTGAGGTGGCAAAGTTTGCAGACAATACAAAATTATTTAAGATAAGTCCAAAGCTGACTACCCTGTGTTACAAATGGATCTCACAAAACTGGGTGACTGGGCAAGAAAATGGCAGATGAAATTCAATCTTGATAAATGCAGAGTAATGCACATTGGTCAACATACTATACATACAAAATGATGGAGTCTAAATTAGCTGTTCACATTCAAGAAACAGATCTTAGTCACTGTGGATGGTTCTCGAAAAACATCTGCTCAGTGTACAGAAGCAATCAAAAAAGTTAACAGAATGGTAGGAACCATTAGGAAGGGATAGATAAGACACTAAATATCATAATCCAACTATATAAATCCATATTACACCCACACCTGCAATATTGGGTGCTGTGCTAGTTACCCCATCTCAAAAAAGATATATATTAGAATTGGAAAAGTACAGAGACGGACAAGAAAAATGGATATTGTATGGCACAGCAGAGGAGAGGTTAAAGAGATCTCACATTTTAGAAAAGAGATAACTAAAGGGAGATATGATAGAGGTCTATAAAATCGTGACTGGTATGGAGAAAGTGAATAGGGAAGTGCTATTTACCCCTTCACACAACACAAGAACCAGGCATCGCTCAATGAAATTAATAGGCAGTGGGTTTAAAACAAACATAAGGAAGTACTACTTCACACGATGCAGCCAACCTGTGGAACCCGTTGCCAGTGGATGTTGTGAGGGCCAAAAGTATAACTTGTTCAAAAAAGAATTAGATAAGTTCCTAGAGGATAGGTCCCTCAATGGTTAGTAGCCAAGATGGTCAGAGATGCAACCCCTTGTGCTGGGTGGCCCTAAACCTCAAACTGCAAGGAGATAGGTCTGGATCAGTCAATAAATTGCCCTGTGTTGTTCATTCCCTCTGAATCCTCTGGCACTGGCCACTGTCGGAAGACAGGATACTGGACTAGATGAACCATTAGTCTGACCCCGTCTGGCCATACTTTGTTCTTATGAAAGGTGGTGGTTTTACCCAATCCATAACAACAAGATTTAACCTAATCCAAAACCAAACAAAAACCTTGCAATAAAAGGATGTTAAGGTTGAAAAGTTGGGTGCTCAAAAGTTAGTAAATACCACAATTGAGGTTGATCATGCAACCTTATTTACTGTACACCATCCAAATCAGGCACTATATGTGGCATTATTAATTAAATAAATACTGGCTTGGTCAACTGCAATAATTACCTTCATTAGTCTTAAGCAGGATTTGAATTCAGGGCCTTCACCATTACATCACAGAATCCTACTACTTGAGTTAATGTAGCTAGCTGGCAGTAGCAGTAGGCTGTTTATCTTATGTGGACCCGCCCAGGGGCGTGGGGTTGTGTAACACAGTGGAACAGAGAAACCCATTTCACAGGCAGCATACGCAAATATTTAGATTTGGAAGGCCATGTCTGAAGGTTAGCCTACACTTTGACCTTAAGGAGTAATTTCTAGCTCAGGTAGATGTATGCATGCTAGATTTGATTGAGCTAGCATTCTAAAAGTAGACCTGTAGCTGTGGTGGAACCCTAAGAATTTACTCGGACTGGCTGGCCCCTCCACTCATCTGTGCTGCAGCAGCTACACTGCTATTTTGAATGCTCTAGCTTGATCAAAGCTAGTGTGGCATACATCTACCCAAACTGGAAATTACTTCTCCAGCTCAAAGTGTAGTTGTACCCTAAGAACCAGTGTGGGTAAGGGCTTGTCTTCATAGCAACAGTTTGAGTTGATTAGCATGCTCAAGTTACTCCACTCAAGCCTACGTTTATCTTGAAAGTGGAATGAGAGTGATCACACTGCAAAACAAAACTTGAGCTACAGCGAGTGATCTGATTAGCAGCACAGATTGAGTGGATTCGCAGTTGATGCATCCTCGCTGCATTACTTGCTTGAGCATCAGCAGCACACAAGTTTTAACTCTCCCCACCCCCACCCCATCCACTGGTGATGGAACTAGGGGTGTGGGGGATGCTGCCGCACCCCCTGGTTTCAAGTGGTTTCCATTATATACAGCAGTTACAGTTTGGTTCAATAAAAGCCGCAAAGAGTCCTGTGGAACCTTATAGACTAACAGAAGTTTTGGAGCATGAGCTTTCATGGGTGAATACCCACTTCGTCGGATGCATGTAGTGGAAATTTCCAGGGGCAGGTATATATATGCAAGCAAGAAGCAGGCTGGAGATAA